>NC_079893.1:28577173-28904318 GCF_024868665.1 Triplophysa rosa | reverse complement strand
GCTTATTTCGCGATAACATGCGGCTGCTTGTACATTATCCTGCTTATTACACGGCTACTTGCCACATGAGAAAAAAATAGACATGAAATGTGAATTTGAAATATTTTATTAGCTCATTTTTACCGAATGCAGACCTTCCACGAGGAAAAGCCGTTTACTTTCGGTTTTAAGGGAAGAAACGACGTTCAAATGTCACGAACAGGCAATTTGGTTTAATCGTTTGTAAAAATAATGTCATATATGTTATTAAAACACATTTAGTTTGTCAAAAAAACCTGTCAAAATTATTTGCTGCGTCCGAGTTACTGTGTGTTATTAGTTTTGAGAGGTTGTTATCTGGGAATAACGAACCTGCCAATGTCCCGACTGGCCAATCAGAATCAAGCATTCCAACGAGCCGTGTAATAAACCAGGAGAAAAGCTCCAGCAATGACCGTGATATAAAAAATGTATACCGTCACATGCACAGTTCTATTATAATAATATTTCACATGCCGAAACAATTAAAAATGAAGCAAAAAGCAAAATTAAAAGAGAAATTACAAAATGTACCAAATAAACTAACGAATGGCTATTTTGAATTGATTATGACCATTTTTTTTCATATTCCATTGTAAAACAGTTCAATTATTAAATGAACAATAATTATTGGGATACAAAGTATGTTTGATTTTGTTTAAGCCGGCAAATGTTGTCAGTTAAATAAACCGTTACACTGAAATATTCAAGAAAATACACCTGCGGAAAACCATTTCGAAATATTTTTTTCCGATCTTAAAATGTACTATTTATAGGTATGTGTTTAGGTAAAATGATCGTTTTTGTTTCATTCTGTGAACTAACAATACTTCTTCCAAATTTCAAATAAAACATTGTTTCGATTTGCAGAAAATGAAAACTGGAGAAACAGGTCAAATTATTAGAAAAGATGCTCTGTATTTTTTTAGACCTCAAATACAGCAAAGAAAACAAGTTCATATTCACTTTTAAGCAATACAACAGTCATATTTCTACACGAATTTAGCAAAAGATAAAAATATGTTTTATATGATAACCTGGATTTGTATCACAGTTGTCATGCTGCCAGTCTTTCACATTGCTGTTGACTTTATGTCACTCCTGAGATTTGATCTTGTTAAAATTCAACACTCTCTGGACTGGAATGGCCACAATACATCAATTTGGAATGGTCTCTCAATATTTTATATTTCAGGAAAATGAATTGCGAGTACCTGTATAGGGCACGCCCTGCTTCAACAGCCATCCAATCGATGGCGAAATCCATCTGCCGTACGAACGGTGACAAGCGGGTAGCCACGGTGTGAGCCACGCTGAGAACTACGCTCGGCTGCTCACGCATGATCCTGCGGCAAAAAAACATAAACAATATGAACAATACTGGGTGATGTTAACCGCTCTAATAATGATAAGATTAAAAAACGATGGTCTTTATTTATTTATTTATTACAACTGGTAGGACGAAACTACACTGCTCAATACCCGAAAGCACTGATGGTTTGTGGGATTGTTTGAGAGCACTTACTCGTAAAAGTCCGATTTGGAGATCTTAAGGAAGGCGCAGTCTCGCTCAGCTCTTATGGTGAAGATGAGCGGCTCTCCCGTCAGGACGGCCAGCTGACCCACCATCTCGCCCGGCTGGGTCACAAACAGACACACTGCCTCCTGCTTGTCAATCATCTTCTGAAAGACGTGAAGGCAGCCAGAGAGGACAAAGTGCAGACTCACGTCCTGTTGAACAGGAAACAGGATCACATATTTCAGTGACTGTGATTTTTTGCACCGGAGGTGGAAGGACAAAGAAAACTAGAGAGCACGAGCACCTGGTCACCCTGTCGGGCTAAAACAGATCCAGCTTTAGCGTGATGAAGCGTCACCCGTCCATTTAACAGCTGCGGGTCCTGATAAACAAAACAAAAAACAGAGATGATAAAAGAGTGGATGAAACGTCATTTTACTTTTTGTTCTGCGTATTCTCGCCACTTGGTGTTCATTGTAAAATTTGGGTTCTGGAGCAAACGTTGTTTCACTCAAAACATTCACTTTTTTGATTAAAAATAAAATAAGTCTCAAGATTGAGATAAAAAAAATATGCAAAGTAACCTGCAATTTTACGTCTCAGACAGAGATGGCGATATAGAGGCAAAAGTTACATATTGCACTGAAACGATTAACAATACCACACACACACACCTCAATCTTCATAAGCTTCAGCATCTCCTTCTGGGCCTCCTCGAATACTGCAGAGCTTGGTCGTCCTGAAAACGACCCATAAACATTTTCCACACCCGACTCCTCCTCCGGATACAAATACACGCCTGAAGGAACTTCATCTACAGTCACCTTCCTCTCCCGTTGCTCCTGCAACACACAAAACATGCACGTTTGCCTAAATTGATATAGTTTTCATCAAATTAAATGACCTCACCTAAATAATATTCATAAGCCAAGATAAACTGAAGACTGCGGTACCAATAGACTTGCATAGGTTTTGTGTCTATGCAATAGAAGTGAATGGGTACCGCTGCTGTTCGGTTAACATTCTTCAAAATATCTTCTTTTGTGTTTTGCAGAAGAAAGAAAGTCATACAGGTTTAAAATGACATTTTTGGGTGAACTGGCCCTTTAAAAAACATGCAGCGGTTTCACATTTTAATTCAAATTTGAATGGGCTTTGATTGGCTGTCAATGTTTAATCGGCTGAAAAAAACCAATGACATCATTCCTTTGGTTGTGGTGCGAACTCCACTATTCTCTTGAATTTCAAACAATTTCAAACTAAATCTTTATACTTCTCTCACCCTTGGTGTAAAAATAGCTTGCGTAAACAGTCGCAAGCGACTCGGCCGTGTGAAAAACGTGCTTATCTCTGCGATCATCAGCGTGTAATAAACTCACTCGTGTGAACACGGATAGAGTAGGTGCTCCGTCTTCAGCAGATACGGAAATTCGACCTCTCTCGTACGCCATGTCAAAATCAGACCGCAGACTCTTTTGCATACCTACAACACACACGTACACACGTATATGAGATGGTGCCGGAAGGACTCCATCACACACTTTCAGGGCAACGACATCTGGTTGCGTCCTAATCGCACAGTTTTGCATGATTTTATCAGATGCACATGGATAAAAGCAAAGATTTAGCGTTTCGAGACGTTTTGAACAGCCACCTGCGATGTCCACTGGCATCGATATGGTCCTGCTGAGGGTCGGGATTGTGCCGCCGTCCCTCCCATGATCCCCAGCTGCAGAGAAATGACATTATGGAGATCAGTATCATGACGTTTGTTTTGTATTGTCCGTTAAGTAAGCAGGTATCGTGGTGCTTCACCGGTAGCGCTTTGGACTGCAGCATCGCGGTGTTTGTCGGGAACGGTGAGGCTGCCGAAGCGTTTGCTGTGCCGTACGGGGCTGGAGCGTGTCGGATGAGGAGAGACAGGAGAGGGACGAGGCTGCATGTCCTGAAAGAAGAACACCTGCATGTAATCGTATAATATAACAGTGTGTAAAAAAGTGCGTGTGTGTACTCACGTGACTAAAAAGTTCATTGGTGAGCCCCAGATAGTTGTGCAGAGCCAGAACGGTGACTCTCTGAAGACGCACCATGATGATCTACAGACAGTACAAACAGAACACATGACATCACACACAAGCTGCTACAAAACTATACGAGATTCCCTACATAGGCAGCTGCCTACTAAGTCATCATTCAGCCATGATTTCAATTGAGTTTAATGTTAGTTAAGCTTATCTTGCAATACTTTAGTTAGTAAAAATATGTTTTTCCTTTCTTCGTCCTCCATCTTGAATTCATGTTTTCACTGCAAAGCATTGTGGGATCGTCCCCTCTATGGATGATACAGGCAATGCTACCTTTAAAATGAGATCATATTAGAATCTATTGTATTTTCTGGTATATCCAGACCTGCACCACTCGCACGAGGCTCTCCGGGTATTTCTCAAAGATCGACAGAAAGGCTTCGACAGGCAGTCTGAGGACGGTGGACACCTCCGCCGCTCTGGCCGAGACGGTTTTGTACGCTCTCTGGTGACCCTAATAACAGAGGTTATACAACATGTTAAATAAAAAGTTAGCGGCTGTTTTGAGATGTTAAATGTGTTCTGGGCTTGGGCACACAGAGACACAGAGAATGGAATTGTGGGTATTACTCACTGTGATGACATCGAGGATGCTCAGAAGACTGTGAACACTGTCTCCGGGGTAAACCTCTTTAACCACGCCATCCTTCCCATCCTGCCGAGAGAGGAAGAGAGAGAGGTAAGTCACACAAAAAAGCACACACACGCATCACAATCCGGGTGTTTTTTCACACACACCAGTGCAGAGAGACAGAGCTCCAGCTTGCCGTCCTGCACGACGTAAATGCTGCTGTCAGGCTGTCCGGGTCGGAAGACGTATTCGCCCTGCTGGAACTGCAGAAACACCATGTGCTTACATAGCTCCAGAAACAAGGGCTTCTCGAAGTGACCCAACACCCTGCACCAAAGCGAGAGAGAGAGATAGAGAGAGAGAGAGAGAGAGAGAGCGAGAGAGAGAGAGAGAGAGAGAGAGAGAGACCAAACCCACATGTATCACTCTGCATAAGACACTCGCCACATTTCGATCATCCTGTCAATGTTCTCTAGTGATCATAACCACACAAGCAGCAAGAGCTTACCGGACGTTTTTCAGCATGTATAGCACCTCCGATGGCAGGTGAGAATTGGCCACATCAAACTCCGTGAGATCCGCCTCCAGAACAGATGGAGGAGGTTCCTTCATCTGTAGAGTGGGCACCTCCTTCTTAAAGCGCAAAATCCTGACAGACAGACAGATCAAGATAGACGGACATGCAGCTGTGCACAAAGAATCCTTTGAGCCAAAACGACCAAATAACGGAGCCACCCAAACTTACTTTTTGGCAATGTTCAGCATCTTTTGTTTCTTTTTGAGGCGTGGCCTGGACGAGGAGGCGGAGCCCACCAGTGAAGAAGTGGACTGAGAAACTTTCCTCATAATCTTTCTCCCGTAAAACAAGACCTTGTCCCGTTTGCGGAAGCGATACTTGGGGGCTTCCTGAGCCTCCAGTTCTGAGCGCACAAATGAAACAAGATTACAAGTGCTCATTTAAAAATTCTATAATAATAACATTATTTAAACCTAAAGAAAATGAAAAAATATGATCAATATTATATTATAAACGTTATATTGCAAATATTATAAAGCAGGGTTTTTCCTGCATAGAGAAATTGGAGGCGGCCGCCTCCGTCAAATGTCGTGCCGCCTCAGGCTCTCGCCAAAATTATGTTGAGTCTTCACAAGAAATGCTGCGTGCATTTAACAGACTGTCATTTGTAACTGCAGTTGCGACATTTACGCCACAGTGGAGGCGCTGTTTCCTTATCAGCACACTGAGGCGCTAAAAAGAGTTGCAGAACAAGAGCCAGCCTGTGTTTCACGGCTGTTTGTTTTGCATCCAAGTACGTTTAATTTCTTGAAATTTATTAAATTAACATGACGTACATCATTGTAATGTCTTTAGCTGTGCAGTTGGATCGTTGAATCAGCGTATACTGTACACAGAGGGTTCGCCAGTATGAACGCACATTGCGTTCAGAACGACTCGCACACGAATGACTCATTTGAACAGATTCATTTAAACTATTGAACTTTTCAGTCACTAGCGAATATAAGAGATCCTTGAATCATTTAAAGTGAACCACAGAGAATGCAAGATGTGAATGAGCTTTGCTCATTTAGAAAGAATGGTTAATTCAGTTGGCTATTGTGGGCTGAAAAGTTAGCTGAAATGATAAAAAAGCTTTATTTGATTAAAAAAACATTTCTGTTTCGTTGTATAAAAGTAATGTTTTATATAACTTAATAATTGTCATTTTTATCTAATTTTATTAGAACTTTTAATGTCAAACTCAAAGTCACTTTGGTTAAGCCACTTAAAGGTACGGTAGGCCTACGTGTGTGTGTAAAAGATCAGGATGGCATCACCTCGGCCTCATTTTGAGCCAGGAAAGACTCTGTAAAGTATTAAAAATACTAGACAAAATGAAATATGCTTTTAAGAAACTGCAAAATTGACTTTTAGGTACTAACTGCGTTGCTGTATCCTACGCAGGACAAAAAAGATGAGGGCCGCGATGAGGACGATGGCGACCCCAGCACTGATCACTATTCCCACCACCTGCAGACATAAAACACAAACGCATGAGCGATTAGGAAAAAATGTAATACAGCATAACTCAAGTTTATTTGTAAATAAATCCAGTTTTCATTTACCATGCTTGTCTGCAGCTGATCCTCCACTAAACTCTTGAAGCCTTCCTGTTGTGAAACACAGGGGACGTTAATACAAACTAACTTTTACTGATATTCATGAGAAAATAAGCAAAAACGTTCCAAGTAAAATAATATGGCTCATGATAAGAGTGATAAATACAGAAGAAAGACATTTTGTAACTTTCTGCTTTTCCTGTCACACTATTATGTAAACCAAACTTCATTCCGTTTTCTCTCCTCCGCATGCTCCTACTCGATCATTCCTTCATTCTCTCCGTCTTAGTTCAGTTTTTTTTGCAATACTGCATTGTTAACAAGATCTGTGGTGTATGCGGTCCCGTAGCAAACAGGAAGAGAACAGCAGTAATGCCAAGGTTGTGAGTTTGAGCCCCATGAAATCCATGAACCGCTTAAATATATATTTATTTTATTTGATATATATTTTAAATGCAAACGTATATTAACTTTGGGTTAATGTGTCCGCCAAATGCAAAACGAGAGCTTTTTCAGACTTTAAATCGTACTTTAAAAGCCATTGAAAATTCTGTAAATGATAAGAGCTTCCTGAATTTTTACATGAGTTCAAGACTTGCAGAAGTGGTCAAATTTATCTTTACATTCTCCAGTCACCACAAGTGTGAAGTGGGTAAGTGTGAAACCGTCATAGAACGAAAGACATATTTACTGGTGTTAGGTGGTGGTGCAGCATTTAAATTCTCTTAGATGTCAAACATGTCATCACATAACTTATCATACCTTTATTATGCATTTCAGGATTGGCAGCAATGCAGGACGGTCAGAAAAAAACATCTTTGAACTGAGATATAGGTGTGTTCGACTACATGCAATTTTCCAAAACATCATGCCAGAGCAATAACTGATCTATGATCAATGGTCAATGTTGGCATTCACGCTACTGCTGAAGCTTCTTTTCGATAAGCAAGTCACATGGCCAGTTTAGCCAATCAGCTGCAGCCAATCCACACAGACAAGGGTTTTGAAGACAAAAGTGACATGTATCCATTGTTTATACAAGAAAAGACTGGGATGAATGACAAAGAAGTCAACAGATGCTGTTATTGACGAGTGAACAGATTTTGCCATAGGGGACAAAGCAAGTTGCATCATGGGAGTGCAGAACAGCTACTTATCTGTGAATGAAGCGTTATAAATGTGAAAGATAGAAAGAAAGCAAGGTGGAGTGTGTTTGTGTGTGTTTGCACACATTTACCATAAAGAGGGAGTGTGCTTTTTACACTACGCTTGGATTGCACATGCAAATAAGGTGTGTCACTGACTCACTGTCAATGCATGGTTTAAAAATGTGCAATTTTAAAGCCTGAAAATCCAGTGTAACTTACTAGATAAAGTATGAAACTAACATGACACAGCATTACATTAACCCAGAGTTAAATACGACCCTGAGGGAACAATAAAGTGTGAAAAGTCCAATAGTTATCCTTTTGGGAGGGAGGAGTGAAGAACAAAAGCAAATGTAATGGATGGTAGACAGATGAACTTAAAGGGATAGTTCACCCAAAAATAAAACTTCTGTCATCATTTAATTACGCTCATGTCAGTGAAAACCTGTATATGATTATTTCTATTGTAGGACTCAAAAAAAGAGATTTTGAGAAATGTCGCAAATGCTTTGTGTGCATACAATGAAAGTCAATGGGGGTTTGCAATGTTCTTTAAAATATCTTCTTTTGTCTTCTGTAGAAGTCTTACATGTTTAGAATGACATGATGTAGAGTAAATAATCAAATAATTTTCATTTTTGAGTGTACAATCTCTTTAAGAAACACCATCTCTCCATCTCTCAATAACGTCAGTATGGCTTCTCTGGTCAGTACAAAATTGCAATTTATTGCCATTCCTTAAAGGTCCAGTGTGTACTTATTTGGACAATCTATTGACAAAAATGCAATATAATATAAATAACTATGTCTTCAGAGGTGTATAAAGGCCTTACATAATGTAGCGTTATGTTTTTATTACCTTAGAATGAGCTATTTCTATCTACATACACCGCGGGTCCCTTTACATGGAATTCACCATGTTGTTTCTACAGTAGCCCTAAATGGACAAACTGCTCTACAGAGCGTGTTTCGTAAATACGTTATCTCGTGACGACATCTTAGTTCTGTGTCAGCCACCGTAGTGCTTCGAAAGGGAGAGCGGAGCGGTGGAGTGAGCCGTTGGTTGCACTTCGCAACCTCACCACTTGATGCCGCTAAATTTTATACACTGGACCTTTAAAGACATGCAGAAAGGGTTAAAAGCAAACTGGGCCAAATTTTAGTTAGAACCCAAAATGGTGGTCATCTTAAGATTTCGAGGGTGAGGTTTTGCGGGTGTGTACTGTGTAAGGTCAAAAGCATGAGGGTGGTGGTTCTGCTCACCTCTGGAGGTTCTGGGGGCTCTGGGCCCGATGTACTCTGTCCCATTCTAGCTCAATACACAGATGGGCCATCAAAGCCAGACGCTGCGAAGAAATGCAAAACAACAGGCTTCATGCAACATGCAAAAACCCAAAGCACACACACTATTACAATGTGAAAAAGCTCTTTGCTTAATCCCCTGTAATACTAAAACATTTTTATGAAATTATATACAATTGTGTCTGATTGCTAGCAATTTGTCTAGCGTCATTGGTAATTGAAAACTGGCTTTTGTGTGATGCTACATTCACTCATGACACTACCCTGTTGAAAAAAACAGCATATGCTGGGTTAGATATGTTTTGATGCTGGTTTGTGCTGGTCACATGCTGGTTTAAGCTGGTCATGTGCTGGTTTAAGATGGTCATGTGCTGGTTTAAGATGATCATGTGCTGGTTTAAGATGATCATGTGCTGGTTTAAGATGATCATGTGCTGGTTTAAACTGATCATGTGCTGGTTTAAGATGATCATGTGCTGGTTTAAGATGATCATGTGCTGGTCCTTAGCTGGTCATGTGCTGGTTTAAGCTGGTGAGGAACCAGCACATGACCAGCTAAGACCAGCACATGACCAGCATGTGACCATCTTAAACCAGCATGTGACCAGCTTAAACCAGCACAAATAAGAAAACCAGCATCAAAACATACCTAACCCAGCATCAAAACATACCTAACCCAGCATATGCTGTTTTTTTCAACAGGGTAGACATCAGCAAAATCCAAGAAGGCTGAAATATCTGTTAACAAGCAAACTGTCAACCAAAATATTACAAATGAGAGATCAATAATCCATTAGATTTAATAAAGAGTCAAGAATGAAAGAAAATATCTCTGCTGTTCTTCTAAAACCTCTTATCTCCATATTTCGTGATTTTAATTTTTTCCATTAATCATTATTATTAGTCACCCTTTATGTTTGTCACTGGGTTCTGCAAATATCTAGCCAACAAAACGTATTAAAAAGTTTATTCCATTTCCTGAAAAACAGCGAATTTGGACATACAAGGTTTCTGAAGGATAGTGAAGATATGTAAATATTGTTTCATAGTTGTAACGTTAATATAACAGTACTCACTAACAAGTCAAACAAAGAAGACAGTCAGTAGATAAACTCTCCAATCATAATCCTTCCCCCAATGATGTCATCACACTTAACAAACACCCCATAACACGCACACATCCATAAGGTGAGTTTCTTTGATCTTCTTACTGTCCTCATTTACGCCACCAAAACATTCACATCCATTCAACCACACACAGATCGTGCTAACCTATGCCCCACACAACACAATTCACATTCATTACACAATAAGCATGTTTATACCATGAGGGCCAAACGTCCAACCAAAAAATTACACTTTGTCCCACATCACCATCAAACATTAAATATCATGTACATTTAAAGCTTTCTGAGGATGACATCACAGCATCTGGGCGAGGGAGATGGATGAGGATTAGATTATCGAGAACATGGTAGACATTAAACCATATACACACACATCTGAATGTGAGTGTGTACAAAATCCACTCATAATGGCTGGGGACGTAAGCCAACGTGCTGGAGAGAAACCTTCCATTAGACCGAGCGAGTGATTGTATCACAGATTGATTGCAGGCAAACATTGAAGAACTCTTCCTTCGGCTCTGACATTCAAGAACAACTATAGGATGACAAAAAAGGGAACGGAAAACACATGGGAATACTGACAGAGGGCTGGGAGAAAAGAGAGAGGCTAAAATGTCAGTATTCCTTACTAATCAATATTAATGGGCGCCCCCTAATAGCCATTGTTGTCAGTTAACAATGCCCTTAGTATGCAACGTTAAGCATTAAATAATAAACACACATACAGACACTGTCAACAATTCAATAAGATCCAACAAACCTGCAATGCAGAGAACGTAAACATCAGATATACTGTACATGCTCAGTTATATTTTGTATGCATACTAAATTGCAGATACATTTCAAGCATGACTTTGCCTACTACAGATACAACTCTACAGGGACTAACATACAGCATATGCTGGCCTGTAGGCCACATACTGTTTTAGCACACTGTACTTGATAAGCCAGTATTCATGAAGCAACATTTCAGCACCATGCGATTTGTTACACTCTTGACCTGTGATCCCTTATCATATGAAAAGCAAGCATGTAAATTAATCTGATAATGAAGTGATGAAACAGCATCGCGTCAGATCATCTGACCACAGACAACACGTGAGCTTCTGAAAGCCACTACTCTAAAGCAAAACAAAATTCAGTAGAGCAGCTGATCCCCAAAAATCAGAGATGATTTTTGTCTCAATAATTTGTTTTATTTGATGCGTCGGTGATGCTGTGCCGTGACCTCGAGAGATCAAACACCAACTGCGACCTCAACCGGGAAACTCTCACACAAACGCGCGTATAATAAACAGATTCTGAATGTAAAGTATATTGATATGTAAGCTAGAAGGCATGTAAACATACTGTAAGCGGTTTTTAGTTGTTAAACCTACCTGAACGCGAGAATCCGTCCCGATCTGTCAAACAACGGTCATACCGGAAACCGGTCGAGAGCACTGCGTAGACTCCGCCTACCTGGTGCAGCAACCAATCAGGTAGGAAAGATCGCCCAATCAGCTTTCAGAAAAGTGCCTTTCTCTGATTCCCTCCCCCGTTGTTATTTACAAAACCGTTTTTTAGGTCGCATGACAAATTTATAAGGGCAACTTTGACGTATGACAGATTTTTTTATGTTTGACATTAACACAACTTTTTATATGTGAAATTATTTTATATTAACATAAACATCTGCAAATAAAAGAACATTTGTTATTTTAAAATAATATCATAGTATAGATAATAGCTATTTAATATTTTTGCAAAATAATACAAAGCACCAATGGTCTCTGAGTAGCAGAAAATAAGACTTTATTAAAAGTAAACTTTAATCAATCATTTCAACATTTTAAAATTAAATTTAGAAATTGTACTGTTTAGGCGATGATTGTATATAGCTACAAAGTAGAATATGTGTAAATAAAATACTTTAATCATAGCGATGAATTGATCTTAGATAAGGGAAGTCAAGACAGAGCAACTTTTCAGGGTACGTCAGATATTAACTCAAAAGAGGAGAGTAAATCGTACACAATTTATCCAAATGCGTTTAATACTGATTGAGTTTCGCAAATTTCCAATGTCGTTATTAATCTTAATCATTAACCACACACACTGGGAGATAATAAAATCTCATGGACGTAGATTGTAGTCACTTAACAGCATGCACTACCACCTAGTGGTGATTTCTACACACGCAGGATTTTAGTGAAAAATGAAAATCGGTTCTTGTATTAAGATACATAAATGTTACTTTCAGATGTAAATCATTTTAAATAGTCATTTATTTGACTAAATTAAAAAAAAAAAATTAAACGAAGGAATTATTTTGGATCTTGTCACAGCGGTAACAATAAAAACACATAATTCAAACAACTTAAAATAAACAACCATCAATAGTTCATTTTTGCTACGCATGTATTTATTTTAGTTAAGGGAGCGATTTTTTATTTATTTTTATTACATTGTTAATTATTGGACTTTTAATATGAAAGTCAAAAGGAAATGGTATCCTGTTGACCCGGATGTCGATGACGTTAATAGACTGAAAGCATACAAGTTTTAGTGCTGTGATTGTGCCTTACAGAGTTTAGCAATGATTTTAAGAGTGTCAGACAGGGCGTGTGTCATTTCAAGATCGGTTCGCCTCAAAAGCACCTTGACATCGTTTTTCGATGAGATGGGAAAGGGTATCATTATAAAGTCGGCGTCAACCGGTATATTTGAGAACTTGGCTTTAGAAGACTGGATACACGACCACGTCGATCTGCAAAACAGAAACATACTCTTATTATGGAGAAATTCGCCTGCAGTGGTCATAGGCAGACATCAAAATCCCTGGCAGGAATGTAACCTTCCTCTGATGAGACGTCTGGGGATCCCACTGGCTAGACGCCGCAGTGGAGGTGGAACCGTTTTCCACGACATTGGAAACATCAACATGACCTTCTTCACCTCCAAAAAGAAATACAACCGTCACAGGAATCTCACTGTTGTCACCAATGCATTAAAAGAACTCAGACCCAATCTAGATGTCAATTCAACAGATAGATTTGATATCCTGTTGAACGGGCATTACAAAATTTCAGGCACTGCCGCAAAGTTAGGCAGAACCGCCGCTTATCATCACTGTACGTTGCTTTGTTCAGTGGATCGTTCACTATTGTCGTCTGTTCTGAAAAGTAATAACTCTCAAGTTATTAAAAGCAACGCGACCCCAAGTGTTCCTTCTCCTGTCAAGAACCTCCTGGATTTGGACCCCAGTCTCGATACCGATACTGTAATGGAGGCTATTGCTTCCCAGTACAAAAAAGAATTTGGCTTTGCCACTCCAGTTATCACAGTTGACCCCACTCACGAGTCTCTCATGCCTGGCGTTCATAAGATGACACAAGATGTTCTGACGTGGGAATGGGTTTATGGCAAAACTCCCAAATTCAGCGTTTGTACGTCTTTAGTGGTAGACGGTGTAAACATTACACTTGACATGGACATCAAGAATGGTAAAGTAGACAGATGTGACATTGGCATCCCTGACGGCTGGCTTCCTTTGGAGATAGTGAACGAGTTTACGTCAAAGTTGAATGGCAGCAGATGCTGTCCACGTGAAACTGCAGTGTTGGTGGCAGCTTTTATACGAACTAATTCACTGGCTGCTGATATTGCTGAAAAAATTCACAGATTGTGTGAAGGTGTGACATCTGTAATGTGAATAAAACTTAAAAACAAACGAAGTTTTGAACGCAGTGTAATGTTTCCAAATCTTTGCAAAAGCCCCCGATACTCTAGGCGTAACCCTTTAAAAACAAATCTCACATGCAACACTTTAAAATACAATTGTTATTACATTTATAATATTTTCATTTACTTTTATTAGGTTTCAATAATAAAAGTCATACAGGTTTACGCATGCGCCGTGATCCTTGCGTTTCCTGATTTCAGAACGCGCAGTTTAGCACGCGCTTGTAAATCATATGGATGGCCTATGATTTTATACTTTTTTGTGAGGCTCTATCTTTTTATGCGTTTAATTAAAAAGCCTTGAAACTACATATTGTGCCAAAATGAATTAATTTGTTCGACTTTAGTTTTTTGTTTATTTGAAAATGTACACGTGTAGACTTTACATATGATTTACCAGTCTGCGCGTAGGCCGCAGTACGCGACCGTTTACCTCACAGGGCGCATGCGCAATGCAAGCAAGACTTGACGCGCTAACACACCGACTACACCGCAACGAGGAGGTTACAGTTACACATACATCATGGGGAAGAAACAGAAAAATAAGGGAGATGACGGGTAAGTTACTGCGTCAATGAATGCGACATACTAACCCTGTTATTAGCATGACATCCGTGTTGTGTTTTATTTTATAGGCGGGTTTTAGGAGACCCGCTGTTAGCACCTGGCTAGCCAGTGATGAACATGAGTTCATGTGCTGCTGTGACTACTAGGCCTGTCCTGATCATCTACCTGTTTATCACGATACCGATCTCTGTTATAGAGGACGATCATAAGGCGTTTATTAATACGAGCTGGACATCAGACCGATTTAGTTATTTAAACAAAACGCTGCGTCCGGTGTTAAGTTTTTAAGCAAGACAGGTCCTGCAAGCCCCCGTGACTGACACCAGCTGTGAGTGTCAGATTAGCTGCAGTTCACAATCACATCTGTTGGCATATCAGGCACTGTCCAAGCACACGAGACTAGTATTAAAGGGTTGAGATCCCAGTATGGGTTAGCATGGTCAGTATCTCTCATCGACTGGCAATGCAACCTCATCGTTTCTATTGTGCTGTTGCCCATTGTCTTCAGTAACATGTTCCTCTGTGCGATGATGCCAGTGACTTTTGTTCCTGTTGAGACAGTGACAAGAAATGTCACATGCTGGAAATGGTAAAGTTCACCCTAAACTGAGAAACTGTCTTTCTCCATTTTAAAGACACAGGTGAACTCTACCATCCCTAGATCAAAAGATGTTAACAGGTTTAAATGGACCTGTCACACTTGAAGGGCATGATGCTAAAATGTTTAATGATTTATAATGGATTTGATCCACATTTTATATAATTTGATCTCATCTTTTAAATGCTATTAGGGTTGTTGTGAGATCTGTGATCATTTTGTGTCCGCTTGTCTTCAAGGAAATACAAAACAAAAAACAACAATACACAATTGTAAAAGGTCAATGTACAATATAAAAGACCAAGAATGCTTATAACCAGACAGATTTTGCCCCCCATTGACTCCCATAGTAGGAAAAATTACTTTGTCATTTTTTTGTTCTGTTGAACACAGACATTTTGAAGAATGTGGTACAGCAAACAGTTCTGGAGCACTTTTGACTACCATTGTATTTTTTCCTACTATGGGAGTCAATGGGGGGCAAAATGTATACAGATACAGATACTCGAAGAAGTATTTAATTGTTGTTATTTAATTGATATAATATGTAATCATATAAAGACCTAATATATAACATTTATGGTTTATAGACCCTTTCACAATTTCAATTCTATAAACAGTATTTTAGCTCAACTTTCGAGTCATGCTGAGGTCACTGCAGAAATATGGGACAGGTTCTCCTGGTTTGACCCGTGTTGTGCTTTTCACTCTGAACTCAATTATAGTCACTTATAGCTGCTCGAATGGCATAATTTAGCTGGTTGTGATGCTGGGCAGATCAGACAGTGTTCTGACTGCTGGTCTTCTGGCTTTGCAGGAGGTGGTTTAGTGCCGTAATAAGTGTTTTAACCTGTTATCAGTTCAGGTTCTTCAGCACTGCCGGTTACTGTGCCGTTCCAGTGATTTTCAAGGTGTCATGAGAGGTCCCGTCATGAATTAGTGGCTTTGTAGTACAGTGTTAAAATGGCATCACACACAGTGCTTCTTGAAGTTACACACGATCTTAGTAAAGACCTCTATCTTTGATAAGGCTTATGCCCCCCTGGGGGGACTCCGAGATGGATCCAGGGGGGCCACAGATTTTGTGGCATTTTATGAAATATAGAAATTGATCATAGATTTTATGCAATCAAACATCAGAAAAATAAGACCACCAGACAAAAGAATTGATGTTTCAGCATTGTATAACCGAATATGTTTTTGTTGAAATAAAAATGTTAAATTTAAGATTATAAGTCTTTATTTGGGGGGCCGCAAAGCGATGCACTCTACACAAAGGGGGCCTTACAACGAAAAAGTTTGAGAACCACTGATGTAAGGAACCATGACATTTTCCTCATCATCTTTCCATTAGCTGTTCTTTCATCATCTGATCTTTGTTTGCTGCTGAGGGCAGCAGGTCTGTATGTGTGAGGGCCCTGCCCTGTGACCGGCCCCGTCAATGGGTGGTTTTCCCTTTCTGATGCAACACGCATGCAAGGAGGATTTTAGGCTCCGCTATATAAACCGCACAAGTGTGTTTCTTCCTTATTGCAGTTTTTGCCTCGACAGGTAAGATGTTTCATATGTTCTTTTGTTTGTCACCCAATACAGTAATAGTGCGGGGTTGGATTAGGCGTCTGTGTTGATTGCTTGGATTGTCGTAGTATTAGTTCCAACACCACGTGGGTGTTAGTGAGTTTTGCATTTGCATTAGCAGCAACGAACAACGTTTGATTCCAGGGAAACGCATACAAAATGTATACATTGAATGCAGTGTTATGCACTCTGGATAAAATCATCAGATAAATGTGTAAGCCTTTAATTTAGTGGTTTAGTTGCGTGATGTAAAGTGGATAATCTACAGTATATAATCCATCATGGATAATGGATCCAGGTGTTGTTTTCTTGTTTATTGCTTCGTGATTCATTTCAGATTGTCGTGTATCTACTCCAAAGGTTTTTGTAGATATGTTACAACCAGATTCACGCAACTGGTGCAAAACTTCCTGTTTCTTTTTCCCTTTTTGGTCCCTGAAACTATTTAGAATTTTCATTGCTTGTTTTTAAATCATATTTAAATGCACAGTATTTAATCTTACGTGTGCACATAAACATTATACCATACATTTCAAATTAGTTGCTTTAATGGCTTTAGTATGCAGTTTGCCTCAGGAGTATATTAAAAATCCTTTGACCCAGTTTATGGTTTTTGACCTTCGTTTTTACTCGAAATCTAGCCACACGGGGTAATAATGGAACAAGATTTTTTACAATAGGATCTGGATTTCAAGGGGTTTAAATTAACGATTTTTGACAATAACATACCATAAAACAGGTAAAAGAATTTGCAACAGCTAGAAGTATAACATTTTTGACAAGCCAAATATGTCATTCTCTGATTGACATGCAATTTAAGCCATTTTATTTCTGTAAAATAACACGTTTTTTTCCTAATCGGTGGAAATTAAAGAAACACTATGTAGTTTCGTCTCTTAAATTATTTCAGTGGTAGGACAACTCTTAACGGGATGAATTCTACTACCGCCGATACCTGTGCAGCCTCCTAAGTGCTCAAACCACACTGTAACGAGGAAGGAGGGACGAGAGCCGTGAGGGAACGGTCGGTGCGAGGCCGGTGAAGCGAGTGATAATGAGTGTCAGCTGCACGTTGCACCGGTCTCGCATCTCTCACAGAGGAGCGGAAGCATAAAAGGAAGAGCGACAGGAGTGAAGGACGAGAGAGGACCAGGCCTGGACATTGTGTTAAGTTTTATTTATGTTTGTGTGGCCGGCAGTTGACCGTGAGGTAGCTGTCGGCCCTTTACTTTCGTTTTGTGGTTGGTTTATTTTATTAAAAGGTTATTTAATGTTCGCCGGTTCCCGCCTCCTTCCTTCCTTCCTTTGAACAGTATTACACACACTCTGTAAGGTTGTTATTCGGGTCGGTACACACATCCCCACACATCCTCTGCCTGCGGATGAGTGCGACCTGCTTTACGGCATACGTCACATATTTTACTCGTAGCCTGTGTAGAGTCAGCCAACAGCTAACTATAAGACAAAACGATCTAATATGCATGTCTCAAAACTAGAGGTGCACCGATTGACCGGCCAGAGACCGGAATATGCCGGTTTTTCACATAATCGGCCAGACAGGTGACCCACCGGTCAGTCTCACGCCTTCTGTTGCCTGCGACGCAGGCAATAACATCACCGCCGTCAGTACACTCAAAGCCGCAAGTAAACATGTAAACGTGTGTGCGCACAGCTTGTCTTTCACGGCTCGTTTATACTCTCATGTGGGTCCACCGTACCACGAGTCTCTGCTGACTGACGCGCATCTCTCATATCCGCTGACTGCACGCGCGCGCATCATATACTGTACAAACAAAAAGTAGTGCACTGTAGTTCGTCTCTCGTTGCTCCGTCTACTTGGGGTATGTATGCTAACAGTGATGCTAAACTCTGATTTAACAGTGTTTTGGGTGACTGCAAATGAGCTGCTATGTAGCTAGCGCGCTAACGGCAGACAACCAGCTGCTACCTCAGAATCTAGTTTGAGCTATTAGTATAGCTACGTAGTATACCCGCGGGAGCCAAAAGAACACTTTAATATATGCACAGTTTATGAAGTGACATGATGTAACAGCGGTTTCTGCTTAGTTAGCAAATTCACATGTATTGCGCTGCCCACAGGGAAGGTTACACAGCAACAGTATTTATGACACTGATAACAGACAATTGCGCTTATCAACCACATGGGGGAACCGTAAGCAAAAGTTGTCTACTGTTGCTTTAAGGCAAAGATTTAATTTGTTAGAATATTCGTTTTCCAATAAAATCTAAATTTTTATATGATTTGTTACATTTAATTACCCTTAAGCAGATTGTTATTTTTAATTTACTGTAGCATTTTTTATATTTTATTTATATTTTGGTAAACAACTTGTAAGATCATACATATTTTTAAGTATATAGAACAGTTTTGGTAATGCTCTACATCATTTTGTAATAAAGAGCTAATATTTTTTTATTTTTTATTTTTGTTTGTCTGTTTCTAGTGCCAAAGACGAGATTGACGCACTTGCTGCAGAGATCGAAGGAGCAGGAGCGGCCAAGGAGCAGAGCAAAGCCAAGAGCAAAAAGAAGAAAGGAAAAAGAGACGACTTTGAGTAAGTCTTCATCCCTCCCCTCAGATAATCACACAAGCCTGAGATCTTCCCTCGCTGTACACTTTAAAGCGTCTGTGAAGTCCTGACAAGATGTTTGCCTTGCAGCGAGGATGACATCCTGAAAGAACTGGAGGAGCTGTCGTTACAAAATCCGGGAGGAAAGTCTGAAGAAGCTCCAAAAGAACCTGTAAAGGTAACACAAGCGGCTAGGTTTTCTTCTGACAATGTAACTATTGAGTTTCAGCTTTAATATGAGCGGCTAATGACACAGATGTGAAGGTTTGCATCCCTTTTTTTCTCGTAGAAATCCGATTCGGTGGAGAATGCTGAGCCTGAGCCTTCCCTGACCAAAGCAGACAAGAAAAAGGCCAAGAAGGGGAAGAAGGCTAGCCC
This sequence comes from Triplophysa rosa, assembly GCF_024868665.1. NCBI lineage: Eukaryota > Metazoa > Chordata > Actinopteri > Cypriniformes > Nemacheilidae > Triplophysa > Triplophysa rosa. The sequence goes on along the minus strand of NC_079893.1, from coordinate 28,884,996 downwards.
GGAGGATGAGGAAGTTGATGAAGATCAGGGTCAGAACAACATGGAGAACGACCACAGGACGAAAGATGAAAAGACGATGGCGACTCCCGATCCTCCTGTTGCTGCTTCGGACTCTGAGGACGAGGGCTCGCGGTCGCGGCAGAAGCCCAAAGCCAAGAAGAAAGGCGGTCGAAAAGGTACGTCCGACTCCGAGGACAACGACGAAGATGGTGGTTCGAAAACGGGTGGGCAAGGAGTGGGCGATAATGACGAATCGGATGACGACTCTCAAGCCACCCGCAAAAAGAAGAAAGGAAAAGCCAGAGCCAAACCAGAAAGCGAGGAGGAGGAGGAGGAGGAGGCCTTCAAGATGAAGACGGCGGCGCAGAAGAAGGCGGAGAAAAAAGAGAGGGACAAAAAGAAGAAAGAGGAGGAGAGGGCCAAGCTGAAGGCTAAGAAAGAGAAAGAGGAAGAAGCTTTAAAAAAGGAGGCAGAGAAACAAGCCCCAACAGAGAAAGTAGAGGCCGCAGCGTCTGTGGAACAGGATGCAGCTGATGTTCAGGGAGAAGGTGAGATTTACCATGGGACATTTTCTTCTTCGGGATGGGACATATCAGTCGACCAATGTTTTTTTTAATGGCCTTTGCCCATAATACAACATAGGCCTATCGGAAATATTTATTGGACGAACGCAAAAATACAAAAATTCCAAATATCGGCCACTGTTATATCGAAAAACTAGAACATTTCAATTTAAAAACCGTCAAGCCTTTTGATAGTATTCAAAATGCATCTAAATGTTTCATACATTTTTAAATAAAATGTCAAATTTTACACAGTTTTAAATAAAATAAGTAATTTTACACATTTTTAAATAAAAAGTACAATAAGTGGAACTTTCATTTGGACTAAAAAACTTTGGACTAAGTTAAAGACATAAAAAAATCTATGGTTATTATTATTATATTATTAAAATATCATTATTAATATCATTAATAATAATACTTACTGCTATTCATATAAATAACTGTGGCAATTATTATAATATACATAATTCTGTGTCAGTATCTGGTTGACATTTCAACTGTGTTATTGGTGGTTTTACAAACATTTTTCATTAAGAATTACAATAGTACAAACTTAAAATAAAATTTCATTTAAGAAAAAGGTTTAACAGAAATATTGTTATTGTGAATTCTTTAGTCCACGATAATTGTTTAGTGAAAATCTGATATCGTGACGGCACTAAAACAAATGGAAAATTTGAAAGAAACCTTAAAATTACAATCGTCCAGTAATTGTTGTCATATTCTATAGAATCATATAATATATCACTAAACAGACTTGGGGAAATAAAAAACAAAATTGCAACATTTCAGTGTATTGCTCGGCTATCTACAAAAAATATCTGAATTTACAAAATTTATATTAAAGTTGACCATTGCATCGAGAACCACAACCAACCTGGTGACCTGTTTCACAATCCAGATCCTCTTTCCACAGAGGAAGCCGATGGTGACAAAAAGAAGAAGGACAAGAAGAAGAAGAAGGGTGAGAAAGAGGAGAAAGAGAAGAAAAAGGGGCCGAGCAAAGCAGCTGTGAAAGCCATGCAGGAGGCTCTTGCCAAAATGAAGGAGGAGGAAGAGCGAGCCAAACAGGAGGAAGAGGAGAGACTGCGGCGAGAGGAGGAGCTGGAGGCTCAGAGGCAGGAGCAGGTCAGATAAATGTCTCGGTCTATTTTTTAGGTTATCACAGATTATCAGGGCGCCTCCGTATGATCAAATGTTCCACAGGAACGCCTGGAGGCCGAGAGGAAGGAGAAGAAGAAGCAGAAGGATAAGGAACGAAAAGAGAGGCTGAAGAAAGAGGGAAAACTCTTAACCAAGGCTCAGAAAGAAGCTCGTGCTAGAGCAGAGGCCACGCTCCGAGCGCTACAGGCTCAGGGTGAGAACAACACGCATGGGGCGGTTTGTGGCTTCATTTTTAGGCTTTTGACTTTTTAGGTGTGATATCTTGGTTTTCTCCCAGGTGTTGAAGTGCCATCCAAAGATGCAATGCCAAGGAAGAAGCCCGTTTACTCTGATAAGAGGAAAAAGAAGCCAACAGCGCAAACTCCTGAAGGTCAGAATTGTCTTCTCTTGGCTAATGCGCATCTTATATCAATCCTTGTTCGATATATTAACAACAAACATTTAATATCGACATAATTACATGCTTTACTGCTGCGTTTTAAGACATCCCAACAGAAACTTCAGAGGTGACATCACCCACGTCAGAGACACCTCAGCCAATCACAGCAGAGATGGAAGTGGACCAGCCTAAAGTGGAGCCAGGTAATGACCAATCATCGCGTACGGCATTTCAAACATGTCCCATGCGAGACAATTGGGTTTATCATTCACCTGATGTGTTTGTCCAAGTTCCTGTTTGTCCCTTATAAAGCATGGGTGGGTAGAAAGCGCTTTCCAAGTTTTGTAAGGTGCTTTCAAGAATTCCAACACGTTAAGTCGCTGAAAAAGACACGTCGCCAATATTTCATGAATAGCACAAAATGTTAACATTTCATGTTTTTTGTTTTAAAAGTGAAGGAACCGAAAGTGGAGGCAGCTGATCTGGACGACTGGGAGGCGATGGTCAGCGACGAGGAGAAAGGTGGAGCTAAAGCAACATGGCAATCAAACACAACTGTGTTAAAGGAACAGTTCACCTTTAAAATGAAAATTCTGTCATCATTTACTCATCCTGTGATTTTCTTTCTTCTGCGAAACACAAAAGAAGATGGTCCCCATTGACTTCTATTTGTATGGACGCAAAACCAATCCAAGTCCATTGGTTACCAACATTCTTCAGAATATCTTCTTTTGTGTTCTGCAGAAGAAAGAAAGCCATACAGGTTTGAAATGACAAGACGGCGTGTAAATAATGACAGAATTTTCATTTCGAAGGTGAAGTATCCCAGACAGTGTGAATAGAAATGTCTCCGTGTCACTTCCCATTGCAGAGATGAAAAAGGTTCACATCGAGGTTAAAGGATCCACAACCGCCGCTCAGAAACCTGCCGAAGATCAAGAGAACGGCAGCGAGGGGGACGACGAGGAGGAGGACGAAGATGAGGAGGACGAAGATGAGGAGGAAAGCGAGGAAGAGGAGAAAGAGAAAGAGAGCAGCCATAAGACGGCAGCGAACAAGGCGAGAAAAGAGCCGAGCTCGGAGTCGAGCAGCGAAAGCGATTCGGATGACGATCGAAGTAAAGAAGAGAGATTGTACGACAAGGCCAAACAACGCATAGAGGTAGAGTTACTGGAACGTCGCAGACATTTATTCGTACTTTTTCTCCAACAGTATACTAAACCACGTTGGGTTTGGTTTTGTGTCCAGAAACGAAGGCAGGAGAACCTGAAGAACATTAACCTGGACAAGCTCAGAGCTCCTGTAGTTTGTGTGCTGGGCCACGTGGACACAGGAAAAACTAAGATCTTGGATAAGGTGCGTTTGGGTGGAAAAATGTCCGATGGGAACTTGAGGACTCAAATCCAGATGAATGTTTTTCTTTTGCTCTGCCCGTCAGCTGAGACACACACATGTCCAAGACGGTGAGGCCGGTGGTATCACACAGCAGATCGGAGCCACGAACGTTCCTCTGGAAACCATATTAGAACAAGCCAAGATGGTAAAAAATGTAAGTTTAATCTTCTGTAACGCACACTTTGCATTTTCTGATTTGACATTTGGTTGTTATTTATGAACGCTTGTGCTTCTGTTAGTTTGACATCGAGAGCGTCAAGGTTCCTGGAATGCTCATTATCGACACGCCTGGACACGAGTCCTTCAGGTACAAACCAGAGGTCGCATTAACCGAAAATTCTCCGTCATTGACAGATTTTTTTTATACCAGTGACGGATAAATCTGAAGGCCGTCCGTCATTTTGACGGATTACAATGAGGGCAGTTTGTAATTCCCTTTTTTGTCGAGTTGGTAGCATCCAATCATTTCCTTTCATCGGAACATGATCGTAGGGACGCTTATCATATGTTTCCCATTCATTACTCGTAAACGCCTCGTCCGTTCAGGAAACCCACGCGGGATCAGCGGAGACTAAAGGCCATTGCACATTGAGTCCGAAATTTGCGTCCGAAAGTTCCGCACGTTAAAAAATAAATACGACCACACGTTGCGTCAATCACATTTACACACTGCCTCCGATATTTTCGTCCGTCATAAAAGAATTCGGACTGGGTTCGATTTTCTGCTTTTCGCATCCGTAGCAAGCATTTTGAGAGGCGTTTTGACAATTCAGGGACACCATACAAACCAGCGCCAAATACGGAAAAGCGCATACGAAAATTACGGACTGTATGTGCAAAGACCTTAACAGTGCAAAGCCAGGGGCGTGTATAAACAAGACGAATATGACGCCCACCACCGTCTATTTTGATTCGCCATAGTTTCAAAACGAACTGAAAAACTGTTTGCACTTTCTTTAACAACACCACGATCTCGAACGTTGTTTGTGGCGTTGTTTCTGGATCTGATTCTGCAAAGAGTGCGTCTTTCATTCAATCAGACCCTCTCGTCGCGTGCTCTCATACACAAACAGGCGCGCACAAACCAGTGGTGCGGTGTTTACAGACTTTTTTCCTTCAGAGAGCGATGGCGACTAGCGTCATTTTGGATAAACCTCAACTTTCAGTGAGTGGAAAAAAGTCTCTCTGCGTCTTCTCCTTTCATGACCTAACAGCAGCTTAAAGTTACTTGCAAGTGAATAAATGAATGATTACAAAACAGCGTGTACAAGCACCTGTCATTGTTACTGACTGGACATGAACATTTGTCTGTAATTAGTATTTTATGTCTGACAACAGAAACATTAAATATGTAAACGACTTCGGCTTTATTGGGTATTAAAATACAGTAAGTTCAAAGAACGCGTGTACATCGCGATGACATCACAAACATGCTAATCGGCACGTAATATCACCTTGCACCATAGTGACGGGTAAAAATAGATTTAAAATAGAAAATGGCGGACAGTGAAAAAGTCTAGCGCGACCTCTGGTACAAACTAAACTTGTGCATGAATACAACCTGAGCTTTCAGCATATCAAACTGTGTGTGTTAAACACGCTTGATGGTGTTCCCATCAGCAAACTGAGGAACAGAGGAAGTTCTCTGTGTGACATCGCCATCCTGGTGGTGGACATCATGCATGGTCTAGAGCCACAGACGCTGGAGTCCATCAACCTGCTGAAGGAGAAGAAATGCCCTTTTATTGTAGCGCTAAACAAGGTACATTTCTATTTATCATTGGATGCTTTTTGTCTTTTTTTGTCAAAAATAAACATTATTTATTCACCTTCACGTCGTTTACACACCTGTATGACCTTTCTTCTGTGGAACACATGCGTCCATACAATGGAAGTCAGTGGGGACCAGTGTTGTGGGTTACCAGCGTTCTTCAAAATATCTTCTATTGTGTTCTGTAGAAGAAAGAACGTCCTGCAGGTTTGTGATGACATGAGGGTGAATATACTTGGTGGAACGATTTAACATTGTCCGCTCAAGTATTTGAGTCGTGATGGCCTCGTGTTTCTTTCTCAGATCGATCGTCTGTATGACTGGAAGAAGAGTCCGGAAACGGACGTGGTGGTCACGCTGAAGAAACAGAAAAAGAACACCAAGGATGAGTTTGATGAGAGAACCAAAGCCGTCATCGTCGAGTTCGCTCAGCAGGTTTGTGGCTGTCACTTTCTCTGTCTTGGGAGCAGACAGACCTTTTAAAAGTCAACATGAAACCAGTATTGGCCGGTTAATGTATTTTGGGCCTCAGCATAAAGTCACGTTTTGGCATCTAATGTCAACGTTTCATGATTCATCTCCCCCGTTATAAATGCAAACTCTTGCCCTACAATTTTGTAATGAAACAACAGTGTGTGTGTAACTTTACAAGCGTCGTTTTGTGTGTCTTTAAACCCCCAGGGACTCAACGCCGCTCTGTTTTATGAGAATAAAGACCCTCGCACGTTTGTCTCTCTGGTTCCCACCTCGGCCCACTCGGGCGATGGGATGGGCAACCTCATTGGCCTGCTGGTTGAGCTCACTCAGACCATGCTGGTCCGCAGACTGGCCCACTGTGATGAACTCCGGGCCCAGGTCATGGAGGTAAGGGGTCAAAGGTCAAGCTTTCATATGCGAGGTCTTGTAAACTCACCATTTTCATATTCAATAACAATACATTGTTTCTCTATGTGAGGAAGGTTTATAAATTGAAGGGATTATAGTTCACCCAAAATAAAAAGTCTGTCATTTATTGGCCGTCATGTCGTTGACTTTTTCTTCTGTGGAACACCAAAGAAGATATTTTGAGAAATGTCTCAGCGGTTTTGTGTCCATACAATGAAAGTCGATGGGGTCCAATATTGTTTGGTTCTTCTTTTGTGTTCTGCAGAAGAAAGAAAGTCATACAAGTATGCCATAAAACGAGGGTGAATATTAATGATGGACGGATTTTCATTTTTGGGTGAACTGTCCCTTTAAGTTCGTATTTATCCTTTAAACATATTGATCAAACTTGTGCTGTATCTCAGGTAAAAGCTCTGCCCGGCATGGGCACGACGATAGACGTCATCCTGATCAACGGGTGTCTGCGGGAGGGCGATACTATTATCGTCCCTGGTGTAGATGGACCAATCGTCACGCAGATCAGAGGCTTGCTCCTCCCACCACCGCTCAAAGAGCTCCGAGTGAAGGTCTCGTGCACTTTTTATGCAATACTTTTTTAATATAAGTGTGATAGCATTTTTACAATTTCATGTAGTGATGCTTGTGGTTCAGAAATGACACGTTACACCGCGTTTTGTCTCCGTGTACAGAGTCAGTATGAGAAGCATAAGGAGGTGTCTACGGCTCAGGGAGTGAAGATTCTGGGCAAAGATCTGGAGAAGACGCTGGCCGGTCTGCCGCTCCTCGTGGCCCATAAAGAAGACGAAGTACCAGTGCTGAGGGTAGCCACGCGTCTTTCCATCATCGGTTTAGCTTTGACAACCCTACTTGTAATAAATTGTTGACTTAAATGCTTATTTATTTTTTGTGAAGGACGAGTTGATCCGCGAGTTGAAACAGACTTTGAACTCCATAAAGCTGGAGGAGAAGGGTGTGTATGTCCAGGCTTCCACCCTCGGTTCACTGGAGGCACTGTTGGAGTTCTTGCGTACATCTAAAGTGCCTGTAAGCTTTTGGAAGTCTATAAATCTTTAAATAAATCAACTTTTCCCTGAAAAGGACTGAAATATTGAAGGAGTGTGCCATGATGAGTTTATTCTCTCTCTGTAATGTGTTTCTTTGGCCCTCAGTACGCTGGCATCAACATTGGTCCTGTCCACAAGAAAGACGTCATGAAAGCGTCCACTATGTTGGAACACGATCCACAGTATGTGGGACCACTGATATACCTCATGACGTCTTATAAGACTTGGTCATCATTCTTAGCTTATTCGATCTCTGCGTGTAGGTACGCTGTGATCCTGGCGTTCGATGTGAAAATAGAGAGAGACTCTCAGGAGTTGGCCGACAGTCTTGGCGTTCGAATTTTCAGCGCCGAGATCATCTATCATCTGTTCGACGCCTTCACCAAGTACAGAGACGACTACAAGAAACAGAAGCAAGATGAATTCAAGTGGGTGTTTTTTGCATGGATATACAAATAATAATGTATAAGTCTGGTGTAATTTCGAAAGAGATTTTTTTTTCTTTTTTTTCTTTCCTTGTCGCTCTCTCTCTCTCTCTCGCTCTCGCTCTCTCTCTCTCGCTCTCGCTCTCGCTCTCTCTCTCTCTCTCTCTCTCTCTCTCTCGCTCTCGCTCTCGCTCTCGCTCTCTCTCTCTCTCTCGCTCTCTCTCTCTCTCTCACTCTCACTCTCGCTCTCGTGCTCTCGGTCTCTCTCTCTCACGCTCTCTCTCTCTCGCTCTCTCTCTCTGTCAGGCACATAGCCGTGTTTCCCTGTAAGCTGCGTATATTGCCGCAGTTCATCTTTAACTCCAGAGACCCCATCGTCATGGGCGTCATTGTGGAGGCTGGGGTCATAAGAACAGGCACTCCTGTGTGTGTGCCCACCAAAGGGGTAAGAACGTTAAACATATCAGCCAATAAGAAGACTGTTTTGGAAGTATGTTATTAATATTACAAGGTTTTCTGGAATTCTCTGTTCTGATTGGTCAGTCACGGTATCCACAATACAACTATTTCTCAGTCGCCTTGGGTATTAAGCGATGTTGACAATACTTGAAGAAATATTGCACCCCTGAATTAAAATTCTGTCATTTACTGGCATCATTTGGGGCACCATTGACTACCGTAGTAGGGACTGATAAGCCCAGAACTGTTTTGGTGTGAACTATCCCTTTAAATCATTCATATTTTTTTTTATTCACAATATTTATGTGGCAAGTCATTAATATGCAGGATTTTGTCCTGATTTTGATGGGAGGCTGAAGATTTTACGCCATGCCTTCTTTTTTCTTAGTTTATTCTCGTGTGTGTTTGTGTGGTTTTAATTAATGTTTACCCTGTTTCAGATGCGCTTTGCTTCGTTTTCCTCGTTTGAAAAGGTTGCTTGCTCTCTCAGTTTGTAGATATTGGAATTGTGACCGGTATTGAAATAAATCACAAGTCCGTGGATACGGCTAAGAAAGGACAGGAGATCTGCGTGAAAATCGAGCCAATACCTGGAGAATCGCCCAAGATGTACGGCCGGCACTTTGAAGCTGTAGATTTCATCGTGAGCAAGGTATAATGAGTTCACGTTCACGCATTTGCCAGATGTGCTGTTCGGTGGGTGTATCAATTGTGTTCCCCTTTCATTTTTGCAGATCACCCGTCAGTCAATCGATGCTCTGAAGAACTGGTTCAGAGACGAGATGCAGAAATCGGACTGGCAGTTAATCATGGAGCTGAAGAAAACCTTTGAGATCATCTGATCGTGGCGGCGACAGCTAATGACATCAGATCTCCAGTGACCCCCCCCCACGCACACCTACAAACGCTATACGTCGCACTGTCCTATAGATCACCTGCGATCGCCGAGTCATCAGTGTTGCTCATACATCAAGACATTTTTACAGACATAACCTCGTGCAGTCCGAGGACTGGGTTCCATGTGTGTGTGCAGGGGTGAAAACTTAACTCCGCCTCCAACTCTTAGTGAGTGACGGGGAGTGAAAAAAGAGAAGTGGGGGCAAAAAGAAAACGTTGTGTTTTTCTGTGAGAAACTGATACTATTACCACTGTTTTAAACAGTGACAAATGTTAGAAAATCCTAGACGACCTTTACAACTATTCCGAACGTGCCTGTTCTCTCTGATCAATCCAGTTCATTTCTCATTCATTTCATGGATTCAAAGCCCCCCCCTCACAGTTAAGACTGGATAAACTCAAGCTGCTGCCTGAAGTCTGGTCTTTGATTTAGGTTGCGGTTTAAATCTATGGGTAGGAAGTTAGTGCTCGGATGCTCAGATTTTAGATATTAACAAGATATGACCTTGTCAGTATTTTCATATGCCCTTTCTATTTTTTTTTTGAGTGCCGTTCTTAAATGGTCTTTTTTTAAGTAGACCCTACTTTATCTTCTCAGCCAGATTATTTTTTGTTTTCAGGAGGTTTCTTTGTGCTCTCCTCACCCTTTTACCCATGGTGTGTGAAATTTGGATGAAAGGCATTCCTTACTCCTTTTGAATCGGAAATGTGAAAGAAATGGATAAATGAAAATCATCAAAAATAAAGAGATGGCCTATTTATAAACGCTGTTCTGGAAGGCTTTTATTTTGGTGGCAATGTAAAGATCACTGCTGGGGGGAATTGTCATACATTTAATAAATCATAAGAGAAAAATGTCATCGTTATTTTGCAAGTATAAAGTGCATCTTAATTTGCAAAATAAAAAAGTTAAGGGTAGTGCTTAACTGCGAAAACGAATGGTCCTTAAATGAGACTTTAATGAAAGAAATTAAGTGCGTTTTTCTTTTGAATTATAGGATGAAATATCACTCTGTCTTACATTAAATTATGCATATAAATCATGTTATACACACAATTAACATGTTTAAATATATTAAACTTGTAAATTTCTGTATTCCTTTCCCATATAATGAAAGCGAATGAGGGACTGGGGCTCTAAATGACAAAAACACAGTCCATAATGATGTCTGTTTGTCTGCTGGTGTCATTTGATAGCTTTGTGTGAAAAATACGCCAACAGATCATTATATAAAACAATAGTACATTTTCATAATGGGTTTTCATATCATTTTCATACATGGGTTTGGGATAAAAGTAATTGGTGCCACAGTAGCTTCAGAAGCTGAAGCTTCAGTTCAAGAGTTATATCGTAATTGAATGTAATGCAATATGTTTAAAATCCGGTAGGGGGCGCCAGATTCATTTGCTTTTCAACAGAAGCGCGCTTTACATCAGCTCCCTATTTTAAATTTGTGAAAGCTTAAAGCGGTTTCTGTCGCTGAGTGAAGACTGCGAAGCATGCTGTTTAAAACTATTGAACTGTATGTTTGTTCACCTGTGGACATTGTTATATATTATTGTTTTTTAATGAATTATTAATTGTATATATATTTCCGTTTCATTTAGGCACTGTATTTAAGTAGTATATTTCTACGCAAATACTGAATGGGTGAAAATCATTATAGGCTGTTTGCTTTGGTTTGACAGGGCACGGACATCCTGCCCCGTGAAAAGAAGTGGAGAAAGAAACCGGACCTGCTAGATACTCAGGCAAATCGTCATCCCGGGAAAGGAGGGATCATATCCCCAGTTTCACATATCCTGTGCTGTGGGTTACACTGGATATCTGTCATCTCATGTGGACAGGCGCCTTATAACTTTCTTTGCTTATGGATCTGTTTTGAGTGTTATGAATCATGAATTCGGCTGAGCAAACCATCACATGGCTAATAACGCTGGGTGTCCTGGAATCCCCTAAAAAGACACTATCGGATCCTGAGGGGTTTTTACAATCTTCTCTCAGAGATGGAGTGGTGTTGTGTAAACTGTTGGAGCGACTGCGACCCGGTTCGGCTCATATGGTAAGACTTGTCTTTTAGTCGGTGTAACGTTAGTTGAATATGTGCGCAACACACTCGTCAAGCACGCACGAGCGCAGTGTGTTTGTGGGTCAGATCGTCTGGCTGCTGGTTCGCTCAATTGTGTGAATCAATGATGGTACAAAAGTGGTTACTTCGCATATTCTACTATTAAATGCACGACGTAAAAATATGTGTGCATGCAAGTATATAACAAACAACTGATTTTTGGAGCGTTTTAAGTGGTTTCATGTCGACCGCCATTGCCTGATAACGGATAAGAGTAATCTTTTAAAGGAACAGTGTGCTTTACGAAATGGGGGTCGCTGTTAGGAAAATTAACCATGAATTAATTTACATTTATGCATTTGGTAGACGCTTTTATCCAAAGCGACTCACATTGCATTCTATTATACATGTGTATCTTAGTATTTAATTGAGTAAATGTGTATGTTTATGGTGGATGATTGGTTAACATTTGTATTACGATTAAATTTAATGGACATTTAATATTATTGTTATTATAAACACAATTACCTCGATTTTTTTCTCATCTTGATTAAATATTAAATCTTCTTTGATGGTTTTATAATGTCTAATTCTGAGGTACACTAGTGTGGTTTTATTAGAAATAGCATTTGCAGATAGAAATTAGGCTAATAAAAGAATTAAATCGAATATATTAATTTAATCCTCCATATTTTGTGGGATTATGTGGTATGTATTTTTATGGATGTTCTCATTAATGACTCACGCAGTGAGTCCGAAAGTATCCCAGAAAATATAGGTAACGTAACGTTCTGGGAATGTTACCGAACGTTAGTTAATTTATAAATCATTATTATAAGCGAATCTTAGAATACCAATTATTTTGTCTGTTTGCTTAATAGCTTTAATATACACTATAGTCTAATAGAGTAAAATATTCACTTAATTAATAATGAATAAACGATGACACTAGATGTCAATTTGTTTTGTGAGTGAACTATGATGTACGTGCCATAAAATCGTTTGTAATGATGCCCCATTGTTGTGGTCGCAGTCGCATAACTTAATTAAATGACTTAAACTCAATTGACTGGGAAATTGCAATCCAATGTCAAGTTCCGTTGTTACGCGGTCGTATAAGAAAACGTACATTTGGTTTGGTTATACTGCATATTTAAATCATTAGATTTTGCTCTGACAGGCCAGGTAATGTTTGCCTGCGCCAGCATGCCTCAAACCGCAAGCCAAGAGTGTTCTCGACTTCATGCGGCGCAGCGCAGATTGATCATTTTATGACATCCAGTATCGCGAGCAAAAGTCCAAAGTACAGCTTTCGAATACCTCTCGCGATACTTGGATATCATTCAGCGCGGCATGAAGTCGAACGCACCTATTAACCACGTCACTTCCGCTATTCCTCCGCCAACTTCCCCATGAAGAATAAGTGGCTTTTTCAGGAACGGGGCGATGATCTCTGACATAAACAACCGTGATTTATTCGCGTTCCTTTTCGTTTAATCCCTAAAGAATCAATACAGGTCGGCGGAGGATTTATTTGTTCGTTTTATTTGCAGATCCATCAGGAGCCGAGGAAGGATAGCGAGTGTTTGAGTAATATCAGAGAATTTGTGAAAGGCTGTGCATTATATCACGTAGAGGTGAGTGGTGCATGCTTTTTGTGCTTATGTTTTCGGTCGCGCAGTACACGTGCATGCTATTTTATATTTATGTAGCGATTTAGTAACATGTTTGTGTGATTTAGATGATTTTGGGTTGCCAGGTTGAGTCTCAGTTGGAGATGGGAGATGGGAATAAACTCCCGTGTGTTTCGGTTTAGAGAATCAGAATCAGAATTCGCTTTATTGGCCAAGTTGTGCGCAAACACACAAAGTTGTTGTGGGTTTTTGTTTTTGGGACATACGTATACGTGACATGAAAAACTAAGAAGAACAATAGTAAGAATAAATAAGTAAAACTAGATGTAATACTACTACTACTAATAATAATGTTGTATAACATTAGATGTTTGCATTTACAGTATATACATAATATACAATAAAATATGCATATTATTTAAATAATACTTAATAGAGAGAGAGGTGGTAATTAGGAGTGGAGCAATAAATTACAGGAAAAATAAACAGGTAGTAATTTCTGTGTTAGCTGTTTAGCTTAGTTCACCAGTATACCAGCAGCAAAGATTTGGCTTTATTTTCTTTAGTTTATTTGTTTTGTTTATATTTATATGTAGCCTAATATCTGCATCACACATTTATCTGTATTTAGATCGTATCTGTATTTATTGTATTTTCTTATAGACTTATTTTCTGTACGGTGGCTCCTGACAATATAGTGATTTTGACATTGATTTGGTCAGTTTTATCCTTTCATGCACCGCTATGTTTATTGCTAATCTCTGTCTCTCTGTGACATTTCACAACAAACACTTTCCCTGTTTGCCCGTTTGTTAATAGGAGCAGTTTATTCAGAGGCATCCAAACGTGTTTATCAAGTTACGCTCTTTGCTGCAAATTGCGGTGTGGTGTGACAAACACTGTTACATGACTCATTTTTTACATGTTTGTAAACATGACCGTCTGTGAACTCAATTTGTGGGGGTTCTGTTGTGAGATTGAATCAGAATCAGAAGAGCTTTATTGCCAAGTGTGCTTGCACACACAAGGAATTTTCTTTGGTGTTGGAAGCTTCTAGTACAGACATTCAACACAATGACAATACAATATAATACGATTTACAGTCTAAAAGATTCTAAATTGTGCATATATAAAATAAAGACTATTTTACAGAAAATGGGGGATAATAACATATAAGAGACATTGTACAGGGTAGTATATAGTAGAATAAACATATTGACAGATTGTATGTACACTTGTGCAAATGGATAATTTAGTAAGTAGAGGTAGTGTTATATACATGTATACATAAGATGTAGATATAATAAGGCACTATAGTGCACACTATAGGAGTAGTGGAAGTGGAATATTGCTCTTAAGGAGCAGTTATCTGTTTAGGAGGGAGATTGCCTGGGGGAAGAAGCTGCTTCTGTGTCTGGAAGTCCTGGTGTTTGGTGCTCTAAAGCGCCGGCCAGAGGGCAGCAGATCAAAGAGTTTGTGTGCTGGGTGTGTGGAGTCAATGATGATTTTTCTTGCCCTGTTTTTCACTCTGGAATCGTACAGGTCCTGAAGTGTGGGCAGAGGAGCACCAATAATTTTCTCAGCACTACGAACTGTCCGTTGTAGTCTTCGTAGGTCTGATTTGGTGGCCGAGCCATACCAAACAGTAATTGAAGTGCACAGAACAGATTCGATGACCACTGAGTAGAACTGGGTCAGTAGCTCCTGTGGTAGGTTGAACTTCCTCAATTGACGGAGGAAGTATAACCTCTGCTGGGCCTTCTTTACAATGGAGTCTATGTGGGACTCCCACTTCAGGTCCTGAGAGATGGTGGAGCCCAGGAACCTGAATGACTCCACAGTATCCACAGTGCTGTCCAGGATGGTGAGGGGAGGAAGTGATGGAGGGTTCCTTCTGAAATCCACTATCATCTCCACTGTCTTGAATGCATTCAGCTCTAGGTTGTTTTGACTACACCAGGCAGCCAGCTGAGCAACCTCCTTTCTGTAGGCAGATTCATCACCGTCTTGAATAAGGCCAATGACTGTGGTGTCATCTGCAAACTTCAGGAGTTTGACAGAAGGGTCTGTAGAGGTGCATTCGTTTGTGTAGAGTGAATATAGCAGTGGAGAAAGAACACATCCTTGAGGAGCTCCGGTGCTGATGGTACATGTGCTGGATTTAAATTTTCCCAACCTCACTAGCTGCTGCCTGTTCGACAGGAAGTTAATAATCCACTGACAGGTAGAGGTTGGCACAGAGAGCTGGGTAAGCTTGGGCAGGAGGAGGTCTGGGATTATGGTGTTGAAGGCCGAGCTGAAGTCTACAAACAGGATCCTGACGTAAGTCCCTGGTCTGTCTAGGTGTTGTAGGATGTAATGCAGTCCCATGTTTACTGCATCGTCCACAGACCTGTTTGCTCGGTAAGCAAACTGGAGGGGATCAAGAAGTGGTCTGGTGATGTCCTTCAGGTGGGCCAGTACAAGTCTCTCAAATGACTTCATGACCACAGATGTTAAAGCAACAGGCCTGTAGTCATTAAGTCCAGATATTTTGGGTTTCTTCTGTACAGGGATGATGGTGGAGCGTTTGAAGCATGAAGGGACTTCACACTGCTCCAAAGATCTGTTAAAAATATTAGTGAAGATGGGCGACAGCTGCTCCGCACAGACTTTCAGGCAGGAGGGTGAGACATTGTCTGGGCCTGGTGCTTTTCTGATCTTTTGTTTGCGGAAAAGCTGGCAAACATCCTCTTCGCAGATCTTAAGTGCAGGTTGAATGTCAAGAGGAGGTGTTAATGGTATAGCAGAGATAGGGTCAGGGCGGGTGTGAAGGGTGAGACTCTGCATTTCAAAACGACAATAGAAGTCGTTCAGGTCGTCAGCCAGTCGTTGATTACCCATAGACTGAGGGGATGATGGCTTGTAGTTGGTAATGTCTTTCAGGCCTTTCCACACTGATGCAGGGTCGTTGGCTGAAAACTGGTTCTTCAGCTTTTCAGAGTAGCTTCTCTTAGCTGCTCTTATCTCCTTTGTCAGTGTGTTTTTGGCCTGATTATACAAGACTTTGTCCCCACTTCTGTAAGCATCTTCTTTGGCCTGACGAAGCTGTCTCATGAATCAGATCCATCCTCACCCACACAGATTTTTCAGTATTTGGGTGAAAATGAAAACAGTTGGATTCAGACCAGCTCTGGCCGTTTCGTTTCTCTGGAAATCGTTGTTGTTTATGCCACTTTGTAAAATAACTATTGACCCGTGTAGTAAAGCCATAGTCACCTCAAATTTACAACCGTCTTGGTACAAAAACCATAGTTTAACCATGACTACCAAAACTTTGGTAGTCCAATGGATACGAATCGTAGTCCAGCAAAGAACTATAGTAACTATACTTATAATAAAGCAATAAAAGGCTATAATAATATACATTTTATATAGTATACATTATGCTACGATAAAGACATGGTTATTTTGGTTATTGCAATTTTCATGCATACTGCTTACTATCTGCTGTTTCTTGAAAAAGCATGCAATAGTACTACAGGTCACGGTACGCAGTCATAAATTATACACAATGTTCTGTGCTGCTGAATTGTCACATGATTCATAATTTACGGCTCGGGTTGTGTTATGAATAAAGTTCGGCAGATCGTTTTCCTTTTGTATTTCCATAATTTTACTAAAAATACCTTGGTTAAACTATGGTTATTGTGGTGAGACCGTAGTAAATCTGTGGTTCATTTTAGTAAGTGTAGTTCAAACCTGTATTTAAACATTTGGGTGTCATCGCTTGTCAGTGTTAATAACACTTTTGAGCATGTTATTAATGTTTGGCGGGCGAATCGAGGCGGGTGTTTGGGTAGGTTGCATTCTATGTGTGTCATCGTATAAAACAGTTATGTCTGTGTGCGTGTGTAGTTGTGTGTTTCAGGAGTGGCTGTGTCTTGGGTTCTTCCAGCCAGCTGTGAGAGGTTAAGACAAGCCCTCTATTGTGGTGAATGGAGTTGTGTGTTTGAATGGGCAGAAGCAGGCAGCTCATTTATGGCGCTTTTGGGTTTGGCACAGGGCAGAATGGAGAGAGGCACTTCACACTAAATACTTCTGCAGGAGAGAGAGAGAGAGCAGGAGGAAATGTAGTCTCACTGCAGCGATGGAAGATGATGTAATGTAGACTTGTTTGTGGAGAGGCGATAAGAATGTGTGTTCATTTTCATGTGCTGGTAGAAAATGTTTCTCTTTGTAATCTTGAATTAAAATTGTAGAACAATTTTGCATTTTGATGTTGCCAGTCGCTCATAAACCCCTCCCCAGCTACTTTTTGAGGTATTGCACAGAATGTTTGTGATCCAGTTAACTTCTGATTGTTAAAAGCTTACTAAAAAACACGGTTTCTACGTTTTCTTTTATTCTTTTAACATTATTAAAGAATCGCTTTGTTTGTTTGATCGCTCTGATTATCTTGACACACCTACATTTGCTTAACCCAGTGGTTCTCAAACCGTTTCATTGTACGGACCCCTTTGTGTGGAGTGCATCGCTTTGCGACCCCCTATAAATATACTTATAAACAAATTCTGTTAAACAAAGCTGGAACATCAATACTTTTTTCTGGAGTTTGATTGCTTATAATTTACAAAAACATTCTATATTTCATATAACACTGGGTTCACACCAAGCGCGAATTAAGCGTTTTGCGCGAGTAAATTACATACAAAGTCAATGCAAAGATGCGTACAGACGCGAACTCGTGGCAGGCGGTACGGAATGACAGAAATCGGGGGCGCGATTGCCGCGAAAGCGTGTCAATATAGTCTTCCGCGAAGGTTGAAAATATTTGTCATTTCGCGTCACTCACGCGAAAATAACAAACTTTTCACACGTGTAATAAAGAGCGTGGAACGCGAATGTTCGCGTTTGGTGTGAACCCAGCATAATGCCACAAAATCTGTGGCCCCCCTGGATCCATCTTGGGGCCCCCAGTTTACGAACCACTGACTTAACCATTTAGGAAATTTATAGTTTTACATTTCTTTTTTATGTAATCCGCTAGTAGCGCCAAAATGACATGCTTCAGTTTTAGATGTAGCCAGCAAAAATAGCGGGTACTTTTTCACTCTTTTCATTAAATGCCCAAATTATTAGTATGAATCGGGACTGTAATTGTAAGAATGCTATGTAAATTTGTCGTCTTAAATTGTAGTAAATACTGAAATGCAAATATGCTGATCCTATGCTGTGCACATTAACATAGAAGCGAAGTCAATTTGATTTCATATTAAGCTGATTTTTGGCCAGCTAGTTTTGTTTGGAAGACACCACAGGGCTGGCTTAAGCGTCCAGATGGTCCACAGTACAGCAGCTAGCCTGAGAGCCAGAAACACACACATACACGTATTCTTATAGCTTAGCAGAATTACATTTCCATATTCACGCAGTCACATTTATGGAGGATAACATAAAAACTAGGGCTGTAAAATGAATAATCGCATCCAGAATTAAAGTTTGTGTTTACATAATCTGTGTACTGTGCATATTAATTTTGTATTTATAAACACACACATGCATATATTTGAGAAAAATATCAACATTAATAAATGTTTATACATAATTTCAATTATTGGCCAGAATAAATAAATACATCCAAATATTTCCTAAATGTGCATACATGCATGTGTATGTTTTTGTGTTCATAAATACAAAATTAATATGCACAGTACATGGACATATATTATGTAAACGTAAACTTTTATTCTGGATGCGATTAATTATTTGACAGCCCTAGTTTTTATGTTGTTCTCCATAAATCGTTTGACAGTGGTGAATAAAAACACCACCAAGGAGTGTTTGTGTGTATACTGTTTACTTTATAAAAAAAATCACCACTCTGTAATACGTAAGGTAAAATGTGTGCATGATATTTCATTAAAAAATCTTTACCTACCATACTTTGTGTAGCATGGTTACTTTTATATTTACATTGAGGCATTTAGCAGACGCATTTATCCAAAGCGACTTTTATCTGTATGCCAGATTTCACATCATCAACATATTTTTATGGGACAAACTGCATCCAAGTTACTCATAAAATATTGGCAAATGAATAAGATCCATTATTGCACGACCTGTGAATCCAGCGATGAGCAGACTATTGATTAAATGTCTTATCTTCTGCATCTCTATTTAACCTTCTCATTGATTCTTTCAAAAACCGGGACATTGTTTGTGTTGACATTATTATGCACCTGTGAGACGACCGACGACCAATGCAGGGATTTCAATAACTACAGAAGTAATATTTCATAAATCAAGTCATTTATCATTATGATCTTGCCGAACGTTATACAGCATTTATCTGGCCAAGAGACGGCTAATGTTAAATCTGTGCTTTCATTCTGACTTCAGGTTACTTCATATATTTGTCTGTACTGTTGTGATATCATCTCTCTGTTTTCTTTCGCTTGTGTAATTGTGGCATATTTCTCTCGGCAGGTATTTGAAGCCAGCGACCTGCTGCCGGGACACAACTTCACCAATGTCTTGAACTGTTTAGTGGCACTAAACAAAGCAACATCCGGTGAGATCTGTCTACGCTAGATCTGTATGTGTTCTCCAGCGTTTCCCATACAATGCATTTACTTGGGCGGTCCGCCCAGGTATATTTTTGTCCGCCCAAGTATATTTGGCGTCACATTTTTTATTTATCCATCCGTGCTAATGATTATATCTGTGATCGATTAACTAGTGGATAAACAGCGCGTACGCGTCTTCTCTCCTTCCGGACTTGTTTGGTGTGAGTGGTGCGTGGCCGCGTGCGCGTGCCCTCCTCTTCCGTGTTCGCATGCACTCTCTTCCGATGAGCTCCATGTGTGTGCGTGAGCCCTCGGCCTCTCGTCACTTGCATTTAAAATCAAAGCTTTCGTAATACAGCAACACATTGTGGAGAAAGGGCAAGCTGCATATAGCCGTCCTTAATGCAGTGTACTGTATTGTGATTTTGTCCAATGATGTTGTGTTTATAAATCAGGATTTTAGCAGCGGTTAAAGTGACTGCTGGTGGCATCCCGTTGTAAAATACAGTATAACGTGACCAATCAGAGAGTAGAAGAAAAACAGATAAGTGCTAAAACTAACACGACGTGATGACGTCACTAATATGCTAATTAGTTTGTGACGTCACCAGCGCCACAAGTCTGTGAAAATCCTATGGGAAACACTGGTTCTCTGACAATAGTTATGGGTTGTGTGTATATTTTGCTGAACAGTGTTGTGTTGTTGTAGATTGCAGCGGTCTCATCAATCCTGTGTGCTCACGTCACTCGTCTTCTCTACGGATCAAGTCCTTCGACTCGCTGAACGCTCCGTCCAACCACAGCAGACCCTCCAGACTCCAGTACAACCAGTACCACAGTCTGGTGAGCGTCACGCAACAGCAAGAATCTTACGGTTGATTTAATTTATCAAAGTGTAAATGAAGGTCATGTGTTTGAAAAAAAAAAAATTCTCTCTCTCCAATTTGGATGTTGTGTATGGTAATGAAGGGTTGTATTGTCTATGGTAGATGTTTATTTGTAATAAAGGTTTTGTTAATCTCTCTCTCTCTCTCTCTCTCTAGGACATGTCTGACAACAGCGGCCCTCAGGTGCTTGTGAAAGCTCGGTTCAACTTCCAGCCGACCAATGAGGATGAGTTGTCCTTCAGTAAGGGTGATGTCATCCAGGTGATACGGCAGGAGGATGGCGGGTGGTGGGAGGGATCTCTCAATGGCAAAACTGGCTGGTTTCCTAGCAACTATGTCAAAGAGATCAAAGGCTCCGGTTAGTGCTTTCAAATGTCATTGTGGCAAAATGCTTCGATCCTAACAAGAGAAATAAAAGGGAGAAACGTCATTTAGACTCCTGCAAGACCGGACAAGCAGAACGAGCAAGATGTGTTCGTTGTTACTCAAATGTCTTTAAAACGCTGACGAAGAACTTTGGACTTTACAAGCTAACTTTCCAACATAAAAGACCTGTTAAGTGTGTATAAAGAATGATTAGAGAAACGCATCTGTGCTTGCATTTTAGGCTAAACATCTTTATTTGGGTGATTTTGGGGGGGCTTTTTTATGTGCACAGATTGAGGCGATGTGAGTTAAGCATGTAAAATCTGCACTGGCTGGACTCTCGGGCCCATTAAAAGCGTGATTAAACAAGGATTTACAGGCTTATAGAAACTGTGCCAGAAGAGAAGTGAATTGCTGCTTTTGGAAAGAACTCAAAACATCAAGATTATATGACCATCACAGATTTCCATCAAAACAGTATGTTATAAAAAAATAGCAGACAAAAAGGAAACGAATGTTTAACCCAGTTCATACAACGCCTCATCCCAATATCTCAATGAATGCACATTAGACAAACCAAACAAAACCTCCTGACCCTTCTTGTTCGCCGTTCCAAACATAAATAGCATATGTGTAGGGCCTTAATGTGCCTTCATCCCAGCTTGAATGGAAACGCTAGAATGACATCACTGCCTGCACATCCAGGCAAAGGAAGGAAACGGCATCTTCACACAAAGACAGGAAGTGCAGCGGCCAGAAGACACCACTTCCTGTTTCCTCTGAATATGGCTTAGTGAGCACTTTGTGAAGCTCAGGTGGTCATAATAACAGTGTATTATGTGTAAGATATGTATATTATCTCGGGTAGTCTTGGTAACGGTATATTGATGTTATGCCCTCATGTCGAGATATTTTGAGAAATGTCTTTTGTGTCCGTACAATGGAGGTCAATGGGGTCCAATGTTGTTTGGTTACAACGTTCTTCAAAATATCTTATTTTGTGTTCTGCAGAAGAAAGAAAGTCATACATGTTTGGAATGACACGAGGGTGATTCACTGATGAAATAATTTTTATTTTTGGTTGAACTATCCCTTTAACAACTCCATAAATGTCCAAGCTCTTCCTTTTTAAAATGTATTCCTCAACTGAAGCATACAATGATGTGTCATGTTTTCCTATAAACCCAGATCCCCCCTCCAGGTATCTAAATCAGAAATACCTCCCCCGACTGCTCACTGCAGGAGAGATGTACTTTAATATTCCATCGAACAGAAACAAAATGATTCCAGATGTTGCTGTAGAGTGACCTCCTTTTCTTTTGTCCTGATTTCTGTTTGAAATAGACAAACCTGTGTCTCCAAAACCTGGATCCCTGAAGAGTTCTCCCAAGGGGTTTGAGACCACCAACTTCTGCAAAACATACTATAATGTGGTAAGAGACGATCTGTAGTGACGCTTTAGCAGTTTAATAAATATTTTAAATTGGCTTTTATTTCTAAAATACAGTATATATTTTTTATTTTAGTTTTAAGTTTTAGCAATTTTGCTCTATGCTTTTGTCATTTTATAATTATTATTTTTATTTTTTATGTTGCTATATAAGATATTTTTTGTTTTATTTTAGTTTTTGTTTATTATTACAATTTTAGTGCTTTAAACCTATTTCAACATTCCAAGGCAACATTTGAATTTTTAATTTAGTTTGTTTTTCCAGTCATTTTTAGGTCAATCTTTATTTCAATGAACAGAAACGTTTTTAACATGTTTATTTTAGTAAATAACCTTGGCGAGTTGTTTATTTATGATGTCTGTGGGGTGGAAGAGGTGCTTCTGGGACATTTGTTTCGCATAGTCCTCAGAAACAAATATATAGTATCATGCAATGTAAGTCGATTTGGATAAAAGCGTCTGCCAAATGTGTAAATGTAAATGCATAGATATTGCACTTATGTAAGAAGACACACACAAGCTATGAATCTATATTTAATGATAATATGCTATAAATCTGAATTTGTTCTCAGGACTCAATGGTGTGTTTTAGTTTGTCTCGTGATCACACTGTAATGTAGGTCGTCCTTTCCATCTGATTGACTTTTGGGACAGCTGTGCCCGAGGCCTCACGCTATCTGCGTGTTCATGTCAGTTACACGCCAGACTGTTGTTTTATAAGAATGTATAGACCGCTGATCTTACGTCTCTTAAGTGTAGAGTCGATTGTCCGAAGAGGCTGAGTTTGTGTGTTTCAGGGTAGACGATACGGCAGGGTCAGACAGAGTTCAGTCTACACAGCAACATTCAGGGAGAAAATCTGTTGGAAATGTTAAAAATGTCTGCAGCTGTCAGCCCGTCGTTGGCAGATGACCACGGTGTCACCATTTGTGTCATCGTGACTCCGCCCATCAGTTTACAGACTAACTTTGTTTACGATTAGTTGCAACATTTTTTATTTATATTAAAGGGTGGTTGTCATTCATTCTGACTTCTTTACAATGTTAAACATGCTGTCTTCTCATGCTTAACATGGTCAACTTGTCAAAAAACGAGTTGGGCGTATTACGTAGTATTTCTGTGCTCGATACACTCCCCCAGCGATCGTACAGGTTTCGGAAAGTTTTTTTCGAACATATAAAACTGTATCGTAATAATTTTTCTTAGTCCCTTATTGGACAATTCTCCCGGATTAAATACTCTTTGAAGATACGAAGTATGCAGTACTACTCTATAGGTACTCAAGATTAGTATAAGATTGGCAGAAACCACGTGTGTTAGGGCCGCTTTAAATTTAACCATAGTTTTTGGGTTTAAGTTGTAGTGAAACTAGACGGTTTCATCTTAACAACATAAACAAGCGTTACTGCACATGCGCACTTTTGTGACCCCGACTGAACTTTTGGTACACATTCACAAATAATAGAGTGCCTGTAGATTATTTCTGATAACAATCAAAAGAAACCTTACTTGGCAAAACTGTCTCTCCAATATTTTTAATTTAGACTGCGATACCAAGCTCAACCACTAGATGTCAATGTACCATATGGTTTTCTCAAATGCGTCAAAACTACAGGACCCATTCAACAAATTGTTTATTTAATAAAATGAACGTACAACCAAATTTAACAAATCGTTTATTTAACACAATTATTATACAGTAAAATAATAATACAAATTAACATTAACATAAATTAAATTAAATATAAATAGTTATATTATAAGACACTAGCCAAACACAAACCGGAAGTTAACTGGGGGTCAGGCGTGTGTGCGTCCTATTTTCTTGCAAAGATGATGGGTTATAGCAGATGTTTTGCATAGCTGCACATTAAAAAAACATATTTTAGTATATTTTATATATAGAATTATGCTAAACTCAGGCTGAAATGCTTATTTGCTTTTGTTTCAGGTCATGGATGATGCTTTTACATTTTTTGCGGATTTTGGTCTAGAATCATGTATTCTAGTGTAATTTGGCGTTCTTGGTTTTTATAAAGCAAATTTATCAAGCAAAACACATACCTAATTCCATTTGTGCACTTTTAAATTCAGTTCCATTCTGTCCTCTAAAATAATCCAGAAGCGAATTCAATTGTGACTGATATGACATCACGGGTCATATATACTGACTAGATGTGACGAGTGAGGTCAAGCAGCTCTGCTCAACCAGGAGAATTCAAATCAACTCAGATTAAACTGAAATCAGATGACATGACATGAAATGGCTGGCCTTATTCTGTCATTCTCCTCTAACTGCAAAAATAATGACTATGTTGAAAGGTCTGTGTGTGTTTGATCTGTTAGTCATAAAACACAATGTTATGCACATCTCTTATCTGTGGTTTTATATGATTATTAAATGTTGAGCATTGTTTTCTGGAAGCAAACATTTGCGTCCCCGCCCCAATGTTTGTAAAGAATATTGTCATGATGACACCCATGAGTTACCTCCTACACCTTTTTTATTTTGACTAGTTGTTCTGACTGTACTGTAGATCATCAAATGTAGCATGTACTTATTGGTTTAGAGCACACTTTCTTTTTTAGTAGTTTCCAAAGTCTTGACGTTTTTGTTATTGCTTGTCAAATGCACAGGTGGTTCAGAATATCGTCCAGTCGGAGACGGAATACTGCAAGGAGCTCCAGACTCTCCTGTCGACGTATCTGAGAGTGTTACAGCCCACAGACAGGTACAAAAACGCACAGAATTCATGATTAAAGGTTGGGTAACAAGCTATTTCATGCATTCTGTTTTCTTTACACTGTTAAACGTGCTGGCTTCTCAAGCTTAACAAGGTCAACTTGTCAAAAAACGAGTGGAACGTATGACGTAGTATTTCTGTGCTCGATTCACTCCGCCAGGGTTCGTACAGGTTTTGAAAGTTTTTTTCAAAAATGGTTTCGTAACGAGGGTTATTAGTCCCTCTTTGGACAATTCTCACAGAAAAGCATGCCCACGCATCATCCACCGAGCGAAAGAGCACGCGCGAACTTGAAAGAAAGGGCATGCCCATGCATCAACCAGCCAGCGTGAGAAAGAGCACGCCCATCAATGCCGCTTCACTCGGCTGACGGTTTGTTTGTTCACTGCATTTGGGTGATGAATGTTATATAAACGGTAGATGTAACGCTGGATTTGGAGATCGTTTGAAACTGATATATGGAGCCGTCCCAACGCTAAAAGATGCTGGACATGAAGTCGGACTAAGTCATATGGCTGTGTTTTGTTGGCAATCAGCGCGTACGTGTGTAATGTAAACAACACGAAGGGATTAATGCGATTATGTGTTGTGTGCTCGTGCTGTAGTCCCGTACCCCATGCATGCCTCCAGCAGCTCGTCTTTTTCCGGAAATAATCATACAGCTGTATCTCCCTTTTATACATTTGATCAAACTAAATACTCTTCGAAGATACGAAGTATGCAATACTACTCTATAGGTACTCAAGATTAATATGAGATTGGCAGAAACTGCGTGTGTTACCTCATCTTTAACTACAACAGTGATTCTGAACGATCAACGCCTTCTGTTGGTACGTTACATGACAGGAAATTAAAAAACACAAAAAAGGTGTATATTTTAAATTGGTTTACATTTTTAAATACATTTTTATATACTTTTATAATGATGCATGTGATTTTCTATGCCGGTGAGTTAGTGGTATTTTATCAATTTTATCAAAGGTGGAACTTGACCCTAAATGTTTGAGAATCACTAAACTAAAGATATTAATAGATTCTCTCTCTCTCTCTCTCTCTAGGTTCAGTGTGTCAGATATAAGTCACATCATGGGCAATCTAGAAGAAATCAGCACTTTCCAGCAAACACTGGTGCATTCATTGGAGGAGAGCATCAAGTAAGGCCCCGGTCACACTTGCCTGTTTGCTCCATTGACTTTTATTCATATGCATGCAAATGCGACAGAGCGGAAATGCAAGCCCCTCCAAAGATAGTTCGCATTTCGCAGTGTAGCAAAGCTCAAGTTTGGTGAACTCTGACCTGCGAATTTGCCTCACGTGAATGTTTGAGACCAATAGAAGATCAAAACATCTCGACGTGACCTCTCGGCACAGAACTTTACAAGATGGAGGAATCGCTCCAGCCCATTTTTGCAGCACCATCTTAACGAATTTCACATGCTCAAAGTCCAGTGTGGACTTTGAGCATGCGTAAGACGGTGGAACACATTTTCTTATTCACTCTCATTCATACAACGGCGACATCTAGTGGCAGCTAGCAGTAATTATGCTCATATTTCCAAATCTAGTTCTGGCTTTTATATTTTATTTACTGTATGCTGGGTGAAGAATGTTGGTTTTCTCATCGTCTGTTAACTTTTTGCCTTCTTTAGTCACTTCTTCGTGGATTTATGAACTGTGTTGTTGGGTTTGTGCAGAGTTCCAGAGAGCCAGCAGAGGATGGGAGGTTTCTACCTGTCTCTCGTTCCTCAGCTCAGGAGCCTGTATGTCACCTACTGCTCCAACCATCCATCAGCTGTTCATGTCCTCACGCAACACAGGTGTGTAACATCACAACGCAATCCTGCTTCTGATGTACAAACAACAGACACGTTAGCGCTCTTGCAGATGAACTACACATAGATGACCGTGTGTGTGTGTTTGTGTGTGTGTTTGTGCAGTGAGGAATTGGGAGAGTTTATGGAAAGTAAAGGTGCCAGCAGTCCTGGAATTCTCACACTTACAACAGGCCTGAGCAAACCCTTCCTACGGCTGGAGAAATACCCCACGCTGCTCAAGGAGATGGAGCGACACATGGAGGTACTGTTGTGTGTTTGTGAATGAATGTCCACTGTGGTTTTGCACACTTCGGTTGTCCCCTCAAACAGTGCACTATGTAGGGTATAGAAGACAATTTTTAATTCTCCACAGGAGCTCCACCCAGATTATCCAGACATTCAGAAGAGCATGACCATATTTAAAAACCTCTCGGTGAGTCTTCATCACATGTTTAAAGCCTAAAATTCGATTGGTTTGTCACTGAGGTGTGAAACGATGATGTGTTTGTTCTCATGGCTTTAGTCACAGTGTCAGGAAGTGAGGAAGAGGAAGGAACTCGAGCTGCAGATTCTGACAGAAAGCATCCGTGGATGGGAGGGGGAGAACATCAGGACCCTGGGCTCTGTTCTCTACATGTCTCAGGTGTTCATCCAGAACCACGGTGCTGAGGTGAGTGAATTACTCTTGTAGGTTTCTTGTTCATGAAATGTTCATACATGTGTTTTTGTCTCCTCAGGAGAAGAACGAGCGATACCTCCTGCTTTTCCCTCATATTCTCCTCATGTTGTCCGCCAGCCCTCGAATGAGTGGTTTTATCTACCAGGTACATCACTCGTCGTAGGATAACTACATAATTTAACAAAATGCTTGAAGCTCATTGGCTGTTGACTACACAGGGGAAGCTTCCACTAGCAGGAATGACTGTTAATATGATAGAGGACAGTGACGCCACAAAACATGCTTTTGAAGTATCCGGTAAGTTTCTCGCTCCACTTTGTCAAATGTGAATTTTGAATATTACTACGTAAGCTTCAACCGAAACGACGTTTCCATGCAGGACATTTGATTGAGCGCATCCAGGTGATCTGTAACAACCAGCAAGATCTGCAGGACTGGCTGGATCATCTGCACCGCCAGACCAAACACACCTCAGCCAGAAACAGCAGTATCAAACCCCAAAGCGTGCCGTGCCATACGGTGAGAAACCATGATGTACGATTACAGTGTATGTGTGTAATTCAAAGTCTGTTACTCATTTGACCTTCTCCATCTTTAGCTGCCGTCCCACCCTGTCACCCCCTCCAGACACTCCGAGAATCGAGGTGTAAGCGGATCTCCAGTCTACCACACTCTTCCTCACCTGTCTTCACACGGGACCCCTCACAGTGCTATGATGTGGGGGCCATTAGAACCCCCCAAAACCCAGAAGCCCTGGAGTCTGAGCTGTCTCAGACCCGCACCACCCCTGAAACCCTCAGCTGCTTTGTGCTACAAAGAGGTATCACGTTCTTTAGATAAAACAATGTGCTCTTTCTTAACAAACTTACAATGAGATTTCTTAAAACGGTGTGTGTGTTAATTTGCATATGTTTTTCAGGATCTCAGTAAAAGTCCTAAAAGCATGAAGAAGCTTCTGCCCAAACGGAAACCTGAGAGAAAGCCATCTGACGAAGAATTTGCTGTGAGAAAAAGTATGTCAGGCTGTCACATTATGGTGAAATAAAATGTAAAAAATCGAACGGTTCAATTGCTTAACACTGTCGTTATTTCTCCCATCAGGCACTGCAGCTCTGGAGGAAGACGCTCTGATCCTTAAAGTGATTGAAGCGTACTGCACGAGTGCTAAAACACGACAGACGCTAAACTCAAGTAAGCACAATGTAGTCATAACCTGCTGCTGTGTAGTTGTAACATGTCTCTGTGTTGCGTGCATTTTTTGTAAGCTTTTCGTTCTTTATCCACACTAGCGTTTTCAAGCATTTTCCAAAAGTAGCTTATCCACACTGAAACGTTGATGAAAATACGCAGAGTTTGATTGAACTGAAAGACACATATAAGTCTTCGTAAAAATTTAAAGGGCCCAACACAGACGCTTGGCGGGACCCCACTCCTAAATCCAACGAGCAAAGCTATGCAATTAAAAATCTTACATAGAAAAATGAATTCAGCCTAGAAAGTCTCGCCAATACAGCTTTCGTTGTCAAAGTCATCTGTCTTTGGCAAACATTCTGCTATTAAAATATTTATTTTGTCTGTAAGTTGTACTTTTCTGAACTGTCATGTCTAAATGTGTGTTAACTAACTCTCTGAATATCTTCAGCTTTTTTAACATGCGTCTTTTTTCTCTCTTTCCCTACCTTCTTTCTTTTCATCCGTATTCTCTCTGCCTTATGTTGACCCCATTATTTTTTATTCCCTCTGTTGCCGCATTTTATTGGGTTCATTGGCCTCCTCCTCATTTTACTCTTGGTTCGGTCCGGTACCCCAATCCCTCCCCTTCCATTTGATTGGTTTGCTCCCCCATCCCTTGTTAGCGTGGCAGGGCACTGATTTGATGCATAATCATGTACTGGCTGATGTTAACCAATCGTGTGTGGATGCTGTGGGTTGCCGTGGCAGCGGATTTCCCTCTGACCAATCGGAAGACTCGGACTATGACAGTGTTTGGATAACTCACACTAACAGAATGGGTTCTATATCTCGTAAGAGCCGCTGCTCAAATAAACGTCACAGTACATCATTTTATTTTCTCTACATTGAATGTGAAGAGCTGTTTGCTAGAGCTTTTTATCATTCCTTTTTCTCGTTTGGTTAGCCATGGATGTTTCTGGATATTTGTTTCTTTTTTCAGCACAAGCTTAAGTTAAATGATAAATGTAACAAGAGCGTAATGTCATATTACTTATTTGTGTGTCTTCGTAAATTTGTCCATGCAATACAGAATACGTTTTATGTCATGGATGAGCGAGAGAGAAGATGGCGCCTGTGAAGACCAATGAGCTATTTCTCTCACAACTATAGTTCCATCATAGAAACATAGAAACCTTTTGATATACATGATCTGTCTGTTAATCTTTCATTGTTAAACCCCTTGCAGGATCAAGGAAGGAGTCAGGGCCGCACATGCTTTTTCCTGAGGAGGAAAAAATCATTGTGGAAGAGACAAAGAGCAACGGTCAAACCGTAATTGAAGAAAGGTGAACAACGTGCATCTAAAAAGCATTTTACGCTACTTGTTTCTTGATTCGTGCTAATTTAACTTTCACGTTCTTTGAAGGAGCCTGGTGGATACAGTTTATGCTTTAAGGGATGAGGTACAAGAACTCAAGCAGGCGAGTACACATGCAACAAGGTATTTTGTCTGTGCACATGGTCGAATGTCAGAATCTGGTGCCGTGACCCGGATGCTCTTTTTCATCTCCAGGACAACAAAAGAATGAAGCGGAATCTCGAAGAAGAGCAAAAGGCGCGGAAAGAGCTGGAGAAGGTTGTCAGGAAAGTGTTGAAGAGTATGAACGACGCGTCGTGGGATGAGACTAATTTGTGAGGCGGTCATGTGATGTTTTATATGGAAACCGCATCTGATAATTGGGTCTTAAGTGTAGAATCAGTCTTAAATCCTGACCAAAAAAAAACGTAACTTCCCCTCATTCACAGTATTAAGCCTTGTTTTAATCCCAAACCGGTTGTTTGTCAGTGCCAAGCATCTTGTCGGACCTGTTTGCAAATGTGCTGATGATAAAGAAACTTGAATCTGGGCATCATCCTCCCCAGAATAGCAACTTCTCATCTCCAAATGACTTCTTGCAGTTTGATCATTTAGTTCACAATCACAAAGACCAACCGCATTGGTTCCCAGTCTGAAACTGGGAGTCTCAGGGATGATCCACATATACTGTACCTTCCAATGTTACCAGGCCTGCATTACTGCTGACTTTAGGAATCTTTAGCCAATAGATTAAATACGTGATGACATTCATTATGATTTTCCAATGGAAAAACCTCGCAATACAATACTGGAGACAATTCTGAGAAAACTAGTCTTATTTTATAGATTAATTTTTTTTGTCACATTTCAAGGTTGCTTTTAGAATAACCTGTTTCGGTTGCTTTATTGCACCTTGCAACTTTGATCTTTTTTACTTTTATGATGATCCTTTACACTAATGTAGATTGTCAATCCACAGATTTGTGTTTTGTACAGAAATAATCTTTTTATTGTATTATTTAATGCTCAGAAATGTGCCTTTGGAAAAAGAGATTTCCAGAATTTTGTCAGCATTTCTAGCTCTGTCAGCATTTCTCAGAACCTTTGTATGCGGGACTGATTTTAAATTAACACTGAATCTGTGGCCAGAAACCGACAGATTATATGAATTTTATGTGTCCTCTAATTTATGTATTTAAATGAAATGTCTACTGCAGAATTACTGTATATTGTATAATTCTCTTCTTGATAACCTCAATTACTCTCTCCAAAGCACTCGTTCTATCTTACTCTCTATTACCTGCTGATTGAAATCAATAAATACAAGTTCTTACTGACTCTTCAAATGGGATTAGTGTCCGACTCGTTCTTGTGTGCCTCATTTTTAATGTCATTTGTCAGAACTGACCTTGGATAAGATTCATGTGACACCAGGTAGTCGGGTAATGTGAAATCTATACTTCTTAACCAATCCCCTACCTGCACTTTTTATAATAAAACTAGTTCTCAATAACTTTTGTTTTGATATTGATAAACATAATTTTTTATGTGGCAACAGTACTTCAGATTAAAGTTTTTTTTTAGTATATTAAAGCTCCAAAAAGTTGTCAGGATCTTTGTTTAAAACATAAAGTTGCACGTCACATTACATTTTACATATTTTTAATTATTTTTTAATTGCCAGTAATCAACAACAGGACAGTATTCATTTCTAAGAAATTACATACTTATATTTGAACGTTTTAGGGTCTAAAAACAAACAAACAAACTGACGTCAAACAGACATTTCTCCTATGAAATCAGAGCCAACACCTCAAATTAAAAATCATTGTTATAAACTTACCGTTGTAAATCGGGGTAGAAGGAACACCGATTTGCTTATAGAAAATGGTGAATTGTTTCATGAATTGTGTGTTATCGAGAAAAGCTATAACAAAATAAAAGTCTACATAATAAAAGTGCAAACAAACACATTAAAACCACTAGTATTAAGACTGGGGTCTCTGCAGGACATAAAGTGGAGTGTCTCAATTATATTTTGCAGATTTATATTATGTTATATTATACAGTATTATATCACATTATATTATATGTCCTTTAATGCATGGCTAGTCGTGGATTATCCCGCTTATACCCAGGTCATTTGCCAAGTTAAAGCTGTTATTGATGTTTACAGTGTAATTTTTGATCAGTTATATTCATCAGTTAATTTCAAATGTTGATCAAACTGACTGTAACTACCTGCGCATTAAACGGTTTTCATGCACACCTTCCAGCCAATCAGAAACAGAAGTATTCAATCTCACCATGGTACTGTATGTTATGTTATGAAGACTTTAATTATGCTGTTACTTTTATTATTATATTAGATTATGTAGACTTTATTATATTATGTTTATAAACTTAATATAATAAAATTCTTTATTTTGTAGTTTTGCTTCATTTATGTTTCCTGTGGACCAGATTGTTTTCACCTGTGTTTGTTAGCCTCATTTTCCTCATTGTAGCCATGTTTTCTTTTGGCGTTCATTTTTGTACAATACTCCTGGGTGAGGTTTTTTTTGTTTATTTGTTTCTATTAAAATGCACTTGGCTCTCGAGTAGAAATCCAAATGAAATATTTTCAGGCAAAACATGGACTTCAAGACCATGGCAATGAGTCTCTTTGTGCACCCCTAGCCTTTCTCAGTAAACCCATGTAATGAATCTACACCATTTGTTTATTTCACTATTTTTTCTTACTGTCAGGGTTCAGATGGATGCTGCTGAACTGCACAGATACGGAGAAAATGTGCATCACTAGACATGTAGATGGATCATGGATTCGATTTTTGGTTTAATGTGTATTGATGACAGAATGTTGATCTCCTCTAATCTCTAGTCTTTTAATGAAAAAAAGATGTTGTTTCTACAAACAAACATGATATTCTTCAGCAGTTTAAGGCATCCTGGTTTGAGTATCTTTTTCTAGACAAACTGACAATTTGTCACTTGTATTTGTTGTATTGTGTGAGATCTTGGCACTGTTATATTTCAATGCTGCCTTGCAGGTGTTGCAAAACCTTGGATGTATTTGTGTGTCTAACATCTGCTTTTCCAACACTTCCACCTCCACCACCCTATTATGACAAACAATGACTCGCACCCTTTCCAAAGACTCCCGATCCTCAGGGACAGCAGTGCATTGTGGGAGATTTAATCACTGGCTCAGGCTCCTGCAGGAGTTGGCAGCTTGTTCTTTTGTGGGGACTTTGACATTTCCAGAAAGACTGATGTTTAGGACACATTAACATAAGGACAAAGCCCAAGGTACTGGAGAGTTCGATAAAGAGAGGCAGAAAATGTTAGCTGTCACTTAATTGAACGGCTCGGTGCTGTCGCAAAAGTTTTCATTGTGTTAACCGCATCCAGTTCCCAGCTACAAGGACTGTGTTGCACAGGTATGAATGGTCTTATTGTGTCTCGCTTCAGAAATGATCAATCGTTGCACCGATGAAAAAATGAAAATTCTTCATCATTTACTCACCCTCATGTCATTCCTGTTTGACTTTCTCCTGCAGAACACAAAAGAAGATATTTTGAAGAACGTTACAAATTGTTGCCCCCTTTGACTTCCGCACAATTAAAGAATTTCTACACGAAAGACAACAGCTCTGTCACACGAGAGTTGAAGCCTTTACGAAAGTGACGGGCCGAATTTCTTTCCTTATATGGCTGCTGACTGCCTCTCGTTGACTCACAATGGAAAGGATATAATTTTGCAAATGTTGGAGAAAAAGCTCAAATGTCAGGCTCTTTTCAGACTGCCAGACCAGCCTTAGCCCAGGGATGAATAATGGATCAGTCACCTTTGTCTAGCGCTGAATATTCTTACATAAATACAAAGACTCATAAAACGCATAATAGAGCATCTAATTCATCTGTTAGCGGCCAGATCAAACGCTGAGATAACCGTTGGGTTTTCTTAGCGACGGGCAGGTAAATGAATATCACCTTTGTGAGGCTGTCTGTCTGTGGCGTCTGGTACAAACGTCTGATTTACTTCCTACTGCTGTGGGTCGTGTCCATCAACACCTACACAGAGGTTAAAGGTGACGGTGAGTCCGGTCCAGCAAGTTTGAGATGATGTGATTGGATGTTTTTGATGGTGCTGGCCTGTGTAAGTCACTGGCACAATGTCAGGGTGATGCAAGGAAGTCACTGAAGGTGTAAAGTTAAAGTTGTTCTGGAAGGTTTTAGCTAGTTGCTTTAGTCAATAGAGCTGATGATCTGATGTCCTCAATCGCCTTTGAGAAGTTTCCTCAAGCCACACAACTTCACATTCAGCATCATTAAACCAATGTTGAGCAAGAATTTCATTTCAATTGAATTTTACAACATTTACATTTACACAATACAATTTCTTTCTTTCTTTCTTTCTTTCTTTCTTTCTTTCTTTCTTTCTTTCTTTCTTTCTTTCTTTCTTTCTTTCTTTCTTTCTTTCGCTCTTTCTTTCTTTCTTTCTTTCGCTCTTTCTTTCTCTCGCTCTTTTTATTTCTTTGAAAGCGATTGCAAGTGTAATGCTGTAGTCATGCCATTTCATCCTTTCTTTCTTTCTTTCTTTCTTTCTTTCTTTCTTTCTTTCTCTCTCTTTTTTTCTCTTGCTCTATCTTTCTCTCGCTCTTTCTTTCTTTGAAAGCGAGTGTAATTGTAATACCATGGTCATACCCTTTCTTTTCTTTTCTGTATTTTCTATCTATCTATCTATCTATCTATCTATCTATCTATCTATCTATCTATCTATCTATCTATCTATCTATCTATCTATCTATCTATCTATCTTCTTTTCTTTTTTATTTTATATGTCTTTTTTATTTTCCTTATTTATTTCTTTCACTTGCAGTGTAATCTTGTCCCTTTATTTCTTTCTTTCTTTCTTTTTTTTTTCTTTCTTTCTTTCTTTCTCTCTCTTTTTTTCTCTTTGTCTATCTTTCTCTCGCTCTTTCTTTCTTTGAAAGCGAGTGTAATTTGTATACCATGGTCATACCCTTTCTTTTCTTTTCTGTATTTTCTATCTTATCTATTATCTATCTATCTATCTATCTATCTATCTATTCTTCATACTATCTATCTATCTATCTATCTATCTATCTATCTATCTATCTATTCTCTTTCTTTAGAGCGGTGCAATTGTAATACAGTGGCATGCCTTTCTTTTCTTTCTTTCTTTCTTCTTTCTTTCTTTCTTTTTTTTTTTTCTTTCTTTCTTTCTTTCTTTCTTTCTTTCTTTCTTTCTTCTCTTTATTTCTTTCTTTCTTTCTTTCTTTTTTCTTTCTTTGCTTCTCTCTTTTTTTCTCTTGCTCTATCTTTCTCTGCTCTTTCTTTCTTGAAAGGATGTAATGTAATACCATGGTCATACCCTTCTTTTCTTTTCTGTATTTTCTATCTATCTATCTATCTATATTATTACTATCTATCTATCTATCTATCTATCATTATATCTATCTATCATCTATCTATCTATCTTACTATTCTTTCTTTATTTGGAGGAGTGCATTGTATACAGTGGTCATGCCTTTTTTTCTGTTATTTTCTTTCTTTCTTTCTTTCTTTCTTTCTTTCTTTCTTTCTTTCTTTCTTTCTTTCTTTCTTTCTTTCTTTCTTTCTTTCTTTCTTTCTTTCTTTCTTTCTTTCTTTCTTTCTTTCAAGGACTGTGTTGTTGTAAGTTCTAAAGAGACTGTGCAGGTTTTTAACACCTGAAACCATTAGACCTATATCTGTCAAAATGAATGAAAAATGGACCTGGTACAAAAACCAGACAGCTTCACTTACAAGCCATATAGTCCATAAACCTGTTGCTGTCGTCTCATCCAAACTCAAAACCCCCTGTTTTCTATACCTCAGTTTCTTTAATAAGTAGTGATCATTTATATTTGACATGTGCTGTGGGCTGTAATACATCAACAAACTGCATTCATGCCATGCTCTCGCAAAACTGTCTCGTCTTTGAAAATAACAATATACATAAATAAAACGTTGCAGCAAAGCCGCATAGGATGGAGCGGATGCTTTCTTTTATTTGGTTATTGTGCAAAATAGCTGTGCAATATTTTTTTGTCAATGGTTTACTCTAAAAGCTTTTCCCCCTGTCAGTATGAAAGGAAAGCAATAAAGGTCTTTCAATGGGCATGAATAAAACCAGGGAGAACAGAGAGAAGCCGCTGGGGGTTTGGCCGAAGGGCTTCTATTCTTTAGCTGGTAATCAAATTGAAGCTGAAATGAAATGGAGGTTTCTTATGAAAATAGCCTTTGTTGACTGGAAGGCTGGTAATTCATAAACAATACATACGGCTTTTGTGAGGATAATAACATATTCATGCTCGCAGAGAACGGGAAGGAAAAGGAATGGGAGAGAGAGAGAGCGAACGAACGAGAGAGAGAGAGAGAGAAAGAGAGAAGCGGTGAATAGGGCTACAAGGGTTTGGCTTACCAGTCTCAACTACTGCCATTGCAATAACTGATGTTACGCCATGTCACCGCTGTGGGTTTGTCATTCCTGTCTCTCTTTCTCTGGCAGATAAACCTGTGCTTCATAACTACTCCAGAAGCACGAAAGGCTGGAAGTGCATCAGATGAACTTCATGTAATTCACCTGAGGGATTGAACGCTGGAAATGACAGGCACCCTGAGGATGAGTTTAAAACAAGAAAACAAAAAGGATGACTTTTGGGTTTACAGTCAGTTGCACATAGACGGATGGGATGATGTTTCCAAAGAGGACTTTCAAATCACATCAAAATCTGTCGTGTAGGATAGACGGAGGAGCCAACCGTGGTTGTAGTTTCAAGAACTGACGAAAAGATCACATGGTAAGTAATGAACTGAATCAAGGTGAACTGATTTTGACAAACAGACAACAGCACGATAGTCTTGTCAGTTCAGTAGTAAAGATAAAATCGTTCCAGCCTCGCGCGGCGGGGTGATTTTATTCCAAATGTGTTGGTTTCTCTTTGATGTTCTGGGGACGCTAAGAAGTTTAAAGTTACGCTATAAAGTCAAGGCTACCTCGTGAACCTGTCTGACTCTGTTACCTGTGTGTGTTATCTAAATGATGATTGACAGCTTTCACATCTCTGATTTACAGTTTAATGCATTCACATTCACATCTATGTACAAGTATAAGTATCTTTTTAAAAATGTACATAAATTAAAGAATAATTCTGACTATTGGAATGCAGTGATTATAACCTAAATATTTAGTTTTGTCTAATATATAGTTTTATCCAAAGCCACTTACATTAAATTATACAATACATTTGTTTCGAAGTATGTGCAATCCCTGGCATTGAACCCATGGCGTTGCTATTTAATGCATTTGTCAAGAGAATAAAGAGATGCTGTGTTTACCATCTCCATCAATAAAATATTATATTCATTTTGGAGACAATCCTGAATTTACACTCTTTATGACAGATAGACCTGCATCATATGAGTGTCCTTACTATGTTTATATACGTCTTACGGTGTATTTTAAATGTTGGCATGTGTGAACTTGCTTTCATTGTTTGAGTAAGATTGCAGAAACGTGTGACGTTCCCCTCCCTCACACGGCAAGCGCATCTTCAGTAAGAATCAGTGCAACTACGCCCACCTTTACCGAGAAGCACGGCAGGTGAACAGAGACAGGCCTTTTTATGAGAACGCCGGAGAATAAAAGTGTTGAAGCTCTGCCTGATTGTTTGTTTAGTTTTTATAATGGGATCAGCGGAAAGTAAGTTGCCTGAGGAAAACAGAAACAGAGAGAGGCATGGAGAAGGCGGAGTGGAGAATGAAAGACGAAAAGGGAAAAAAGATGGGATGAGAGTGTAAAGCGGATTAGAGAGGTAATCCACTGGAAGAAGAAAAAACTGGAAGTGTGAGTGGGCGAGAGAGAGAGAGAGAGATGGTGGTCGTGAAAAGTGAATATTCCTCTGTGGTACGTGTTAAGTAAGCTTAATGATGTCACAAACTTTTAGGCATTTTACAAGACCCTCTGAAGAAAGTTGTTAGTTTGATCTCCGCCTTTAAATCTGTTATTGAATTCAGTAAACTGCATAAATGTCATGTTGGATCAAATAAGGCTTTGATGTTGCATTTAGCAAGGATAAGTAGAAACAAAGGAAACTGAGCAGTGTATTTTGTCCTGAGTTTATTATAGTTACAGTTCATTCTGTATCCTAAACATGTGAAGACATGGTACCATCAAAAATCAGGTCAAGATCATCTACGGGGCATCTTTGGGACATCTTATAAGACCGAAACAGCACAGAAATATCTGCAGATTTGATCATTTAAATGTGATTAATTTAGGTTTTAATATATTATATAATGTTTACTTGAGTCACTTTTGATACTCTGAATCAAAAGTGACGGAAAGCTTTCCTGTAGCTCAACTGGTAGGGCAACGAATCTAAATCTCTAAAATGTAAATCTTGAACGTACAACTTTGTATGCAAATGTCTGGCAAAAGCATAAAACAAGTGAATGCTGAGCACTTGCTGGGTTGTTTCAGCCTTTGGTTGGGAAACATATGGACAGACCCTACTGTTTGGGTTTAAATTAACCTACAATGGGTTGTTTAAGGCCGTGGTTTAGTTAAATATGAATGTTTTCAAAATTCATTTAATCCAAAAATTGGGATTAGTCGTATTAGCCAGCAAGGAGTTTCTGTCAAGAAATGTTACTGCATAAGAAATTCATGTAACATGTAATATTTAACAATAAAGTCTTCATATTTGTGTAAAAGAAAGCATTTTTTTAAATGATCTGATTTTAATACATAATACAGATTGCAACTCCTTTTAGGCTGTAAGTGTAAACTGTAAGATGCATTTAAGTCAAATACCAGTAG
Source organism: Triplophysa rosa (assembly GCF_024868665.1). Taxonomy (NCBI): domain Eukaryota; kingdom Metazoa; phylum Chordata; class Actinopteri; order Cypriniformes; family Nemacheilidae; genus Triplophysa; species Triplophysa rosa. The sequence goes on along the minus strand of NC_079893.1, from coordinate 28,846,401 downwards.
ATGACAGTGTCCTCCAGGACATGGCAGGTATTACAATCCCAGTTTGGTGTGTTACCACTTCGGAGTAATGAAAATAATTAAATGGTAAAATCATTATAAAAATTGTGATGCTGTTATTTTTATAACAAAGACAAACTAAAGGAAAAACCAAACCTCAAAGTATCTCTGCATTCTCTCATCAGGAAAACCGCAAATCTCAAGGAACGCTAATTGAGAAAAACATTGCTTCTGGAGTGAAGTGTAACAAAAATAGTTTTTCACAAGCAAACTACATTTGAAGAATATTTAAAATCTACCAATATAAAAAAATGCACTAAGGCTCGGTTTAAATTTCAGGCTAAATTTCTTTCCTACTGTAATTCATTATAAAAACAGCAGAGGGCGCCTTCGTTCTGTCAAATATTTTTAGAACTAAAAGCCAAGAAATAGTTCTTGTTGGTTATTTATATGGTTTGGTCCATGTTATGAAGTTTGGTATGAAAAATACAATTATGTAGTTAAAGTCTTTGCTCAGTATTTAAATTAGACAAGCACATATAGCCTATCACATACCAAACCTGTAAAAATATTTGTTAACCATTATCAGCAATTTACATCAATTTAAAATAAGTTTATTTTATTTGGAAAAGTTAAGGTAATAAAAAAACGTGTAGTCATAAATTGTGTTTTTTACAGTGAAATATTTGTTCCAGCTCGTCTTTAAACTATTGCAACTAATGCTGTTGCACAAAAAATCATATGAATAACAAACAAACTTGGCAACTTAACTAAAACCGTGTCTATACCGGACGCGGCGTGACAAGAGGCAATAGAACGCATTATGGTGGATTCACACGGTACGCGGTGAGCGGTGGAATTGCCACGCGGCAGACGCCTTTAAGCCTATGTGGCTGCCCCTGCCATTCACAAAAAGATGAAATATTTTCATCTTCAGCTGCGGCTGCCGCAAAGAGCCATGCCCGTGGAAGTTGCAGGATTTTCGAGGCACGAGCACCGCTTGCGAACCGCGTTTTGCCGCTTACCGCCTGTTTCCCTTTGAAAATGAACTGGACAAACGCGACTGCCGCATACCGTGTGAATCCACCATTCGAACCATTATAATTATAAATTTTGACCACACTGGATGCGGCGCGGCAATCCCATTAGAACAAGCCGTGTGTCTTGTCGCGCCGGTCGCGTCCGGTGTAGACACCGTGTAAGAAACAAAGACAAGTAGCCTATTAATTAAATTAATTATAAGCAGTGTTGGGTAAGTTACTCTGATAAAGTAATTGATTACTAGTTACTAATTACATATTCAATAGTGTAATTAGATTACTGTAAAAATTACTCTCTCCAAAAAGTATTTAGTTACTTATTACTTTCTACATCCTACATCAACCTTGATTAGAACTGATTCAAGGATAGACATGAAACATCTTATACATTCATTCAAATAATAAATAACTACTTAAATAATTCTTATTAACTGACCGAAGTATTACAAATATGTTAAGGATACATTAAAGCATAAATTTTAAAGCTAGACTTATAGTGTAAAATTATTTTTAACACTATTGAATATATTACACAGTATTTAGTTCAATTACATCAGAAGTAACTGTAATTGAATTACAGAAAAAATAAGAGTAGGCCTAATCCCTTACTTTACTTTATCAAGGGGAAAGTAATTAAATTACAGTTACTAATCACTTAGTAGCTATACACCCAACACTGATTATAAGTTCAGTCAAACACGACTGCTTATTTTTATTTGAACATTAATTTAGCATCTTTGCTAATAAATGGATATGATGGTCTTCTCTATTCATCTTGTCATTCATTGTACAGAATTCCCCTTGAAGACCCATTTACATTAGTTTGGGTTGGCTTTGCACAATGTCGACAACAACTCGAGCACTTTACCCCCAAGCACGAGCCACAAAGTCAAGTCAGACAAATATAACCGGACCTCTAATAATAAATAACAATATAAACGTCGACGCACTACAGCACGCGCCACATGTATCTGTTGTGACAAAACGCGCGAAAGTACAGACGCGCGTGCAGTGTGCCATTGAATTGCGCGAAATTACCCGCCATCAGACGTCCTGCCGTTACACACTGAACGTAAACGCGATTGCAGCAAAAAGATTACTGTAAACAAGTCTCCAACAGGTCCGTTGCCCCCACAGTCTAGCAGAACCCGACGTTTTCTATTATTGTGGGTGCCACGCCATGCCGGGCACAACGTGACCCGAGTTAATTTGTTTTCGACAGTCGTTAGGGTTTGCCTCGCACGGGCAAAATGCGCTTTTACAGCGCACCACAGCGGGAGCAAACAGCATAGTACGTTTAGAACAATTTTCCCCGCGGACGGCTCCTGCCTTTCCATGACTGATCTGTAGATGCCTCGTACAATTAGCCTGTCCACCTTCTGCTTTCCACGAACAACACCCCCGCTGGAGGGGTTAAAAACAGGCGGGAAGGGACGGGCCTAGTAAAGTTTAAGTGCTTATCAGAGCTGCAGAGCTGCAATTCCTGCACCGTCTCGGCTCTTTCCCCCGTCCGGGTTTTGATTGCCTGACAACACGTGGCAGTTAGACGGGGACAATGGCGAGGAGAACTAAAGAAAACTTCTCCAACTGAGGTCGTGAGATGTGGCCAACCACTGCGCCTCTTAAACCGTGTCGGAGAAAAGGCCGTGACGCAGCAGCATGCCCCGAACTCCCCCGGTTGCCATGACAGCCGCATGCGCGCGCTCTGCCTTTTAACCCCACGCGCTGCCCGCTTAAAAGTGCACCCCCCACCTGCACTTCGTTTTTGAGGACCCGAAAAAGACAGGTATCCAAATGTCAAAAGCTTGGTCACCATTATTCATGTTCAACGTGCTTGTGTTTTGTGATTTGGATTTCTTAGATTCAGCAAAATTTCCCATCATTGGTGATAAAGATCAATGCATCTCGTCGTGCACTGTAAATACATTGTTTATGTTTACATTTATGCACTTGACTCCAGAAGCACTTCCTGTTTCAGCTTACACACGTTGAAACAAAATTCCACCAAGACAGTATTTAGAATTGAATACAAATTAAAATCAAGTCAAATCAAATTAAACCAATACTTAAAAAAACGATACAGGAAGTGCTTCTGGTCCAGCATTGTTTACGTCTTTGTAACAAATGCTCTGTATGTTTTTTGCCTGGGAATCGAACCCATGATGTTCTGCTAACACAATGCAATTCAGCTACAGAACCCGAGACTTGTTAAAACAAGTTTAATTTGTTTATATTTAATGAAGGGAAGTTTAAACAACCATGTTCCAATGAAAACAGTATAAACTTCATTTGAAATGTGATTAGTCAGATACATTTTATATGTTCATAACTATTAAATTGAAAATAGAGAGTCATGAAGGTGCACATTAACACAAATAGGCTTAAATAACTTAGTTGTTTCCTAAGATTAGTAAATGCATTTGCTAACATAAACTACCAAAGAGCAATATAGTTTTTTTTCAGCATTTATCAATGTTTGTTAATGTTAGTTAATGCCAATACATGTGTTGGTATTGGTAAATTATGTATTAGTGAACCTGATCTCACAGGAATTCGTAACTATTTTTCGAGGTGGCTTATTCATATGAATTTGTACGTTGTGAATCATACAAAACGTACGATTACTAGGAAAAAAGCAATACTGAAGCCTCACCCCTAACTTTTCCTCTACATTCTTAAAAATAAAGCGATGCCATAGAAGAACCATATTTGGTTCCACAAAGAACCATTCAGTCAAAGGTTCTTTAAAGAACCAAATCTTTCTAACCTTTTTATAATCTGAAGACCCCTTTTTCACCACAAATTACCTTTTGTGAAACAGAAATCGGATGTTAAAGGTTCTTCGTGGGCAGTGTTGGGTAAGTTACTCTGAAAAAGTAATTGATTACTAGTTACTAATTACATATTCAATAGTGTAATTAGATTACTGTACAAATGTCTCTCTCCAAAAAGTATTTAGTTACTTATTACTAATTACTTTCTATATCCTACATCAACCTTGATTAGTTAAGTGATTCAAGGATAGACATGAAAGGGCTCTTTAAATTCATTCAAATAAATAATATTAAACTACATAAAGTATTATTATTAACTGACCAAAGTATTACAAATGTGAGAATTATACATTAAATCACAGATTTTAAAGTTAGACTTTGAATTTTGATGTCAATTCCACTATTATATGTTGTAATATATTGCGCACACATATATTACACAAAGTATTTAGTTTAATTACATCAAAAGTAAGTGTAATTAAATTACAGAAAAATAAGAGTAATCCCTTACTTTATTTTTTCAAGGGAAAAGTAATTAAATTACAGTAACTAATTACTTAATAACTACTTACACCCAACACTGTTCGTGGGACCATTTAGACAAAAACGTTCTTCTATGGCATCGTGAAGCACCTTTATTTTTAAGAGTGTAACGCCACCGGTGCGAAAGAAAATCGTACTAAACTGTACGAATGAGATCGTACAAATTCATATGAATTAGCCAAAAATTAGCCACATTTTAAAATAGTTACGTTTTTGCCGTGAGATTGTTGGTATTATAATAAATGCTAGAAGTGTTGTTTGTTGTTAGTTCGTAGAAGCTAATACATTATCTAATGTTAACAAATACAACCTTATTGTAAGGTGTTACCAAAATATCTATAATGCAGCTAAAACCACAAGTTCACAACTTAAAGCATACTTTAAAGTGAAGAAAACTGCATACAGCTTCATGTCTTCCTTCTGGAGCTGTGGTACTGAAGCAGGTCCTGCTAGCATGGGTTATTTTCCTCTGGTGGGTGTTATTTAGCTGTCATAGACTGAGGGCAACGCGCCAGCAAACATGACAGAATAAGATCAGCTCGCGTTCTTCCAACGGGACAGACTGTTAGATCGCCTCAATTCTTACCCTCTGAGGAATGAGAAACAGATAGTGCTTGAAAAAGAGGGTTTGATAGAACTGTTGATTGTGGCCCTGAAGCTAATCTGTTGGAGGAACTGAAGGAAAAACTAAAAATGTGTTATTATTTTTGGCTTATCTGTAAATTACAGCACAATTGCTATTCGATATTTCTTTTGAGAATGGAGACTCAAAAGAGAATGTTAACAGGTTGCATTGCTGGTTTAATTAAGATAATAAAACTTGGGGTCTTATGCACATTACCTGTTATTTTAAACGTCTGTGTGCGGTTCAAAGGCACAGCATTAAACATCCTTCTTTGAGGAATGCGAGGGGGCTATAAATTCATTGTCTACCCTGAAAGGCCTGATAACCTATTCACAAACAAGCACTAAAGATTTTGATAGGCTAATGGAAAATAGGTGGGCCACGCACTTCTTTGTAATTGGCCGTCATAAATCTGAAGAGGCCCTGGCAGCGATACAAAGCACCGTTGTTTCCGTCTTTCTTCGACTCGGCCCCTACCCATATATCTCACCCAATGCTCAATGGCCGATCTGAAGGCTGTGATATACATGTTACCAACAAGACACATGACCGGAGCTTGGTGACATCGATTGCCTCGCACAATACCCCCGTTCGCGGAAACGGGCAGCCTTGGTGCAATAATACTGCCCTGCTTCTTATCGAGATCTCTGGTGCACATGCCTCTGTCAGAGGACATTAACCTTGCCTCTTTCATCCTGACAGCGGTGATTAGCGCAGCGGCCTGATGCTGCCATTGATGTGGCCGCACAGAGCCAATGAGGTCTGAAGAGGGGAGACTGGATAGACTGAGCTGATTATCGGTGGGCCGGCGGACAATCTGCTGACAGGCAAAAGATGCCTCGCGATAGCGTTTTACAGTCAAATGAGGCGTTTTTTTGAGTGTAGAAGTCAATAAGAGCGTTTCGAGAAACAGCACTGGTTGAGCCATACATTGTCTGTTACCTTGCCAGAAAACACGAATATGGTTGTGTGTGTTATGGTCTGATGGATTTTTCTAGTATGGCGACAGCACTTCGAACAATGTTTAAAAAGCACAATTTATATTAGCCAGCATGTGCTGATGTTTAGGCCTTGAAATTTGCCAATAAGCACGTCACATTTCACACAAGGTTTTATTAGTAGGCTAGTATTTGGAATACAGTGTTTAACAGTGTGATCATTGAAAATTTGGTTATGTGAACCTTCAAAGAATTTTTTCCAGAATTTACCCCCATTGCTTGGTCAGAAGCTGTTGATCTACATTCTCACAAAAATGTATAACTATTTTTTGGAGTGGTTAATTCTTATGAATTTGTAAACTTTAGCGTGATCTATTTTTGTGCCAGTGGTGGTTAGGTTTAGGATTTTATTTTAGATTTTGTTAACCTTTTTTACAATTTTGCATTTTTTACTTTGCGCAAATTCATACACTGTATTGCTGCCTTCAATTTTTGATGTCAAGACGTCGCTGTCCTTTCAAAACCTTGGATGTTAAAATTTGCTGTTCCATATTCTGGTGATATCAAGGGTGACTAATAATAATGTTTTTTTGACAACAAAAAAATATCGAGATACGAGGTTTCAGAAGAACAGTAGTGTAGTTCAGCTTAATACTGTATGTAAGTATTTAAATATTTTTACAGTGTCAACTAATTAAAATAAGTTTAAATAAACTTTTTATTAGTTACAGCAACTTACCAGCGGTCAGAATTAGAGATGCACCAATGTATCGGCCAATAATCGGTATCGGTCGATAAAAGCAATATTCACACTGTCGGCTATTGGCCGATAATTTAAAAACAGCTGATGATCAGGGCTGATATATCCTGTCAATCAAAAGAGGACAGGAAAATGCAATGAATCTGTGCTCTGTATATAGAAAATGTTAAAGCGGCCCTAACACACGCAGTTTCTGCCAATCTCATATTAATCTTGAGTACCTATAGAGTAGTATTGCATACTTCGTATCTTCGAAGAGTATTTAGTTTGATCACAATTATAAAAGATAGATACAACTGTACGATTATTTCCGAAAGCATACGGTGCGTGCGGGGAGAGGGGAAGGCTGAACTAAAGCACGTGCGCACCCATTGCCAACAAAACACAGACATCAGTTTCACTCACCGCATGCGGTTCATGTCCGGCATCTTTTAGCGCTGGGACGGCTCCATATATAAGTTTCAAAAGATCTCCAAATCCAGCATTATATCCACCATTTATATAACATTCATCACCCAAATGCAGTGAACAAACAAACACCTGAACTTCGCGAAAGTATGCTCTCTCTCTCTCTCCTGTACACAAGTGAAAGTGACGTCTGCGCATGCTCCTTCTCCTGCTCTCCTTTCTTCCGCGTGCTTTTCCGGGAGAATTGTCCAATAAGGTGCTAAATAAAATTGTTACGAAACAGTTTTATATGTTGGAAAAAAACTTTCCAAAACCTGTACGATCGCTGGAGGAGTGTATCGAGCACAGAAATACTACGTAATACGCCCAACTCGTTTTTTGACAAGTTGACCATGTTAAGCATGAGAAGACAGCACGTTTAACATTGTAAAGAAGTCAGAATGCATGACACACCGTTGCACCACCCCTTTAAAAAACATCACCAGTTTGGTATTCAATGTTAATAGTCATTATATGAATTAATAACATTCAGAAAGTTAAGAAATATTAGTGTAATCTTTATAATCGGTATCGACAGATATCACTCTAAATATCGGCTATTGGTATCATTGGAGAAATTTAGTATAGGAGCATCTAGCAAAAATGTTAAAATACTAAGTTCATTTTTTATTGTGTATGAATTATGGCCACCTCGTGAAATAGTTACGAATTTCCGTTAGATCAGGCTGGATCATTAGAAGTCACCGTATCAAAATTTTAATTTAGTTCCTTGATTCTACCTGGTCATGATAAGTTAAACAAAAAGAATAAGAAAACAGTGTGAACCACACATAGACAACTGTGCATAAAGCTTCTTGAAAAGCTGGTCAGTCAAGTACAAATCTTCCTCTTCTTATTTGACATTCAGCTAATGCTTTCAGTTACCGATAACACATCATTACCCACACATCTGTTTATCACATTTGACCAGATTTATCACATTTTGTCTGCCTGTCTCAGTCAGGCGGTGAATCACTCCACATTTCAGTCCTGCAATGTAGTTCTGTAGCGTCAGTCTGTTGTTCAGGTAAGCCGTTCTCTTCCCCTCGAATGATTTGTGGTTGTGATCAACAGCCCTCCTGACAAGTGGGTGACACTTGTTTCTAACCCTACCTGAAGAGAGATCGCTGGTAGTTTGTGTGGAGTTTGATAATTGCGGCTGTTTGTCAGAAGTGGTGATTCCAGCCGTAGAGTGACTCTGACTGAGGTATTTTTCTGTTATTACAGAGGAGCTCTGGAGAGCACTGAACCAGTGAACCAGTTTATTTAACTTACCTTATATACAGACTATATATATTGTGGTTGTGTGATTGAAGTTAAGATGTAGCTTTTAAAGAAACTAAGAATAATTGGAAAATTTGAAGAAAAGTGTTATAGTTTTTGTTTGTTTGAAATAAATGGTTAATGGTGTTTCTGTACTCTAGCTCAATTCCAATGTAGCACATGTACGTCTGTAAGATGTCTCCTAAAGATCTGGAAAACATCTGCTGTGTAAAAACATCTGGTGAACATCTTAGAAAGAGCAGTTTACATTCATTCTAATTCATCTTCTAGATGTCTATGTGACAGGAGATGTCACGGAAATGTGTTGCAGATGAGCAAACAATCGAAAAATATGTATAGGAGATGTAAATGCAGACATCAAATAGATGTCTGCCAGATGCATGTGTGCTATCAGGGTTGGTGGTGCAAAGGTTGTGGGTTCCCAGCACGCTATTGAAATGCATAAATTGGACAAAAGCGTAAATAATTGAAATCCATAAATAATAACTTTTGTCATTTTTGTAAAAAAAGTTTCAAATGCACGTCCTGTGCTCACCTCTAGAGGGTGCTACCTATTACAAGATTACATAGTGTTCATCTGATTTGTTTTTTAAATAGTTTTTAATCATCATTTCAGATAGGTGCACATGAAATGTCGACACATAAGATCAATTGTAGAATGCATGAAGCTTTATGCCATAATGAGTGAAATATGGTTGTGTGTGTGTGTTTAAATCCAACTGTGAAAGCGTTTGAGAACCTCTTATGGGAGGGAAAATGTCAGCTGTCTCTTCAACACCGTGTGCGTGATTCATCATGAGCGTTTCGAGCCCTTGTTTAAACACCTCAAGATTATGAGACATAATTCCCAGCATATCAGTTTACACAATAACACCGGAAATCACGTCGGCCGCATTGTCTGCATATCTCTACCTCCTCAGGTAAAAGGACGACGTGCGACGGCTCCGATTTACTCGTGTTTACTTTCTCAAAATCGCTCTGCGCCCCCCACCACCCCGTCCCTCCTCCTGCCGCCTCCTTCCCCTCAGCCCACCCAATTAAAAAGCGAAAGAGGGGGAAAAAGCGCATTGCTGCCTTGCAAGTATTACTTATCACATTAATTAAAAACCGGTGGCACAATGGGAGCCCGCAGCTGCAGAGGAAAGCCGGGGAAATTAACAAACGTTTGATTTGTTGTGTTGTGGATGTGACATTTATTATACAGGTCAAAGTAAAACAAAGAGCAAAGCCCAAATATGCTAATGGGGATCTGGCAACCTGGGGCAGTTGTACAAACACTGATGACTGGCTAAATATTCCGCGTTTATAACTGTTACCAACAGCATCACGGAGCGGGAATAAGGAGGCCGCGTGTCGCCTGCTGATGTTCGATAGCAAATCTAGATTAATCTTGACAATTCTTGAATATTTGTGTTTTTGTAGTCATTTTTGTAGTGTTTCATCGGCTGTAAATCGCAAGGACGATTTCTGTAAAAGGTCTTTATCCAGTGATCACTAACAACTGGAAAAGTCATTGAAATTGATTGGTCAAAAGGTGCGGGAACCCCGAAGAGGGGTCAACATTTTCTTTGACATAGTGTGACTAGACATTATGCAGATTTCACGGGGCAGCAGGCATCTGAATCATCCCTAATGGTGCGGGCATTGATTTGTTTTTCTGGGTGGCCGGGGGGGAGGGTGATCGGGGGTCACTATCCAGCACATGCACAAGAACTCTAGCGTTGTGGAAGCGTTGTGTTTACGTAATACATTCCACTGTTACATTGTAACATTTTTCTCGGTGTTTCTCACAGTTACAGTGTTTATAAAGGCAGGTTTTGGAAGCTGCCGTGGGGGGATCCGGTGTGAAATGCTCTCAGTAGTCATGCTAACTAATAATGATATGGTGAAAGATGGAGTGGTAATGAGTAAAAGGGCAGAAGATGACAGTGAGTGATGCAGTGTGTAATTGCGAGTCTATCAAGAGGGATCAAGACAGCAGGCTTGTGCCGGGGGAACTATTGAAACGCTGCCCATTTGCCTGAGGCTGCACTTTAACATGACCCCGGTGGCAAAAAAGACAATTTAAAGACTTCAAGTGCAACCCTGGAAGCTGCACACCAATTAAGGTGTCCTGATGGATTCAGGGGTAATCCAGGGTAATGTGTCCATCTGTAACTCTCTCTCTCTCTTTATTTTCCGTCCTATTCTGGCATTCATGAATTACACGGTTTTCTCTGAACACGAAACCCACTTAATTCACTTTTCATGCATTCAATTAGCAAATTCATAAATTTGAAGTCAAACAAGAACCGTACAGAAGTGAGCAAGATGAATTTGTATCCTTAAGTAAATGGTTTTAACCGCTTTGGAGTAAATGAGATAAGTACATTTGGAATTTATCACATACTGTATCCTTCTGCAGTTGTCAAGGATAAAAGCATAAACAATTGAAATGTATGTAAAAATCATTAATCTTAATTAATTTTATGGCCATTGGTGAAGTGATATTAATGTACCAGCACAAGTATTTACCAGCTTGTGCTTAAAGGGATAGTTCACCCGTTTATTCATCATTCGTCAGTCTTCTTCTTTTCTACTTTCCTATCCCCCCCCAAAAAATCTTAGCTTCGTATACTGTGATAGGCTGAGTGAGACAATTTGCTTCTATTGTTTTCCCCTACTTTGTACGTCGCTTCGGATAAAAGCGTCCATTAAATGACTAAAGGTAAATGTAAATTTATTCACCCTAGTGTCATTGCAGACCGGTATTAATTTCTTCCTCAGAACACAGAAGAAGATATTTTGAAGAAGGATGGTAACCGAACAACACCTCCGTTGACTTCCATTGTATGGACGCAGAACCACTGAGACATTTCTCAAAATATCTTCTTTTCTTTGACAGAAGAGTTAGACACAAACGGGTTTTGAACAACATGAGAGTGAATAAACGATGACATCATATTTGTTTTGGGTGCACTGTCCCTTTAAATCAATGAAAAAGTGCTTCACACCTTTGTGACATCCTTTTTAAGCATTTGAGGACAAAAGTAATAAAATAATACTTTCTGGCCAAGCTCCTTTTAGAAGTATCATTTTTACATAACATCGTTGTAAAACATCAGTTGTCCATCCACCGAAATATTGTGTGTGCGTCCCTCTTTTTCCCTAAACTATTTAGTTAATTCGCTGTCAACAGCCGCAGCCTCCGTTTCCCGATGTTTTTTTCCCCTCACCGCAAATGATAAATGACTCGCGGTCGCCAGATTTTCATTAAAACCCCCGTGTGTCACATTTAACCTGCGTTCGCTGAAATCAATTATCCGGCTATCACTGGGGCAGACGCTTCGGGGGAAGCAAGAGATCGGCCTCCCTCCATCAGCGTTTCAATTAGGAGGTAAATAATCAGCATTTGAAGGCCTCTCTCTCTCGGTCCCTCCCTAGAGTCCTCTCTGTCTTTCTAGAGCGTATTGGCAATAGGCTGATGTCTCAATATGGGGTTTAATAGCCGTTGCAGCTGGGGTGAGAAAAAAGTAGATTTATTGAAGCTGTTCTGGAATCAGGACGGCGGCTTCTGGTTTGGAGGGTTTTGAGGAAAGGAGGCTGATGTGGGATCAGCGCGGGTCTCACCACCTGGTGATAATGTTTTGTTTGCTTTGTTTAGTAGCTGCTGAGCTCCCAGAAGCCCCTGGGGCACATGGATGGCATGATGCCAGCGTGGAGGTGTGGTTTCTGGAAAGATGGCTGTTTAGACCAGAGGCAATAGTCTGAAGGGTCAGTGGTGTGTATTTTTGTGTCAGAATGCCTGTGTGTTTTATCGGGCTCATTAATGTTCAAGCATCCACTAGAAGCAGCCGGAGGCAGAGGGTTTCATTCACACACACATTAAACCGGTATGACTTAGTTTCTTCCACAGAACACAAAAGAAGATATTTTGAAGAACGTTGGAAACCAACAACAGTTCCTCATTGACTTCCAGTGTATGGACATTTCACAAAATATCCTCTTTTGTGTTTCGCAGAAGAAAGAGTCACACACAGGTTTTGAACGACGTGAGGGTGAATAAATGATGACAGAATTTCTTTTTATTGCTCATAAGGCCGCGCACAGACATAATTCTCATTGATATATTTGCTGGCATCACAGCCGTGCTTGAACTTTACGGATTGATGTGTAATTTCTCTGTTTGGCTCTGTGTGTGTCCGTGGTCGTCTTGGCCGGTACCGTTCCACTGATTATCACAAACAGAATGCCGGAAAATGCCAGCGTCAATGGCACGGATACTGACACACTGTGTGGAGAGACAGAAACGAATCGACTTTGGCATTTAGTCAGAAGGGAACCTATGATTACAGAGAGCTTCCATCGTAGACTCACACTTGTCTCGCTTTCTCTGTTTTCATACGCGGCCTTCAGAGAGAGCGCATGCGTATGTTCACACGATCCCGTTTTGTTGATGTTCGTATGGACCAGTCCACAAGTTCACACCTGATTTTTGATCTCTTTATACGACAAATTACTTTTTCTGGGTTCTGTTACAACGGTGGGGATTGATCTCACACCCTCTGATGTTTTAGAACTGACACGGATCAAAGCTGATGAATGTCTCTTTCTGTCCTGTCCAGTTTTTGTAAGCCTCTATCTATCGTCTCCCGTCGTTTTTGTTATTTTATTTTGGAATTGCTTCATGTTCAGGTATGGATGTATGGCTATCCAAAAAGTTTTCTGTTACCAAAAAGTACTTGTTTTCATTTTGTTGTTGTTGTTTCGTAACAACAAAGTCAAACTAAGTCGTGCGCAAAACTTTTCAATAATGATCAAATCCAGGGGTAGGAATCCATGAATGATTAAGATTCCTGTAGAAACAGCAGATTTGGATGCTGGTCTCGAACTTAAGATTGGAATGGCTTTTAAAGGGATAGTTTACCAAAAAATAACAATTCTTTCATCATTTAATACTCACCCTCATTTCTTTCTACTGCAGACCACAAAGGAAGACATTTTGAAGAAAGTTGGTAACCAAACAACATTGGACCACATTGAATTCCATGGTATGGAAACAAAACCGAAAACCATACATTTCTCAAAATATCTTCTCGTGTGTTCCACAAAAAAAGTTTGAATGCCACGAGGGTGAATAAATGACATCATTTATGAGATATGTCAGTTATATTCCTAATCCAACATTTTTCAAAGTCCTGTCATAGTTTTTTGCTTATAAAACACATAAAAAACGGCTTAGCATCACAAGTTCTCAACGCCGCGTGTTGTGATTCCTCACGTGTGTAACCAAGAACAGCTAATTGTCAAAGAGAGACAGCGTCAGTGCTAAGCTCTGGGGCGTCCGTCTGTTTGTTTAGCATTCACTGGAACCTCATTTCGAGAGAGCACTATTTGTCTTCGACACACACACCTGCCAGGGAATATGAGAGTGAATTCAGCATCCAATTATCCAATGCAGAGAGAAACAGAAAACGGAGAGAGAGAGAGACGGGTGAGAGAGATGGCGTGACTGCGCTTGCCTCTGTCAATATTTGCTCGTCCCTCTATTAATGCGCAGTCTTCTGGGAAACATTTCGTATTAAGTGATTTGAAACCCTGTTTGCATTTCAGTCGTCTATATTACACAAGGCGTTTCTCAACAGGTGATATTGAGACTGACTTGGATGTTTGCCATCACAGAGGAACATTTTATTGCATTAAAGTTGGTTTATAGCTCAGAAAACTTCACAATGTCCAAAGTTTCAGAATTCCTTAAGATGAGACGTAAAAGATAACACAATTGTGAACATAACGTAAGTCAACGTAACATAGCTGTGAAAAATAATGTGGATAGCAAAACATCTTAAATGATTTAAGTCTTGAATTTTAATTTAAGAATTTGCTCATTTAATCGGCAAATCCAACACAATCGTGTCATTTTCTCTTTGTGGCATATTTTTTTGAATTCGTACACAAGGGGTGTCACAGATTGACAATAACTATGATATTAAAAACCATGATTATTGATATTGTGTTAATTCTACACATGTCATAATATCGTAAACTATTCAGCACCCATTGAAAATGCCTTGAGAATGGTTACAAACTCGCTCACACTTTTTTAATTTCACTGATGACATCATTTATTTCTTTTAAAAGACATTTAAATACCACAGTAATATTGTCATTGTGAACAATAACCGCGTAGTGAAAATCTGATATCGTGACAGCCCTAATGTGTTCATCTCGAATGTTTTAGTGTGATCTTCCCCCCTAAAAAATGAGCTTATTACTTTGACTTTTTGTCTTATTTAGCAGTACAAACATATGCAAAACAAGACACATTTACCATAAGAGAAATAAACTTGTTTAAAGTTTTTTATTTTTCTTACCCCACTGGCAAATACTTTTGCTTGTTTCAAGCAAATTTACTTAATTTGATATATCATTTATATTTTAGAAAACAAGATTTCACAGGTCACTTTTCTCGTTAAGTATAATGTATGTTTTTTATTATTTAAGTAATATACTAAGAAGTTTATTTGCAGTGATCAGACTGGCAAATCTGGGTACGTTTTGAGACTTTTATACGAACTTCTCTGTTAAACTTTAATCCGTCATGCTTTTCCTTTCCTTTAACTGCTAAAGCGTATGTTTACAAGTGATGTATTCAAGAATAAAACCTAATTCACACACACAGCGTTAGAGTTCAGATGAAACTGAATTAAGAGGCGTCCCGCCATCTGCTTTTGATGGGCGCCGGGTCCAATGCAAAGTCACCCTTGTCATCCACAGCTGTTGCCGATAGCGATGTCAAAAATCCTCCGCCTTTGTGTGACAACACGGTTAATTTATTAGAGATTGATTCTGGTTCTCTGGCCCCATCAAAAACTCTGAGGAGGTAATTGAGGTTGAAAGCTCGCTATATTTCGCGGCTCCAGAGTATGATGTGATTCTTTTGTGGTTCATTGTGTGTTTACAATGTTGAAGGACAGACCTTGAGATATAGATTCTATAAGAATCATGTCAAAGGAGGGCTATACTGTCAGTTTTGTGTCTTTGTTTGACTCAGACAAGGCCGCGTGTTAGCGAAACATAACAAAATACGCAGAGCAGACTGTCGAAGGACAGATTTCAGGATTCTAATGCTGCTTACAAGCTGACATTGTTCTCGACGAACACTTGAAATCGTTTTCTGAATGTTTAAATCACAGTTTTAGCTGCACTCCTAATTAAATCAAATCGTAATCCGTGCGTCCGAATTGGCGGGACTGGAAAGCTCAGGTGGTTTGTGGAATCAAAGTGACAAGATAATCTCGGTTTGTGACGGATCTTTCGCATCGGCATCTTTGAAACTGGACGTGTGAGGCGTTCGCCACCGCCTGTTTGAACGAAGCGAAGGGTTCTCCAACTTTACACAGCATAAATGAACAATTAAACCTAATCCTTAATCCGGCCCACATCACATCACATCACCCAAGCCAAGTTTTTTTTTATATGGCACCAGGTCCCTTGCCAAGGAATGCTGGAATGCCGTTCAACGGTTGTGCTAAAACCCTGAAAATCCATAGATTGTTCCAGTCAACCCAATTACAAATCCCTACACCGGTTCGGTCATCAAAATACTGGAGCTCTGGAATTTCAGGTGGGATAGTATGATGCTATGTAGGCTACTGATATGAATCCAGCTATTCTGAAAGTTTCAGGAAAGAAAGAACGGACTATTATAATTGTTCATTTCAACACAATCTCATAGCAATACGAGTTTGCTAACTCATATGAATTTGTATATAATCTCATTGGTATGTTTTAGTATGATCTTTTTACTCTTTTACGATTCTTTCTTTTCTAAGATTATTTAAATTTCTGTTGATTCACATCGTATGGATTCGTACAAATTAGCCATGCTAGCTGGCTATAGTTAGCATATTAGCGTTAATGTATAGCATATTTGCCACAAAAATATCTATTCCAACACTTATTGCTAAACTAGCGCTGGTAAGATTGATAGGCTGAAAGTTCAAGTTGACGATCAAAACAACATTGACCTGCTAAAGAATTTATAGAGCCGTTGAGTGAACTTGTATATTCAAAACGTGTTATCATCACCAATCATTAAAATTTCATTGAACCAGTTAATCAATCAGCCCACATTCTTTCAGCCTGTAAGGAGATACGGCACGTTCACGGTATGGAGTCATCCGACACCCGTTTCCACGTCAACCCCTCTCCATCCCTCTGCATACCGTTCTGGCTGAGCGTCTCGCTAACTGTTTTTTAATCAACTGGTTTGCATACGGAGTCCCCACGGGTCAGTTCCTTGGAGAATACGGGGTCATCGGTTCCTACACAGCTGACTGGGTGGCCAGAATAGGAGGAGGGAACTTAGGGCGCTTTACTTCACCTGCTAGCTTGATTCCACACAAAGGCATTAGCATTTAGCACATTCAAACTCTTTACAAGTTTAGTTATTTCCAGGCAACTATTTATAGCGCTGTTAAGAATTATGGGTAGTAAACGCCATGAATAGTCACTGCTATTTGTGTGCAGGTTGGTGTCCATAAACACTGGTGAATTGTCCATGTGGGGCTGCGAGGACGTTAGTAAACGGGGTGATGCACTGAATGTGGGAATTATAATGGCGACGAATGATACTGGCGTTCTTGGGAAAATTACCCATCATACTTTCTGGGTATCACAAACGCACAACGCAATCCCACCGGGACGGCTTGCCAGACCTGGTGGATAGACACACGCATTAACACCCGTGACTTCCTCTCGTCTCTCGCTGGCTTGGAAAAATAAAGATGTTCATTAATTTGAGGGGATTAGCGAACCTTTGAATTATTTCTATGATAATACGTGGCTGGGGGTGAGCAGATAACTGGAGGCTCACCTTATCTTCACCGACACCTTCAATGTAGATCTCTCACTGGAATTTGCACCTAATGTGGTGTTTAACTATTTCCCACCTTACATTTCGCCGTGTTTGCATTGTTAGTAGACAATTTAGTATTGTGTGTATTGTGTTGTAGGAAAAAGTTAGATAGTTGTACATTTTATTGTATATGATTGGCTTTTTTATAACGTTTATAAAGATAAAGTTTCTTAAATTGTTACTTGTCCACACAGAATTTGTGGAGGACAAATGTTGTTGGACAACAGGCATTCATTGATATAACTGAAGGCCTGCCCAACAAATGACAGATTTTATATAAATTTAGGGCCGTTATGAAAGGTTTTTTAGCATTAATCAAATATACACTGAAATAGAAAATTCAAGCAACATTTTTTCTAAATTAATGAAATTTCAGTCTTCGCATTTAGAGACTAAGGATGTGTGTAATATTATTAGTATTAAATATTCCTATATACAAAATATTTCTGAAGTTTGTCAGGCAATGCCTAAATACAGTATGTTGTCGATGCCATTCATGTTTATATACAATTATATTTGGACAGTGCAGACCAGACAGTTTCATTATAAGTTGTGGTTTTTATTTTAAATCACACAGTTTATTCTCCTGCTAAAGCTATTCCTAACGATTCATTTATTCATATTTTCCCTGAGGTACTCAGATGGCTGTAGACCTCCCCAAAAATCTTACAACCCGTACACTTTATAACAATAACCGAACAGAATCCGAAAAGAAAACTTTGTTTTGACACTTTTGATTAAGGATCTGCGGAGGAACACCTGTACATCTGCCTGCACAATACCTCTCTCCTCCGGGAGATTGATTTTTTTCCTTTTTTTTTACATTAAACCCCAGGCTTTTGTCTAAAGCAACAAGGCCTTTTGTTATGCTAACAACCCAGTGGAAGATTTCCAATTCAATTCCACCTGAGCGCTGGTCAGCTCCGTGCTTCTTTTGTACACTCCCCAGGGCCCCTTCTTGTCTTCTAAACGGCAATTTAGCGATCACAGCGGACGGAGGAAAATTGACAGACGGCGGTGGAGGAAAATCTTTGTCATGATTTTAGAGCGATCAAGTCTAATTCCGTTTTCCAGTATTAGTTTAGGGGCTTTAACATATACTCGTCGTAGTAATATTAAAGATTTGAATGCTTACGTAACATAAGGATAAAATCCACTGAGATGCAACACACATACACACATGATAAGCATGACACATAAAAGCATCGATCATCTGTTTTATTTTTCATTACTACATTTCTGTTTCATATTAACTTTGCAATATTTTAACTAGGTTATCAGTTGTACTTTAAAAAAAATCAAGATCTTAAATGAGCTAGACTAAAAATATAAATCAACTCTGCATGCTTCTTTCATTTTTATTGGAACAGTCAGCTGCGTAAAAGTCAGACGAAGTCTCAAATCACATTTCTACATTTGTTATACAAAATGGGTTTTGAAATAAAATAATTCTTTAGTTATGATTTTGGTGGTGAAAAAAGAGAAAAATATTAGGAAAAAATAATTGCAACAATTGCTTTTGTAGACATTGCAGCACAGTGTCCAACCAAATGAATAGTCTCTTTAAATATAATCAGATTTTCTTTTGAATTTTTGATTAATTAAATTTTTTTTATGATGTCTATTGGTTTTGCAAATTGCACTTTGGTTAAAAATAACCTGATTAAAATACTTTACATATCCTCATGCGCACATGAGGCCTTCAGGTGTTCTGAACTGAATCTGTCTGATAATATTTGGGTGGATTTAGTTCAAGTACATGATAAACTTTTTAAAGTCGTCAGGAAAAAAACATTTATATATTTTTCCTTAACACAGAAAATTGAAGACTACAAATAGTTTTCTGTGCATTGATAATAGAATATCACAGGAGTGAGTTCACATGTGTTTTTTTGTGTGTTATCTATATTGCATACAAATAATATACACTAAATCAGATAATCTGCATACATTCTCAATTCTGATTCACGAGGTTACTGCAGAAATGATTTGGGCAACCTATGAATGATACTTTTCTAGGGAACTCCTTGTAAAGTTTGTTGGGATTTAAAAGAGATAAAGTGATAGTTCACCCAAAAATGTTGTCATCATAAACTCACCCTGATGCCATTTCAAACCTGTATGACTTTCGTCTGTAGAACACAAAAGAAGATATTTTGAAGAACGTTGGTATCCAAACAACATAGTCCCCCATTGACTTCCATTGTGCGAACACAGATTCACTGAAGCATTTCTCGAAACACCTTTTGTGTCATACAGGTTTGGAAAGACGAGGGTAAGTAAATGATGCAAGAATGTTCATTTGTGGGTGCACTATTTCTTAAAGAACAAAAATTGTGAGTCTCTTTCCATACAGTATAGAGTAAAATAATAGCGCTCTCTTTCTTTCTCCTTCTGTTCAGTCATGACTCTGAAGCTCAGCTTTTACAATCCGCCTCACTCATCTCAAGCACGAGAACTCTCTCCATTCGAGCCGAGCTTCCTGAGCGGCAGGCGCAGGGCAAAGAGATGTGAAATTACACGTGGCAGCGACAGAGGTGGAGTATTTCGCATGACCAGAATGCACATGAAAGTGAAGAGCTCGCAACCGCCGCCGAACTCCCTCTTTAATGTGATACCAGTAATGGAAGCATTTGGAGATGAGCTGCGTCTTCCACATCAAAGCTAATCGAGAAATGGAAGCCAATTGGCGTTCGGCCTCGCGAGCGAGAGAGACGCGCACAAAAGCAGATGAGCTCTCTTCCTAAGAGGATAGATGCAAGAGATGAGACCTGACAAGATCCCGAGGAAAGAGGCTTCCTCTTTTAAAAACACATACGCACCGCGAGACTCGGTCAGGCCGCAACACGTCTAATGTCATTACGTTCGCCAGCGTCAGAAGCGGCCCAGAATATCCCCGTGTGCTCCTCCCTCCCTCCCCCCCATCCCTCTCATTCTTTCACAGCATCACAAACTGACATGTAAATGGACTGTCATTAAATCCTATTAGTTTGGCCTGTCATATTACAGCGAGCCAAGTCCTTTATTAAGTACTTTGCGTGACTCTTGTTTATATCCAGATTAGAGAAGAGAGCGAGATAAACAGGCAGAATTGGAGGTAAACATGGCGAGGACCACCGTCTCTTGGATTCAACATTGTCTGGGGATTTGGGCATCTGTGGGTTTTCCGGGGGGAAAAAACACCATTGGCTTGTTTTTCGTGAACGTCCTGCACTGTAAAAAAACCCTAGTTTTTCTGTTATTCTTTTTTACAGGTTTTGCACAAGAACTGTATTTTTGGAAATACGGTCAAAATTACAGTGAAAGACCGCAAATTTACGAAGTGTAATTTTACAGGGGAAAACCGTTATTTTACAGTTTATTTTTGAAATACGGTCAAAATAAAATTATAGAACAAGACAACACATTTACAAGAAAAATGAGGAAAACTATTTAATATATATCCTATAATTTTACAGAAAAAAAAAATTACGGTATGTATCTGTTTTTCCAGTTTACAGAAAATGTTCGTTTTTTTACGGACTTTTTTTACAGTGTGTGGTTCTAGATTTAAACATTCAATTAGAAGAAGGTCAGATGAGTCAATTAAACACGCAAAACTTAATAGCCGTCAGAGGTTTTTTGGGTGTTGAGTATGGGAATCCTTTAGATATTTTTATCCAGGGGTTATGTGATGGCAACTTCGAAATACAGTATGTACACGCAATTGAATTGAATTATGTAATAGGGATACATGGTTGGGTCAAAAAAAGAAAGAAAAGAAAGCTTGTTCACAGTTATGCCCTTACAATAGAAGTCTGTGGTGTAAACCTCCGTACAATCTGTGAAACGGGAGTTTATGGATTGAGAGAGAAAGAGAGAGAGAGGAGTGAAAGAACTGGTCTCGCACTCCTTCTGTCTCGCTCTTCATCCTCATCTTCATCGAACTGTCAGCTGCGATTCCAGTCACCGTACGACTCATTCTCATTAAATGCATTACGACCACTCAATTGAATTATGATCAAAGACTCTACAGAAACTCAATTAGCATTGTTTTGATCCCCGGCAATCAATTGAGAGATGTCTCTCCACCCGCCTCATCAGCCAAATTAGGGCCAAATTCACTATTAAAGAACGAAGAGAGTTTTACCCTGCGACGGAGAAAAATTTGATTCTGGGAACTCCTGCTTAAACTTTAAAGTGTGATATCAGTCGTACACAGTCTAAATAAACCCACGTTCAGTACGTTCGCTTTACAGAATGATATGGATTTGTTTAGGAGGGTTAAGATGAACTCTGAGACGATCAGATTGCTTTACCTCGTGTTATCAAAGACAACTCAAAATGTCGTCCACAAGCTTATAAAAATGTGTTCGCATTTACAGAACTAATGTGCGGTCCGGTCAATAATCAATAAGCAATTGGCTGTTGTAATATAACAAAGTGCTTAATTATTGAAACAACGTCTGCTTTTTGTTCTTCTGTGCGCTATTCAGGATTCAGGAAAACTAGATTGGAAATCTGGACGTTAGAGTGATGATAAAGACCTGTGTGAACTTCTTTCTTCTGCAGAACACAAAAGAAGATATTTCGAAGAATGTTGGTAAGCAAACAACATCGACTCACATGGACTCCCATTGTATGAACACAAAACCACTTTTTTCTCAAAATATCTTCTTTCGTGTTACACAGAAGAAAGAGTCATATAGAGGTTTTGAGCGACATGAGGGTGAATAATTGATGACAGAATTTTTATTTTGATGTGTCTTAACAAGCTTTATACAAAACAAAACAAAATTTATACTAAATTTCATTTCAGTGATATTTCAAACTTTTCTGATGCCGCATGTGTATGTTTGTCTTTTGATGTGGTGTACGTGTGTGATTCTGATCCTCTGAGGAGTGGAAGGGTTTAATCCGTTGCCCGAGGAGGGTCTCAAAGCTCTAAAACTGTATTATTTGTGCTGGCACTAATGCATCCAGCTGAGGGTGGCGATGAGGGCGGATTCGATGTTTTCAGAGCACCAGTGAATGAAATTCACAGAGAGCTAAATATATTCATCACATAAAGCCAAACACACATCCTTTAACAAGCTGGAGTGCCCAGAGATTATGGGCGGAAATCCAAAATGCATCCGACTAGATGTATGCTGGAGTTTGAAGGTTTCATTTTTTCGTCATGGTGAGAGTTTTTACACTAACCCTACATAGAATCTATTCTTGGTTTTTGAAAAGATAGATTTCAAAACATTGAAAATGCAAAATGTTTGGATGAAGTCACATTTTTAACTCGTATAGTCTGCCTATGGATGTTGATTTATTCTCATATTTCCTATTGCACAATATGTCCCCTGTGTGAATATAAGCGCGTACTGTGTGATCCTTCAAAATGTCGTCATTGTTTTTGGCATCTACTTGATTAGTTTACCACTATGAGGCTGAAAATTAATTATAGTGATTAAACGGGATCCTAGCTGTAAGGTGATGCTCTATCATTACATCAACACATCATTACATTCAGTCAGACCCCGCCTGCGTGTATGGTAATAATGGGATTTAAATATTCCTAATATTCCTGTAACTTGATTGGATAAGCAGATTTTCCAGAGTGCAGATATTTTGTATAACGGTACTGGGATGGTTCACTAGTCATATCACTCATGGAGTGCTGAGAACACAGACAAGTGGAGTATACACTATATGGACAGTATATGGAAGTATTCGGACGCCCCCTCTCTAATAAACATGTTTATCTATTACAGTGATTTCAATCTAAACAAATATTAATGCTATACCATACAATACCATATGAAATAATTTTCCAGTTTCCAGCTTTGTTTTTCCAGTTCTGAAATGACCCCTGTGCTCAAGTCAGTTGTTTGGTTTGTGTGATGAGTGTTTGGCTCAAAGGTGTTCCGCTGGGTTCAGGTATGGGACCATTCAAGTTCTTCCACAGTAGACTAAATCAATCATTTCTTTTTGAACGTTGCTCTGTGCACAGGGACATTGTCATGTTGAAATTGAAAGGGCCTGGCCCAATTCATTGCTATACATTTAGAAGCACACAATTCTCTAGAATATGCGGTAGCATTAAGATTTGTCCTAGAAGTAGTCCAACCTGTTCATTAGAAGGGGGCTTCCCAATACTTTTGTCCATATCGTTTATGAGCAGAGAAGTGACATTGTGAAGCTGAAGCTGCCTCATGGAAATTCATACTAACAACACAATCTCTCGACTATTTTACGAGGTGGCTAACTCACATGAATTCTTACAATTTCATTTGTGTATTAGTATGATCTGCCTTTGCTCCAGTGATGTTTGGGTTACGTGTGTGGCTTTATCATCGCATTTTTTCTATTGATCGTATGTTTGTGTGAATTCATACAAAATAGCCGCCACGTAAAATGGTTACCAATTCTTGTGCGATCAGGCTGGGAGTGATCTCTCAATGGTTACTTTCTGTATGTTGCTTCACGAAACACAAACATTAACATTTCAGTCGAATCTGTAAATAGCACTCTTGCTCGTGTGATATTTCTTAAATATCAGATAGCAAAGATTTTTAGAATTCAAGGGAATTGTGTCATTTTTGACCTCAGACGACCCTTATAAGATGACTTTTGGAATAATTTTAAATAATTTTAATCATCGTTTTCCTGTTAAATTGAACTGACTGAATTTGAGAGAACGGTAACATGTCCCTTATGTTTATTAGCTTGGCAACACTGCAGGCTTCTGATTTTACCACTCTACCCTCCTCTTGAATAATTACACAAAGAGCGCATGTGAGATGTGTGTGCGTGCGAGCGTGTGTTTGTGAGATAGTGGGGCTGGTTTCCATAGCAATGCGACCCAAAGTGCTCACAGGAACCTAATTGGTATGCTTCTCCTGACCGCCCTTATTGTAGCCACACTAATCATAGTCCTTTTGTAGTAATAAAGGACGGTACTAAAGAAATCTTCAGCCTAGCTAGGGTTTTCCTGTCCTACGAGCGCACCCCGCCCACCCCCCTCCTGCTTTTCTTCGAGCCTCTTCAGCACTCGGAATCTGCTGCCGTGATTGGCAGCTGGACTCTGAATACAGTGGGAAAGGTTCGAGAGTCCTTCCGTATGTTCGAAACCTTTCGGGATCATGCCACCTGCTTCACATCCTGCTTTGAAAAACGAAATCTTACCTCATTCAGAAGGACAACTAGCCTGAGTCCGAAATATACAGTGTGTTAGTGTCCGTAACAAAATATAGCTGTTGAACACCATGAATAAGATACAAAACAGAGGCAGATTTTTTAAATGGTCACTGAGTATGGGTGCTTAATAATCAGAAAATGTCGATTGTCAATTCTAATATTTCAAACTAAATATTGTATGATGAGTTTTGTTTTTGTGTGAGTTGTGTCATTTATAACAAGAAGGGATATATTTATTTATAACAGGTAACAGGGTTGCAAGTTAAGGCAAAATTTAGCCATCACTGAGTGGGGGCTATCTAGGATTGGATTAAATTTGTAGTAACAGATATACTTCGTTAACAGGGTTGAATGAGTGTATGTGTGTGAGTTGTCATTTCTAACAAGACAAGATAAATTTGTTTATAACAGGTAACAGGGTTGCAAGTTAAGGCCAAATATTTTGCTAGCACTCAGTGGGGGCTATCTAGTATTGGATGAAATTTGTAGTAACAGGTAACATTTTTTTAAAGAAACTAATTTTAAAGCTTTTTTTACTTGGGTAACAGGGTTGAATGATCTTAAAATAATGAAAATTGTGTGAAAACTTGCACCTTTTTACAATGCGTTTATGTTAGATAACAATTTACCTATCATGTCTGATAGTTCTTATAAAAACATAAGATTTGAGCCTCTAAACATTTAAAAAGTCATGGCACACAAGGTACCATATCCTTAGAAAGTTACATTTAAAGTTAGTAACCTGATCTTACAGCAATTCATAAGCATTCATATGAATTATAAATTGCGAATTGAAATATGTAAGATTGTGTTGAAAGTAGGGATGCACCGCTAGAATTTTTTTGGCCGATAACGATATTGGTCAATTGTAGTACTTTACGATACTAGCTAGTTTTTTCTGCATTAAATTAATTTTACTGAACATGAATTGGATCCATTTAACATTTTAAGAGAGGCACAAGTTAAGATAAAAATACAATAAGACAACATGACAATCTTCAAAGGTAATCTTTGCTATCCAATATTTCTTTAATTAACAACATCAACTCATATTTGACTTAACATTGAACATTTCTTTAATAAACTTAATAAAGTCTGTACTGTTGCTGTTTAATTATTTTGCTCAGAGAAAAACGTTGGATTATTCAGACATACAACTCATTGCCTCCATGCAGTTAAATAATAAACCATCGGCATATCAGCTGATACCGATGGTTTATTATTTAACTGCATGGAGGCAATGAGTTGCATGTCTGAATAATCCAACGTTTTTCTCTGAGCAAAATAATTAAACAGTTAAACAGTGTTAAATTAATCCAATATCGGCCGATTAATATCGGTGTCCGATACATCGGTGCATCCCTAGTTGAAAGTCATCTAAATATATATTCTGCCCAACAGTGTCTTAACCTACCTTCCATCATACATTATTATTTTGTTTTCTACAGAATGTCTATGTACAACAATTATCATGTTTCTGTTCTCTCTTGAGCCCCGCCATTGGTTAACAGGTAGCCCTGCTTCTGCGCTCCCGTTTCACGCTAGTCTATTTAATGAGTTTCTTCAATCTCCTGGAGGTTGCAAGGACTAATTTACAAACGCTTCAAATAATTTATAATTAGCATGAGTGTAACAATAATTGTCTTGCTAATCTGGCGGAATAATTAGCGGTGTAGCATGTAGCGGGTCCGCCGCGCTCGAATGATCCCGGCAGGACGTCCAATGTTGACTGTCCACTCGAGGGGGGCTCATGCCGAGAGTTCAGACACATACAGAGACGTCTTTGTTAGACGGCGGTTTGTGGGTGGCCCATCTTTACTCTGGAAATCGGGTGTAACGCTTGTAATCGAGCTGCTAACTAGTGAATGGACGCAGTGTGAAGAGATGTGAAGCTGTGAGTTTGGCGATGGAGGTTTGGAGTGATCAGCGCATCAGCACTCATTCATGACAGTGAAAGGTTATCTTTCTTTGACAGTTGGATTGTTCGTGAGAGGCTTGAGATGCACCTACTGCAATCGTTGACTGTTAAGTCCAGTACGGTCATACCTGCTCTGTCTCCACATATTGTCTAAAATTCTCAGCTCTGACCTATTGCTCCCATAACGCGGGATAGAAATTCCCGGCAGACAAGCTAGGACAACTCCAGTGCCCTCTAATTAGACTCTAATGTGCCAAATTGGTGGAAAATTAGCTACTAATAATCCTCTAATTCATGTCTTACTAATGGCCTGTTATCTTAAATTGTTATGTTAATTGAGGTTCCATCATAGGAAGAGGTGATCGCCCTGTCACGGGTTAATGCAGGTCTCTCTCCGTCTTGTTCTCTACAGTTAATTCTGTTAATAAAGTACACCGTTTCAATTGTCTTCCGCCGTTTCACCGAATACTCACCAATGTACACTTTTACGTAACCCTGTTATCTCCTCTAATGGTTAATGTGGTAAAGTATTTTTAACAATATATTTTAAATTGTTAAACCACTTAGAGCTGAAGAAATGTGCATTAATATTAATTTTAAGTGGATCTCAACTGATTGGCCGTGACCTGAAAATGGTTTATGGTCATGTACAGCAGTGAGAAACAGTGCTAAATGCAAATTTTAAAAACGCAACACATACATTTACTCGCCCTAGTGTCATTCCAAACCTGTGTGACTTTTTTCTTCTGCAGAACACAAAAGAAGATATTTTGAAGAACGTTGGTAACCAAACAACATTGGCACCCATTGACTTCCATTGCATGGACACAAAACCACTGAGACATTTCTCAAAATTTGGAGTATTTTTTTATTCGGACATTACGGACATTTTCTATTTATGTTTTGTAGAATAATCGATTTCAACACTGTATTGGATCACCACTTGACGTCCTGTGTTGACTCTGAAGCAAAATCCGGTAGAGGTGTCATCCGTATGAAGGTAGGGCTCCCTGCAAGGTGGCCGTCGAGCCGCTGACTGTTTGTAAAATATGCTAACATATATAAAGAAATGGTGGGTCTCCTGGCCTTTCGCTGACATTTACAGCTACCGGGCAAGGACACGGCCTTTCTTTCTCTCCTCTTTTTCTCAGCTAATCAGGTGGCTTGAATAGGAGCCAGATAAGGCCATTGTTTGCCCTGACAATGTCCTGATGGTTTAGCCCTGTGGAGATCGTAGGCAAGGTTTCTTCTTTTAAAAGAGGTGGGCCACCAGAGAGAACTCATTACTGTGGTGCATCCGGGTTAATTAGTTGGCAAAAATGCTTCTCGGGTGGATGGAGAGAAACTAACATAATAGTTTTTCATCTTAATAAGTCACTTTTTACTCTAATGTAGAGTTCTCAGTGTGGTCAGTTTCTGTGCGCACATAGCTTCCCAAAAATGTATACAGTGTGTATTTTATGATGAGATAGAGATATTGTCACACTGTACGGGGTAAGTTGTCACAGTGGATCCGATTATTAAAGGGCCTTTTAAAAAGTGTTTTAAATAGAGATGTACCGATATATCGGCCAATAATCAGTATCGGTCGATAAGAGCAGTATTTCACACTATCGGCTATCAGCCAATAGTTTAAAACAGACGATGATCAGGGCCGATGTATCTTGTCAATCAAAAGAGGACAGGGGAATGCAATGAATTTGTGATTTGTACAGAGAAAATGTTAAGAAACATCACCAGTTTGATAGTTTAATATTAATAGTCATTATATGAATTAATAACATTCATCGGTATCCAAATCGGTATCGGCATCGGCAGATATCAATCGGCTATCGGTATCGGTGGAGAAATTTAGTATCGGTGCATCTCTAGTTTTAAGCCAATGTTGAACACTAAAGCAATGTTCGTGAAACAACAAAACTATTCGAGGCTGTAAAAGTTGCGATTTATAAATTGTCCAAAATTGGAACGTGTAAATACAAATTTCATGCATGTCAAGATATACGCCGCCAACTATTTTTTTAAGATGGCCAATGTGATCAAAAGAGGGAAATGTGAAAGATCAGATATTTGTTGCAAGTTCAAGAAAACAATATACTTTAACCAAAGTGCTTCTGCACGGAGGTCTGCCTTAAAATGATGAGCGTTCAGCTGTAAGTCTCATATTTGGCTTATATAACGGCCCCATCAAAAACACACAATCCTTTCTTTTATCCCGTGTTTCAATAGAGAATCTTGTGTTGTGTATGTTTGCTTCACCCACGTTCAGTAGGGACTCAACAGATTAGCATCAAGCGTCGAGAGTACCACCGATGTGTTGTTGATGTCCTGACAGGTTCATTCGGTTTCTCATGCTCTTCTTTTGTTTATGTGTGTCACATAAAACTTCCTCCCTCTTGCCGTAGGAGGATGCGAGAGCGTATCTACGGTCGCCTCGGGCGGCAAGGGAAAATCCTCGGCGTTATTGTTCCTCAAAAGAATCCAGACATCGCTGCTCCCACTTGTGACAGAAGCGGTGCTCTCATCATTGTTGTCGAGCTTGATTTGTGGATATAAATGTTTGTGGGCCAAGATGTTTTGGAATGCATCCATAGCCTGACATTCTTCCAAAAATGAAACGTCTTTAAAAAGTGTTTATCTGGAATTTTTAGCACAGTGATTTCTGCTTTCTGAAAACACCCAAATGTTTAACTATTAGATGTAATGTCTTGCTATTTTGGGCTTGGTCGGGCTTACCCCTCATGTAAGACAATTGCATGTATTTTAGGTATTTTTTGAATAAACGTGCAATGGAGAATTGCATGTGCCTATTTTGTGTGTGAACAACCTTTATACATTTTAAGACATTTTTTGTAAGATGTGACTGGTTGCAGGGGATGTGATACACCAACGCAATCTAACAAAAATGTGTAACTACATTACATTTGTATGCATTATATTTGTATCTCATTCATACGTTTAGGGGCGGGGTTAAGGGCGGAACTTGCTTTTACATTTACATTTAGGCATTTACCGATGCAACAAAAATAAAGCGATATTGCATTTTTCTAATAATCAAACATTTCTTTTACGAATCACATAGAATGAATTCATACGCATTAGCTACCCACCTAGCAAAATATTAACAAATTCCCCTGAGGTCAGGTTGAATAGGCCTATCCAATAGAGTCTGTCCACATTCACATGCTAAAACAACATTTGTCTTGTTATATTATAAAAATAAAACCTTATTAGATGTTTTTTTTCTGCTATATTTAAAAACCTATTCTATTCTATGTTAAACACCCTTGCGTACAAAAATGTAATATAATGACAATGGTATCGTCTGTTTTTATAGTAGCAAAACATTGTAAACAAGAACTGTAAACTTGTAAACAATTATGCTATTTTTTTTAAAGGAGTCTTGTCAAAAATAGTCATTAGGGTGTCAATTCTACTATAGATATTCATCTGTCAATCATCTAATTAATCACATCTGATTAAAATTAGATTTCTAAAACTTGCTCCGAAGCTTAGCTGTATTATTTAACCTCTGTCATTTGAATATGAATAAATCAGATAGAAAATAAGAACAGTTTACAAGATGAAAGCGCTGGTACCAGTGAGCGAGAGAGAGAGAAGATGCAGGGCACTCGGCCGTTTGTGCAGTCAGGAGTGTCAGTAACATCAAAGGATTACTCCACTTCACACTGTTCATGTGCTGGTAATTTGGGTAATTCTATTGTAGGGTTTGTCGATCCTGAAATTATGGGCACTACTGTCCTCGCGTGCCATATAATTTACTTGTTTCCTACTTCTCCGCCTGAGCCGAAAGGGAAGCGGCAAGCAGGCTCGATATACTCGGAGGAGAATTGCAGCGATTCTTCCCCTATATTTTGGTCTTATGTAAAAGTGACACGGCCAGAAAGAGATTCACTCCCTTTCATCTGAACTGCAATTTTATCTGCTGGTAAAAAAGGCACAACAACTTTTTTAATCTGCCTTCTCAACTGATAAATTTAAGATACAAAAGACCTTTTGTGATATTGTTGCTATTATTTTTCATTTAAGACAATGAATGAATGATTAATAATTGTATGTGTCAAATATATCTTTCGAAGCGTACGCATTACGCAAGCATTCATTCCCTGTGAAGATAAGAATAGCACACGAGGATGTAAACATGTTTTCTGAGACTGTTAAGATCTGTTACAGCGTCTCTTTCCTCTTTGCCATGGTGACTATACAGCTTTTGTATTTTGGTCTCTGTAGTAACCGAATCAAAGGCAGGCGCAGAGAACAGCAACACTTAAAACCAGTATCAAGAAATGTTGTGCTCAAAGGTACTTCATGGTCATAACAAACAACGTTACATATTAGATTTGCCTTTTTAAACATTTATTAAAGCCAAGTCATAACCCCTAATGCATAAACCAGAACTATGCCTTTGTCTGATTATTGGAAGCCACTGGGGGGCAGAGCTCCTCCTGGACAAAGAGATTATTTTCTAATTTAATAAATCTAATTTAAGTTAAAAAAATAAAGAAATCAATATATGAATTGATATACTGTATATTCATAACAGTAATAAACTGTCAGTGTGTCTGATTTCTACAGACTATGACCCAATGTTAATATTTTTTATTCATAAATATTAAGAGTTTAAAAGATTTGAGGTTTAATGTTTTTCATTTAATGTTTTACAAATCTAATTTTCCCCTTTATTACAAAATAATGCATTAGAATTAAAGGCACATAGATTTAGAATTTATATAAAAATACTTGTTTTATCAACTAAAACATATTTTAATATTTGTTCTTTTTTTCAGTTGGTTTAAGCGTGATTTATTTTCATGCACATTATTGGATATGTTGTCTTGTAAGGGGTTTTGTGTAGTGGGTAAAGAAATGTTACAAGTCCTTTAATCCTTGCTTTGAATAAATCATCTGTTAAATAAATCATACGGATAACAGAATAAAGATACGGTAAGAGAAAGAAACCAATAAATTACAAGATAAATACAAATGGCTACAAAAAATCTATTAAACACATATGGAGGAACTAAAACTCACTTAAAATATAAAAAGTTGAGGAATTCATGTAATGAATCTAGATAAAAAGGCGACTTTGTGTAGAAAATACAACTAGAAAAATGGACATATGGATTCGCAAGCTTTTCACGTTCCTCACTTGTTAAAGATCAGAGATCTCTGAGAATAAAGACATAATGGTATACACTGCAAGTGCATATACTCTCTCACAAATCAAGTTTTTTTTTCAGAACAAATTGAGACGCATCGCAACGGCCACTCAAGTGTGATGTGAAATAAATGAAAGAGGCAGGACACACACAGACGGACAAATACACACATTTTATAAATCAACTCTGACAGCAGCAATAGAGCAGAGCTGACAGTGGCCAGTTAGCCCAAACCGCATCTACCGTCGTTATTGATCCATAATCCACCTTCACATAAAACACCCAATTTCATCTAATGCCTATAATAACGCTGCATTCAGACTCAAGTAGCCGTCCGAAAATAGGGGCGTTGTGTCTGATGTCGAGAGAGAGAGACTCGCATCAGAGAAAGGAAAATGGCAAATGCATGTTTTTTATTTTGCTTTTTGAGCACCATGCAGGGCTAGAGAATGTATTTATTTGATAAATAAACGTTTTATTATTCTCGACAATTAAACAATAATCCCCTTCATGTATCTAAAAACTACATTTAAAGTAAGGACATTTAAAGTGATCATACTATTTGAAATACTCATAAGTTTTTTGCTTTAAATCTAATAACGTCAGCAGGCTTAGGTTTGGACGTTGGGTTTGGGAGTATAGTAAATATTATATTAGCAATATGCTGTGTCTTTGAGAGATCCTCACTAAATACAACTTCAAAGGTCCGCGTGTGTGTATTTAGTGGGGAACGACACGCAATTCAAATTACCTTGGAGGTATGGTTGTGTTTCCATAGCACACACACACACAGCATTGTCTCTACTAGATCGCTGCGTGTCTCTTATCATAGCCAAACAAGCGTGCTCATTAATAGAGGTCCACACTACAGGCCTCTATACATCATTGCCTCGATTGGGACGATGAATCATTCAGGTGCTGTGTAAGAAAAAGCAGCAGTTTAGTCACACAATTCAAGAATGATGTGATATCAGGGTATTGGTTTTTAATTTTTAACCAAAACTAATTTTCTTATAATTTTCTTAAAGGTCCAGTATGTCATTTTTTGCAGGATCTATTGAAAGTAATGCAGTATAATATACATAACTATGTCTTCAGAGGTGTATAAAGACCTTACATAATGATGCGTTATGGTTTTATTACCTTAGAATGAGATATTTCTATCTACATACACCGCGGGTCCCCTTACATGGAATTCAACATGTTGTTTCTACAGTAGCTACAGAGCTTGTTTCGTAAATATGTTATCTCCTTTGACAAAGAAAACGTGACAACATCTTTGTCCTGTGTCAGCCACCGTAGTGCTTCGAAAGAGAGGGGGAAGGGGTGGAGTGAGCCGTTGGTTGCAATCCGCAACCTCACCGCTAGATGCCGCTAAAATCTCCACATTGCTCCTTCAATTTCTCATTTTCAAACATTCTCTGCATGTTACTGTATGTTGTTTTAATGTTTTAGGGATAATGCATGAACTTATAATTTATCTTTTTTATTGCAAAATGTTTCAAATGACAATGAAATGGAACCGTTTCCATTTAGCGATAGGTTGGCTCTCAAATTGTCATTTGCAACATCGTACAGTATCCGCTCGAAATACCGTCTGTATTAGTAAAATTTTTGTGAACGTTTTTCCAAACGTTTTCTCGCCATATTTTAAACGATAAAACCGCTTTTCCAACCAGAAACACATCAAATGTCTCTATATTGCGTTGTTTGAAGTGGATTCAAGTGGATTTACACTGAAAAAGAAAACTTAATTTGACAGAATTTCCAACCAGAATCACATCAAATGTCTCTATATTGCCTTGTTTAAAATATAAAGGAATTCATACTACTAACTGCATGTACCGTACTGTAAAAATAACATAATTTTACAGATTTTTCTGTTATTTTTTTACAAATTTTCCATGTAAAATAAAAGATTACAGATCTTATGTAATTACAGTTTTTTATGTATTTTTAAATTACGGTAAAAAAACGTAAAATGACTGAAAAGACCGCAAATTCACAAGAAAAACAGGAAAACCATGTAATTTTACAGGGAATTTTTTTTTCAGTTTATTTCTGGTTCCCCAGCTGCCAGAAAATTTGTTTTTTTAACAAGATTTTATTTTTTACACTTTATTTTTGAAATACAGTAAAAAAAGACTAAAAATGGGGAAAACAGTTGATTAAATGTCCTTATATCCTGTAATTTTACAAGAAAAACAAAAATGTCTTATTTTTTACAGTGTACGCCTAACCCTTTGCTTTTAGGCTGTGGTCTTGTTCGAATTCAGTTCATAGGCCTACCGAGAATCATCTCACATACAGTATTGTTAACACTTTAATGGTTTGCGTATCCTGAGAGATTCATTAATGAGTGAAATTAATCCAAATAAAACAAAAAATCAGTAGAAAGTAGAAAAATTCTGAAATTCACAATGACACAACTGCGTTTCAGCCAAACAATGGCAAACTTTTACAAGCACAGGAAGAGAGAAGTTCTGTAGGTTCTTGGCTATTAAGTTGGATGCGTCAGAGTGTTGTCGTAAGGAAAGATTTTGCCTCGATCCTTTTTATAAAAACACAGAAAATGCCAGAGATGCTGTCTTCCGCACTGCTGCATGCTCAGCTAACTCTGCCTGACGCCAAGCTCCGGTCTCCACGCACAGCACTGTCAAAACTGTGTGAGGAAATGTAATTGATGGTGCAGTGTATTTTTTGCATGATAATGGGATGTTAAATCGTTTAAAAAAGATTAAAACTATTAACAAGTTAAAAATGAATGAAAAGTGCACCCGATGTCGGCAGCCTTATACAAAATCTTTATTTTATAACATGGATCATTTATAAATGAATCATGGCTTGATGGAAATAGTGCGTTTTTACTTTTTACAATGGCATTGATACATGTACATTAGACATTTTGGCATTTAGCAGATGCTTTTATATCCAAAGCAACTTACAAAAGTGAGGAAAACAACAAAGCAATAATGACAAGTGATAGGATACAAAAATGATTATAGATACTGTATATGTGTGAGAAGGAAGAGGGAAAAAGGAGATTTTACTATGAATAAATACAGAGTGTGTATTCATTATTGTAAACTGAAGGCTATTTTTGGCTTTTCACTGTTGATTTCACTTTTTCATATGACATGATCACAATTCCATTAAGATAAACATTTTATGCACCATGCATATGTTTGTTTAATCAAATTTTCATACAATCCAGCTGAATGAATACAAAATCGATAGCTTGTGAAATAGTTATGCATTCCATTTGGTCCAATTTTATTTTTATCATCCAGCACAACGAACAAAAACACCCGTGCACTTTTCAGATTTATAAACGGAGGGATTAAAACGCGGATGATCAGTATGTTTACTATACAATTTTTGCCTTTTTCTTTTGTTTTCTGACACGGTTCCATTTCTAACACAGGTGTAAACTGGCATAACACCTCAAACACAGTTTGTTCGGAAGAGCAGATAATGTAGGACATCCCTACCTCACGTAATCTCCCTCTCATAAAGAGGAAAAATCAGCACTCAGAACGAGAAATACACTACCGCCAGCCATACAATTACTGGATTAATCATGTTATTCTATTGCTGAAGCCCTAGAGAGAGAGAGAGAGAGATGAGGGGGTGATATATTTTGTTAAAGATCTGCTTTTTCAGAGCATTTTCCAAATGGCTTGTTAAAACCGAGAGGTCACGGGGTCAGGACTCTTAATTACACTCGAACGCGCTAGAAACGGCCAGAAGAGAAGCGGCGCAGAAAGACTGAAAAAGAGGACGCGTGCAAAATGATATTGCAGGAAATTACAGCTTTGGTAATATCGCAGAATCCCCCCTATTTCTCTATACAATGCAGATGAGGCCCACAATCAGGCCCGCCGAAGGTGTCGATGCAGGTCCTTATTAATAACAATACACCAGAAATGGCCTCTCATGCAAAATCACTTTGTTTTTTTTCTCTCCATGCAGAGAGAAAAAAACAAGGGACGTGTTTCATAAATGTATTCTTTTTTACCTTAAACACTAAAAGCACATCCCTTTTTCTAATAAAGGATGTAAACACTTAGAAGATGCATGCATGTACATCACATCACCATAATCCAGTACAGACATAAAAGTGGCGGCAGCTAGCCTTTTTTTTGCATCAAAGGAAAGACACGATTTAATTCTAAAATAAAACCCAGTATCACCTTAACCCTTTCACCAATTGCTGAACACGAGGAGCAAAAGAGAGAGAATCTTGTTTAATAAAAGAAAACATAAGAATAAAGTAAGTTTATGTTTGAAAAAACTGCCAATGTGGTAAGAAAACACTTGAATAAGGTACTTAAGAAAAAGGTATATTTGAGTTAATTGTAGTTTATTTTTCTTACCCCGTTCGCAGTTTTTTTTGCTTGTTTTAAGCATAAATTTACTTAATTCTTATATTTCCTTTAGACTAAATATCTTGACTTTCCTTCTCAAGCAAATGTATCTTGATTAAAGACATTTTTGGATATTTGTACTAGAAAACAAGGTAGAATTGCTATTTTTTTGCAGTGTAGTTCAGATTTTTACCTGTTGAATTATTATGGAGAGATTATAGATTTTCTGTTTATTGTAAAGAGTAAATATTTTGACATTTTTAAGGTCCTGCTTTGGTTTATGGAGTGTCCAACAACAAGTTTACGTACATACAAGGTGTAAAAACCTTCATTTTCTAATAATAGGCGGTTATTATTACCTTACTTCTTGACTGACTCTCAAATGATTCGTTCGGCGATTCATCTGTCTAATCCCCTCCTTTCTGTCAGCCTACTCTGATCTGATTGGTCAGATGGTCTAGTCTGCTGTGATTGGTTGCAGTGTCGCAAATGGAACGTAGGCGGGCATTGCACCGAGTGACGCAAATCTAACACAGAACTGAAATTAAAACGGCAGACGACTCGTTCGCATGATTCAGAGTCGACTCCTTTTTTTCCCAAGCTAATAACTTTGTTATTCGTTCACTTTATTTCACTTTATTTCATTACTTGCAATTAATCTGAATTTGTTAAAAAGGCAGAAATAAATGTATTTCTTTTATAAGCGTTGGGAACAACATGAATAATGTCAAGGGATAATTTTACTAGCCGTCATATTTCGAATCCATTTGCTTTAAATTTCTAAGCAATTTTAGGAGAAACTTTTAAGATGAAGACACTAAAATAAAACAATTGAAAAACATTATACAAATCCCTAGAGCAACGAAGGAGCAACCTCTGAGAAATAAAACTTTCCTCTGGGAAATTTTGAAGAATTTGAATTCCCTGTACAATAAAAATAAATGGTGACTGAGAGTTTTAGTCTGCCTAACATCAGGTCATGTAGATTTGGAATAACACGAGGGTGAGTAAATAATGTCAGAGCGTCTATTTTTGGGGTGACCACATTGGGATTGCCCAAACTTTCCAACCTCACCACTTCCTGCCATAGTCTCACCGTGATCCCCAAAACAGACCGTCATCTTAAAACAAGCAAACAAGTCTTTTTTAAACCTCATCCTTGAGCTTCTCCGTCCAAATCAGCACGTGAGCTCGGCCGCCTCTGTGA
Source organism: Triplophysa rosa (assembly GCF_024868665.1). NCBI lineage: Eukaryota > Metazoa > Chordata > Actinopteri > Cypriniformes > Nemacheilidae > Triplophysa > Triplophysa rosa. The sequence continues at coordinate 28,809,255 of NC_079893.1, read as the reverse complement.
CATTTTAACGCGAGTGTAGCCGGCCTGCGCGCACCGCCGCCCCCCTGCCCCCCCCCGACGACATGATACGTGCCGTCTGATTTCACATTCATACCGCGCATATTAATCAAGTCGCCCTGGCGTTGGCCGGTTTCGTCCCTCCATTCCGTCTGCCAATCTGCATATCCGCATATTACAGGCGGAGGGCCCCGTATTTAATTTCCTACAGGAGCTGATAATGATCGGCTTGTTCATGCAGAGGGGGGCCTTTGTCACGAGAGGTCTGATATTTCGCATGGAGTAGGAGCGCTCTGATTAATGCCGCGCCAGGCAGATTTCACCCACCCGGCGTTTCATTACAGGCGAGGTGATGAAACGACTGGCGGCGGATCGGAATCGAGGGCTATCATACAGATTTACAGATGCTGTTTTAATATGTCTGAAAACATCTGTGAAGGAGTGCTAGCGGTGGTGGGGTGCGGGGGACGTATTAGTCGGGCGATAGGACACCCGCTTTTGGACCCTGTTAGACACTTTTAGAAGTATTTAATAATTGAGCTCGGACAACTTCAGCATAACAATTTCGTTTATAAAGTCATTTCTTTATAAAATACATTGAGGAAAGCAATTAATTTCCTGTAATTCATGTTCAGATGCATATATTTCTCAGAGGCCTGACAAACAGGCACCGCGGTGGGGATCACACGAGAGCACAGAGGTACAGCTGCCGTGCCACTGTTTGACTAAATGAAATTGATTTAAAAGCATCGTAGTCCTGCTAGATTTACACAGCTTTACATCCAGAGAGCCCTCGCCTAATTAAAATGTTCTGCAAAACGAGAGAAGTGTTTGTCAGCGGATTGCACCCGCAGGAGAAAGTTTTGATGCTTCCAAAAAGCAGCCAAAATTTGGTTCGCCTGTGTTAGTTTAGTGTGCGAAATCTCTGTGTTATGTCGAATTAAGATGCTTATTTTCACGAATTCTTTGAATTCTGTTGATGTTTTCATATCAAAATTTTAAGGACATTTTTCTGGAATGGTTTCAAGTGTCAGTGAACACCGTACCGATGAATGTTTTGGAGGCACTTGCTCAATCTTGAGTAGAAGCATTGAAAAATAAATCAAAAGTATTCTTTAAAGTAGCCACCTTTTGGACTACAATGCAAAATCGTTCTCTTTGGCCTTTTATAAGCCATCTTTAAAGTTCTCATCCTGTTTTTTATTTCTTTTTAAAGAGTACTGAAAGAGTTCCCATCTATTCTGGGCTCTTATTGGCTGCTTTTTCTTCATTATTTGGTCTAAATCATCCGTCTACAAAAGGAATTTCAGACACTTAAGCATACACCTTAAGATTAAAACATTTTAAAGATCATTTCCAAACGTTTGACTGGTACTGTACTTTGTTGGTTCTACTGTTTGGTGCATGAAGTTTTTGATGGAAGCGCTTTCGAATTTTCTTCCAAAAACCGTGGCGATCTTAAAGTTTCTGTTTATCTTTGTACTAGTTTGAAATACTTGTTATGTTATGTAAGATGCTGTATAGATGGTTTCATCAGATGCACGTGCCTGGCCCAAAGTTAACTTCCGGTCTGTGTTTGATTATAATATACAATTTATTATATTTTATATTTAATTTATATTAATATTTAATTGTATTGAATTATTAAATTAAAACTACTCAATAGTTATTGATTCTTTGCGGAGGTCTACCGGAAGATAAGTTTGGGCCACATAACGTTTATTTATGTTGTTGCTGCTGAAACCGTCTATACTTATAAATATGCACTCTGCTTTCTTGAGCTAACATTTATTTATGATAGACTACGAGAAATATTGTACTAATTCATGGGTTACACAGCAAGACAAATGAACTAGTTGAAGCAAAAATTGGATTATAATACTGGCAAAATCAAATAGTGTATATCGGTAGTTGACAAACAGTAAACATGTCAGTGTGACAGCAAAAAATTAGGTTGAAGATAAAATCTATCTTATGCTATTTTATCTAAGGGGTAATGTACAGGCAGCCGGTTGTTATTGCAGAAATAAGCCCAGAATGTGTGATCCGGACCTGACACGAAGCGGAGAGTCTTGTGTCACACTGAAGGGGCTTATTTCGCAATAACAGCCGGCTGTCTGTACATTATCCCGCTTATTACACGGCTACTTGCCACATGAGAAAAAAACTGGTCATTTTTACTGAATGCAGACCTTCCGCGAGGAAAAGCCGTTTACTTTCGGTTTTAAGGTAAGAAACGACGTTCAAATGTCACGAACAGGCAATTTGGTTGAATCATTTGAAAATATAATGTCATATATGTTATTAAAAGACATATTTATATTTCATTTGTCAAAAAAAACCTGTCAAAATGATTTGCTGCGTCCGGGTTACCGTGCGTTATTAGTTTTGAGAGGTTGTTATCTGGGAATAACGAACCTGCCAATGTCGCGACTGGCCAATCAGAATCAAGCATTCCAACGAGCCGTGTAATAAATTGTAAATATTAATGATAATAATATTAAGTAATATATAATTAACAGTTAGTTATTTTTGCGGTGTCACACCACACGACACATGTACGGTATATTTGTCAAACTACCCATATCTATACAGTCACAGGATTTCAGTCACTTTATTTGAGACACAAATGCTTCTGGAATATTTATAATCTCCCCTCACGGTGACATGACCAGCAGGTCCAGTCCACCAGATTAAATCTGGCAATGTCACTCTATTCCGTTGTTGTTCAGTTTGACCTGACATGAAACAACTATAGATGTCTGGAAAAGTGAACAAACAATCGTTGAGCCAAACAACGGAATTTTCTGGAGTCACAGCTGTTGGACATTTGTGTGAATGCTAACTGGTTTATAGTATCGATCGTACTGAAGCCTCTTCTGATACAGTAGGAATAAACATTGTAAACAGACGGATAAACAAACAGGATCATCTGAATTCTGTATATTCTGCAAACGGGTTTATTCAATGTTGTGTCCGCACTGTAAAAAAAGTTTATGCTTGTGTTGTTTAGTTTAGATTTTTGAAAGCAGTACCAACATATGAACCATCATTGTGACATATGGAAAAAAACAGACTTTATTGCTTAACGTGCTGATTTTGAGCTAATGTCCAGATAACGGAGGACTAACTGAATCAGTTACAGACACAAATTGGTCCACAGAGAGCGACCACATAACTCCGTTTGCCCATCAATTCTCCATCTGTCATAGTTTAGGTCAAACTGTCATCCAGTTTGCGATGCCATTGTCACAGGCTGTCGCGTTTACGAGTGTGATGCGCCGTGCCGTATCTGCCCTCACAAAAGGAAGTCCAATTTTCCCCTCTGTGTTACTTATCTGATGGTCCCAGAAATTTCATTCGATTCTAATTTTGATATGCGGAGTGCTTTTTTTGTTGCTTTTACAGACTTCGGAGCTGGGATTAGACCGGTCGGCCTCCAGTAATGGAGGTCTTGGCGAGTCCGCTTGACAGAATCCCTTTTACATCAAATCCCTTGAATGGGTTTACACACATCTGGATGGATAATACGGGAGCTCGCAAGGCCGGGACATTATTAAAGATGAATGACTAGCATTTGCGCGCTAATTGTGAAGGTTGTAATTAGCCTTGTGTAGCAAGGTTAGCGGCCTGGAGAAGTGGCGCTCGTCTTCTCGCGCAATGTCACACGCACGTCTGGGAGAAAATGCAAATCTGATGTTTGGCTATTGTGCTAGCGGACCTTGGACTAGATGAGGGGGAACCTGAAGAGGCAAAGGGTAAGAGAGAAGCAATGATCTGTGATCTGTGCCATAGAAAATGGTGAAAGTAGGAGATTGAGGGTAGGATGGTACAATGACGAGGCATGGAAAAAAAATGGCATTTGCAATGCTGGATTGTGTTAGAGGAATCATTCACCGTCAAAATGAAAATTCCGTCATAATTTGCTCACCTTGTTATCATTTCAAACCTGTGTGATTCTTTCTTTTGCAGAAAACAAAAGAAGATATTTTGAAAAGTGTTGGGAACCGAAAACCGTTGGTCCCCATTGACTTCTATTGTATGGACACAAAACCAATGCAAGTTAATGTGGACCAACATTTTTCAAAATATCTTCTTTTGTGTTCTGCAAAAGAAAGAAAGTCAGACAGGTATGAAATGACAAGAGGGTGTGTAAATAATGACTGGAATGGAATAATCATTTTGAAGGTGAACTATTCCTTTAAACCGTTGGGTTTAAGTTAACTCTTATTAAGAAAATGTCAATATTTGACCCAATCGACCCAGCATTTTTTAATGTACGCACAAATTTTAGAAAGGGATGAGAAGCAAAGGGAACGAGAAATGCTTAAATATTTAAAGAATCTAAATAAAACCACGCAAGCCCCTTTTCTGAGCTGCGTTTCAAAGTCTGTCTTTCTTTGTTTGCACATATCTGTCCCTCACAACTTCTGAACGGTGTACATGATGAAACGCTGGCCGCTGCACAATAGACTACATCTCCTTCCAATGTCATGGAACGTGAAAGAATTCTTTGTTTCCACTTTTCTCGCTTTCCATCTACAGAATGCAGCAGCGGTAGTGATAAATTGTGTTGAAGGAGATACTGCAAGGTTTTTTTTAGTACCAAGGAGTACCATTATCTCATGGTCTCTGTGATACTGGATGAAATCAAGGACAGTAAATATGTCTGAAACTGGATTCAAGTCAAGACATTTGTGTGTAATGTTACATATTTTGTATTGGTGTTTTATAGATGCATGGTTTTTATTACATTTATACATATTTTTTTCAGTGGTTCCTGGGATTGAACCCGTAATCTTTGCATTCCTAACAGAATGCTCCACCAATTGAGCTACAGGAACATTTTTATAATTTCGCTTTTTTTAAAGTATTTTTATAGTTCTGTTTATTTCATTCACTGAGCACTCTCTCTGACTCTGTTGTTCTTGTGAAACTTCAGCAGACCTCATGTGATAGTGTGACAATAGCAGAGGTCCACGTCCACAAAAACATGTCAGACTCAATCCAATTCAAGCATCATGTGTCATTTACCCATCAACCTGTCTGATTCCCTCCAGTTTACGTTGAAATCTTCCAGAAATACCAGCAGACTGAAGATCGATGCACCTGTCTGTGATGCTCAATTCATCACTGTCTGTGTGATTTTAGACTGATGTATCAATCCATCTGTACATAACAGAAAAATCATCTGGCGTGTAGTACCCTTATAGATTTTACCACTGTATGAAATGAAAAAAAGAAATGAGATAAAATAAAATAATAAAAAGTAAAGTAAAGAAAAAGTAGTTTATTATTAATGCAATTATGTACAAGATCTTTATTCTGCGTGCCTGCACACCCAGCAAAATGAAATGAAATGAGAAAAAAATACAATAAAAATGAAATGAAATAAAAAATAGTTTGTACAACTATATACAAGATCATTACACTGCATGCCTGCACACCCACGCATACACACGTCTATTGCTGTTTTCTCTTGTGATTATGGAAGAGACCGCTCAAGGACGTCTTTTCACAATCTGCATGCCTACCTCAGACGTTTTAATGCCAATGTAAAGTTTTAAAAGCACCCACAGAACTGTCTTTGCGCATTGCTCTAAGTATCCGTGCTGCTTTCTTAGTCTGTCAATTACCAATGAAGAAAACTGAAAAGACATTAACCTAAAGAGCTAATAACTCCTGAGTGGAGCTGACTGAGTCCACATATTTGTTTTTGTCTCATTTTATATCATTTCGTAGCCAAAGCTGGTGAAAGCCAGCTAGCATCTTAAAGGGAAAATGAGAGAATTTCTTTAGTTATTTATTCAGCCTCGTGTCAAACCTGTATAACTTTCTTTCTTCTGCAGAACACTAATGATGATATTTTAGAGAACGTTGGTAACCAAACAACACTGAATCCCATTGACTTCCATTGTATGAACACAAGACATTTCTCAAAATATCTTTTGTGTTTCACAGAAGAAAGAGTCATATGCAGGATTTGAATGACATGAGAATGAATCAATTATGGTATCTTAAGTTCATTTTTTTCTGATATATAAACAAATATCTGAATGTTCTGCATCTTGTGGGTTTAACAGAAACAGGTAGATCGGACTCTTATAAATACAACGCTACACTGTGCTCATTTGATTTGATTAAACATTTACAATTTTGATTTAATTTGAATTGAATGATTTTACATTGTAACCTTTCTTCACATTTTTTTTTAAATCTTGAAATGAGATTTTTGAAATGATGCTGGATGCGGATTGGTCCATAGTCACGTTTTAATCGCAGCTGTGGTCTCTTCAGGTACAGTACATCATGCATCGGTGTACCTTTTTGTTTAATTACTACATTCTTTCGGCCTCATGCGCTCACATGAAACTGAACATCAAGTGTGTTATGCATACTGTACATTGGAGAAAAATCCAATATGCATAATGGCATTCAAACTGTATGAAACTTATGTCATAACACAAGATGTTCATAGTAATCAGTGTGTCAAGACCTTTCAAAACCATTTTAATTTTTACTTCACACCTTCGTTTCACCTTCATGTTCTATATGGCGGAGTTTCATAATTTAATTAGATGCCACGACGTGCGCTGAAGTATTAATCTATTTCTGTGAGCATGGAAGCATTTTTTGTGGAATTGAAATTCATTTTAGTAATGTAAAAGGTGGATGAATGGACGCAGTGCAAACATGTAAAAATCAAGTAGTTCGCCAGGTGTCTGTTTGCACTATAGGTCATATATCAAAGAAATATAATACGCAGGGCATCCTCGAAAAAGACTACGCCCCACACACACACACACACATTGTGGAACGACATCAGATCATTTGATTGTCAAAAATGATGAATTGAGAGCAGTTTCAGATTTATTTTGGAACTGTGATACACGAGGTGATATGCACAACTATGTTGGAATTTGAACATGTCTCTAAGCTGTCACTGAGAGATATCGTACAGCTTTGATATGTTTCTTATATCTGTTGCAAAGTCCTTCATTATCCATTTCTGTTGGTGTCATTTTAAGAAAGCATACGTCCACTTTGGTACAGTAAATGCTAGTCATGACCAGACTGGTGAAACTGGCACCTTTTAGTTGAAAAAGGAGTGAGCAGGTGACTGTATTTAAGTGTGAGTCTGGGTGAGAGCAGTCAGTAATTGTAGTGATTATAGCCTTTGCCTTCCCTTTAGCCTCTGATGCAGTAACCGAGCCATTACAACCCTATCCTCTCTACATTATGTATGTGACACATACACACTTTCAGTCTCTATACTTCTGCTTTGTAAGTCGTACATGAATTAAATAGGCACATTGTCTAATCGAACCGCTCATTACTTCGGCAGACGTAGAGATTAAGTTCAAACCAGTGTTATTTCTCATTTTTTGCAGATTGTAATTATGCTTTATTTGTTAAAGTCTCTCTTGCCAACTCTTTGCATGGCATCTACAGTAAGTAGGCTTTGCATTGGAGCGCAATTCATTAAACTGAACAAAGTTTCCTACGGCAACTCCCCAAAATCGTGTTCATGTGCATGTTAAACCATGATCTGGTTTTCATTTCCAAAATGGAGCGACTTTTGTGCATGTCATGCAACTCATACGACTATGTTTATCAGTTCTCTTAACGTATACGTTCCCTATAGGAGAATCTTTCGGCTCAGTGCATTGTGGGCTAGATAGTTTGGAATTTACACAGGAATAGTTTGTAAACCTAAGTATTATATTTCTGTTGTATATTGTTCCAGCTGCCTTAACTGTGTTAAATAAACTGTAGGATGGTGGATTTTAAGTATGTAGCATGTGATTGTTGTTGTTCATGTTTTTGAAATTGTATGTCAAGATGGATGTCAATGTCTCTATGTTTACTGCGAGACAAATTTACCTGCGGGTATAAATAAAGTAACCTAACCTAATTTACTATAGGAATTATGCATCTGTGTTTAAGAAGACCACACCAGCATTAAAGTTTTTGCTGTAATATAAATTGAAAATTATGAAAGGTGCACTTAAGGGACCGTGTAAAAATTCCACACATCGTGATCAAATGAACCCGCACTTTGATTGGTAATGACGGTCATGCATCATTTCATAAAGTAACATACAACATACGGATGAGGTTGTTATTTTAAAGTCCCAGTGAAAAAAAAATGACAATGCTTATTTCCATGAAAAATGGCAGCGTTTATAGTAAATAGCGTAACAGTGTGAGTAATTCTCTTTTTAAAATTCATGTGTCCTCATAATCTTCAGTTAAAATCTGAAAATACACTTCCATCCTGTAGTGACTATCCGTCTTAAATGACGTATGTTTGACGGCTTGGGCGGGGCATCTGTTAACTCCTCCCCTTCAACCGTCTGTCTGCAGCCAGTTCCATTTCAAAATGCAACGGCTGTTTTTATACATCCAATCAAATCGCAGCAAAAAACACAAGCCACGGCCACTATTTTTCTCATTCGGAAATTCCATTTCACTCGGAAATGAGTCAAAATACGGAAGTAAAAACGATCGCAACTTCCGGTTCACGGGGACTTTAAAAAATTTAACTATAGATCATAATAGACAGCTTGCACAAATTATCTACACAGGAAAAAAATATTTTTAGTATTTTTGTTTTGATACAATTATCAATAATTCCTAAATCGAGATATATTAGTTGAGAAGCACACTGTAAACCCGAATAAGTTGGGAAAACTCAAAAAATTTGAGGTAATCAGTTATGTTGTTCCCAATTTTAAGTAAGCAAAACTAGTAAGTTTTGAGTTTGTTGTGCTGTTGTTGACTCCTTTTAATTTTGAACAATTTTAAGTAAGCAAAACTAGTCAGTTTTGAGTTTGTTGTACTGTTGTTGACTCCTTCTAATTTTGAACATTTAGCAAAGTAACTTTTTTTATTTACAGCTAAATAAATGAAAGGTCTTAAGACAACCTAAACAGTTCAGCTGCATCAACAATTAACAAACAGCCTTCACAGAGAGTGATGCAACACACACACACACACGCACGCACGCACGCACACATACACACACGACTGCACACGACTGCTATTGCACCTCCCACAACCTAAGCATAAGCACCACTCTTCTGAACGATGGTAACCCCAAAAGTCAAAAACACAACAAACTCTTCTAAATATCCAAGATAAATGAACATTCATCATTAACAAGGCTTTTTCCTTTCTAAAAACTCATAAAATAACACTTCATTTCAAAATTTACTTTCCTAATGCAGTCTCACGCAAAGCATGCTGGGAACTGAATTTCATTCTCAACAAATCATCTTGAATTAACTCAAAAGTAAGAATTAGTTACAGGAACTCAAAACATTTAAGTTAGGAATTTTTTTATATAAAATTAAGTTTACACTACTTAAACTGTTTAATTTCTTTGAACATTCGGGTTTACAGTGCAAAATGACTTAATATTAAATGTAATTTTTAAAAACGATCAAAATTAATTGAGTTCTTGAAACAAGAAATAAATATCTGCCAATGGGGCAAGAAACTTGAAAGAAGTTTAATGAATTAACTTTTTTCATACCTCATTGGCAGATATTTTTCTTGTTTCAAGCATAAACGCAATAAATTTTGACTTTTTTCCAGGAACAAGATCTAATCTCATTTTGCTTCTGAAATAAATGTATCTCAATTTAAGATTTTTTATATAATAACATGTTTTGCAGTGCAGCTGTACAACAGCCTCGAAACGCATGTTGAAGGGGAGAAAAATTGTTTAAAATATTTTTTATGAAAAGGCTTTGCTTCTGAAGACGCTATGCAGTTTTAATAAAATACTGGCATATTTGAATATATTATGAATTCAGCTGTGTCACTCCTGTACCAGACTCAGTGTGTGCAGAACAGGAGAGAAGATCTTGTTCATCTGCCGTCTGTATGTGGATTGTCTTTCCAATTAAATCTGCCTTTGCTTCCTTAATTTCAACATGCTGTTCAGACTATTTATCTTACTGCCCTTTTGTCTTTCTGTCAAAGCTGTGATCTTTTCATCATTCTGCAGTCTTTACCTTTTCTTTATTAGTTGGGTCTGATTCTATCACTCATATGGTTAGTCCGGTGCTCTCGCGAGCTGTTTAACAGGAGGGACAGCGAGCGAATCACAAGTGTCTCCAGTTAATTACTCGCGCCTTCAAGTTAATTAACAGCGAGTGTGGAGCAGCGGGGAGGGGACAAATTAAAATAGCGCTTAAAAACAACAGGATGAAACATTTCGACCTGACTTGAGCTGAAATTGTTTTGTCACAGATGAGAATGCTATAAAAAATAACAGTGTCTCAGAAAACGTTTTGAGAAAATGAAACCCTAAAGTTTCAAGATGTTTTACATGTACCATGCTAAATGTTTTTACACTGAAAATGGACACATGGTTGGTGTTGCGATGACCACAGCGTTGACAAAGGTCTTTTTCTCTGGCTCTCTCTGTTTGTCTCTGTGTGCTTTGACAGCACTGTGACACGCATTATGTTTTGTTCAGGCTCTGGTTGTTGGTAACCTGTATAGAACTGCCTACGTAATCCATTCTGTTAGAGGAAAACATCCTGGCTATTCTCCGATGAGTGACCTCTTCCCCTTTGTTCACCGGCATTGCTTTAAAGCTTTTTCAGCAGAAAGATCAAGCTATTGTGCTAAAGCAACACACAGTAACAACACTGTAAAAAACCCGCAATTTTACTTAATTTTTCTGTTCATTTTTTTTTACAGATTTTCCAGGTATAACTGTAAAACTGTAATTTTACAGAATTTTACTGTTTTTCACAGATTTCTTTAATTTCGAATTTAAAATACGGTCAAAAAACGTAAAATTACAGAAAAAGACAGAAAATGTGCATTTATTGTGTGCAAAGCGCTGTACTTTGTACTTTACTTTCTCTGTACTTTGATGATTTGAAAATGCGTATTTTCAAGAATGTTTCTTACACATTTTCAAATCATCAATTTTGTTCTTTTCGGACAACATAAATACATAAATAAACCAGGCCTCAACTCGAAAATTTCTAGTGACTAGTTTGGCACAAAAATGATCAATTATCATTATACATTTTCAGTTTGTAAAATTATTAATTTGACACAAATTATTGACCGTTCCTTAAATTTACTCACTGCTCCTCAGACTCACCCCATTTTAAAAATGAGATGTAACCCATCACTAGAACATTTTTAATTAAATTTAAGCCTGACTAAAACTTTCTTGCCTGAATTTTAATCCAGGTTTTACTTCATTTCATTGTTTTATAATGTTAAAAAAGTTTCAAAATTGTACATGATTATACATTATTTAATAACATTAGCCTCATTGAACGGGCCTTGTCTAAAAACCACAAACCACATTAATTTCTTATTGAATCATGCAAAATAAAGCGCTTCAAAAGATGAAATACTGCACTTCCATTTATCCACACCTCGACACACCTAAAACACCCAGCCTCTTCCGTCAGGTATTTACCCTCCATAATATCAGCATTTTAAATCTTTTTCAATAAAAGCATCTCTCCATCTCAACAGAAGCTGTAATTTTTGTCTATGTAAACATCCTGCTGTTGTACACGGCGTTTTGATTGACGTTCCAGACAGACAGACTTCTGATTTTCAAGGCCCGTCTCTATTATGCGGCATTACGATATGTCTGCTCCTCTATGTGCACAGGGACTGTTTGTTCAGCGCTCGCAATGGCCGATCCGGTGTGTTTGTATATGTGTTGAGCATGGGGAATATAATCTTGTGTAAACACCCAGCGCGTCTCTCAGGTGGAGTCGTATGAATGAGACAAGAGGCCTCGGCACACGTGAATAAGAGCGTTCTATCTGCAGGAACAGGTTGAAATGGACAGCCTTTGAGGAAACACAAAACAGCTGACGTATCTGTGACATTTTTTGTTTAATGCATTTTCTGACTTCCGTTTGCCCAGAATCCTCAATGACGATCGTCTTTTTGCCCTTGACATAAGGTTTAAAAACCTCGGTTTCGGCCATTAACATTCTCTTTTACGTGATTCAGTTGGTAGAGCATTGTGCTGGCAGAGCCAAGGTCATTGGTTTGAATACCAGGAATCACACACTGATAAAACAAACTGTAGGTCACTTTGAATCGAAGTGTCGGCCAAATGCATAAATGTAAACTTAAATGGAGCTTTTTGTGTACACGTATGAATCCCTTCAGGAAAGCAAAACTACAGCTGGGATCTCTTTAATGTCTCAAGTGTTTCTCCTAAACCGCAACTAGATTACATGGAGTTTACTTAAAGGGACAGTTCACCCAAAAATGAAAATTCTGTCATCATTTACTCACCCTCGAGTTGTTCCAAATCTGTGTGAATGTCTTTGTTTTGATGAACACAGAGAAAGATATTTAGAAGAATGCTTGTAATTATTTTATTCTGTTGAACACAAAAGAAGATATTTTGAAGAATGTAGGAAAGCAAACCGTTCTGGGGCACTTTTGAATACCACTGTCATTTTTCCTACTATGGTAGTCAATGGTGGCCAACAACTGTTTGGTAACAAGCATTCTTCTAAATATCTTTCTCTGTGTTCATCAGAACAAAGAAATTCACACAGATTTGGAACAACTCGAGGGTGAGTAAATGATGACAGAATGTTTATTTTTGGGTGAACTGTCTCTTTAAGTTTGGGCCACATAACATTTGTTTATGTTGTTGTCGCTAAAACTGTATATATAAACCATCTTCTCACATACTGTATCATTTATAATCTATATCTAAATGATATTAGCATTTATAATCCAAATAAACCATTCCAATCCCACTATTTCCCCACCTGAAACATTTCTCTCCTGTAACTCGGCTCTGTTTAAATACTCGACCTGTCCCTGCAATCTGATGCTGCTGTAACAAGGGGTCTAACCCTTTACCAGACAAAGCCAACACGCTCTAACCCCACAATAATGCCGGACCTCTGGGGAATAAAGCTGCTCTCTTTTTCCCACATCCCACTGTGCTCCGGGGCGCCTTTTTGTTTACTTTGCCCTCACAATGAGCGCTATAGTACCCAGCGAACACGCTTGTATGGGAGTGTTCTGGGCCTGAATGTGCAACCAGCCACCGGCCTGCCCTGAATAAGCCCCCTTTGAATATTGCCAAGACCCCCGCTTGCATTGTCCCGCATTATTCCCCGTACAATAGATATCACACTTTGGAAGTAAGTTTTTAAAAAAAGGGTTGGGTGAATCAAAATAGTGCTAGCTTTTAGCTTTTGTTTTCTCTCTCTCTCTCTCTCTCTCTCTCGTTCGTTTCGCACCTCTCGCTCTCTTTCCCGTTTGCTTCGCGCCCGCCCCGCATTCTCTCGGCGTTTTTTGCGTCCCCAGTGCCTCATTCAGAGTTCTCCATTATAGCGGCAAATTAAATAAACCACTCCATTGCCTAAAGAGGCTGGGGCCCGGACTGAAGCATCCTAGTTCGAGTGAGGCGGGCGGGCGAGCGAGATGGGAGAGAACACACCTCGCCGGGTTACCGCACTTCCTTCAAGCAGAACGAACGAAACACTTTGAGACGGAGCGGAGGATGAGGAGCAGATGGGGTGGGGGGACGAAGAGAGGGTCCCCACCCCTCTGTCTCCAATGGAGATCGGGAGAAGCACAAAGGATCTCGCTCTCCTTCCTCTAGCCCCCCTCCTCAAAGGCCAGCAGGTACGGGGCATGGACTTTTTCTGAGGTGGGTCACGGGATGCTGGGGAAGTTGTGGGGGACAAAGGGGGTTTATCAGAAGACCTCTTCTGGGGAAAGGTTAATTGTGGAATGGCTTCACAGAAGGACGGAGGGAAAAGAAATGTCAGGGGGAAGACGGCAGCCATGACCGAGGAGAGAAACTGTCTGATATCAGTTTGATCTATGTTGGGATAGATTTCAGTCTGCAGTGTGTAGTTTTTTACTTTTTGTGAAGAGATTTGGTTAGATGTGGGCTTTAAAGGGATAGTTCACCCGGAAAAAAAAAATTAGGTGACCATTTGTTCACCCATTTTGTTCGATACTTGCATGACTCTTTCTTCTGTGAAACACAAGAGAAGATGTTTTGAGAAATGTCACCGTGGTTTTGTGTCCATACAGTGGAAGTCAATGGGGGTCAATGTTGTTTGGTAATCAACGTTCTTCAAAATATTTTCTTTTGTGTTTTGCAGAAGAAAGAGAGTCAAACACAACATTTTGGAACTACATTTTAATTAAAATGTTTTTAATTGATTTTAAATAATTAATTTTAAAACTTTAAATGTTTTGTTATATATTATTATTTGGTGAATATAACTTTAGAAGCAACAGGTGATGATCCAAACGATTCTTATGGGCAGTTATGATGTCATGATTTCAGGTTCCAGTATGCATAGCGCTAATGTTTTTATGTCCAAAATTAGATTTCAAATGACAATTTATTTCTTAAATACTTTTTCATGCTCTTGTTTTTCTAAATATAGCTTTATTTTTCTCACTCCTCGATTTCTTGTGCAAGATTAAGTCATTCCACATTTTTCCTGAGAAATCCTGAGAAACATCTCCAAGCCATTTGTGGTACCTTAGAAAATCATTTATGAAGAGAGAGCGAGAGAGAGAGGGGGGGGGGGGCGGAGAGAAACAGAGAGAGCAATAAAGAGACAAAACAAAGAGAAGGAAAGGCCAGGTAGCGGGAGGTTGACTTTGAGCGCTCCTGGGCATCGGCCTGGATGACCTCATTTAGAAACTAAAGGAGGAAAAAGAAGAGGAGGGCAGTTTGAAGAGGGGCCGTCCCGCTGAGCGGCTCACACTTAGCCCCGCTGTGATCCGATCAGGGCCCAAACTACTGTCAGACTGGGGGTCTGGTCATCTCCTCCCTGTCCTTTCTGCCAGAGGAGTAAAGAAAGAGGTCCAGTGAAAGTTCCACTCTAACTGATGGAGAAGAATAGAGAGCGGATGGGTGGGAGGGGAAGAGAGGGGGACTAATGCGGCCCGTGGGAGGATTTTGGGTTAAGTGCTTGAGATGTAGTGAGGAAGGGTGAAAATTGATGCAGGAAGGGAAATGTAAAAAAATGTTTGATAGATTTAGGGAATGTGACTGACAGAGAGAGAGAGAGAGAGAGAGAGAGAGAGAGAGAGCAGGGGTTAGGGGCTCCCCCTGAGGTCTGACATTTGAGGCTAAACATTGTTTTATGAGTGTGGTTAGCATGTCAGGTCGAATTCGTTGGCTTTACAGGGCAAGGTTAAATGAGATTAGCAGCTTTACACACGTTCACCCGATTCCATCGCACTGCGTGCTCACAGTCAGCTTTTTCTGTTTTCTCTCGGAAGGGGCACGTGAAAAAATAGTGTCGTTTTCTAAATGGTTTTATATATAGGGGGGTCCAAAGTCTGAGACCACTTGTGACAATGGTTCACTTTGAAATGTAATAAAGTAGCTACATAAAACGACACTTGAAATTGGTTTTGGAATAAGATGACATGTGCAAAACCTGATGTTATGACCGCATGACATCTTGGATGTTTCAATGAAAGTTCTTCATGAATGAACTTTCGGATGGTGTTAAAATGGATGTTGTTACCAGTTTTGTTTCATTTGGATTAGTGCAGAATCATAAAGATTTCATATTAATTTTTATACACTGTAAAATTTCCTTTTATTTTTTTTCCAGAACTTTGTTTATTGCCATGTTCAAATTAAGATTTTAAATCCCATATTCCCATAATGTGCTCTCAAGCTTTTAGATTCTCAAACTTTCTTGTGTGATATGAGTGCAAATATATTATTTTCTTTCACTACGAAGTAAAATGTAAAAAGTAAAAAAAAAAAAGGAAATGGATGACTTGGTCTGAATAATAAAGAAAAAGTCACAAAAACACTTAAAAAGGGCTACAAAATGTTCTTCACAGTGATGCCATTGGAGAAGAATTTTTGGTTCCCCAAACAACCATTTGGTCAAAGGCTCTTATGAGAACTATTTCTTTCTTACTTTTTTATTAAGACCATTTTCACACTGCTTCGGATGTTAAAGGTTCTTTATGGAACCGTTCAGGCAAAATTGTTCTTCTATGGAATTCTAAAGCATATAGTCGCTGTCCTTCCAAAACCTTGTATGTCCAAATGTGTTGTTTTTTTGGGAAATGGAAAAACACTGTACTTTTTAAATGATTAAATACTGTGTTGTCAAAGTTGACAAGCACTTTGTAGTTATTTTTTATTGCTTAGATATTTTCAAAATCCAGTGACAAACATCAAGGGTGACCAATAATAATGATTTATGGCAAAAATAACAAAATATGGAGATACAAGGTTTCAGAAGGACGGCAGCGATATTTTTAGGCTATAAGAGTGTAAGAACCCGGAATAGATGGGAATCCCTTCAATACAGGGGTGAGACCTCAAGAAGTTTGTTTTTATTTGCAAATTCTGCAGGAATTGCTATAATATAACAAGTTTTGATTTATTTTTATAATTCTCATAGTTCCACATTTGTGTTAATCCATAGTTTTGAAGAGTTGACTATTTTTCCAAAATGCGAAAAAAAGTATTAATAAGTATACGAGTAAGTGACCCTTAACCTTGTAGTGGACAATTTACATTTAGGCCACATAGTATACTGTATTTGCATAAACACTAACTAGACTACTGTAACTCTCACATCTCCAAATGTGTAAGTGTCTGTTGTAGCACATCTCCCTCCTCCCCGCTCTGCTCCAGTGCTCATTATTGCTCTGGCTCATTTCTCTCTCGCTGAGCACCGCAGTGCCAGGGCAGCATCGCATTTAATTTAATTAGCCCAGCTGCAGAGGCGCTCGCGCCATTGGCTGGTATTGTCAGCACGTTTGGTACCGTGGCGCACACAATCACTGATTGCTTTCAGATAGGGAGAAATATAATTAGGGTTTGGGAACGACGGAGAGCGAAGGAGGGGCCGCGAGGGGTATATTAGAGCCTTATTAGTTTCATTTGAAATCTGTAGATAAATAGGAAAGTTTTATTTGAGGCGTAATGAGATTGTAGCTATTTGGACAAGGACGGGTGACCCTTGTACATGGATTACGGAGGGATTATGGGTAATAACACGCTACGGCTGTCAGAAGTGGGATATCGATATTAGGGTACTTTACTGAACGTTTCTTCACACCTACGTTTTCATCTCTCTGATGACGTGCGTGCACATCCAGCCGAGACTTTTACTCGCACATCTTATATGTATTCCAGCAAAAACGTGACCTGTCTGAAAGCAACGATACATCAAAAGTACATCGACTAACAAGGCCCAGCTGCTAAGTGGTTAAGTAGAGATACCTCTTTTTCTCCTTACTGGTGCATAGCAACAGTACAGAGACCCAAAGGCCCATCTTACAGCACGCCAAATATCGCCATCATACACATGCAATGAACCAGTTAGGTAACCTGTGTGACTTTCTTTCTTCTGCAAAACACAAAAGAAGATATTTTGAAGAACGCTGGTAACCACACAACATTGGCCCCCATTGACTTCCATCGCATTGACAAGCACCCAGAGACATGTCTCAAAATATCTTCTTTTGTGTTCCACAGAAAACAGACTTGTATACTGGTTTTAAATGACGAGTGTGAGTAAATGATGGCCGAAATTTTTTGGGGAGTGAACTATTCCTTTAAGACTCTTTAAGAAAGTAATAATGCTTTACATTCCTACCAGTCAACTCCTCGTGTTTTTACATTTTTGCATCCTACACCATGCAAAGAACTATTAACTGTATTTGATGCGTTTGGATTTTACAGTATACCTTATGCCCATACAGTAGCTGACGGGCGCTGTGACGGGCAGTTTAAGCAAGCCATCTGCTGTAAAAAGAATGCCTTTGATACCAATAGTCCCTGCGGCGCGCTAACATGTTGTTTCTAGAAGCTTCAGCTGATCCTGTGAAGCCGACTGCGGTGGGAGACGACTGCGGGCTTAGAGATTCCTGTGCTAACAGCGGGGAGATGTGCACATGCAGGCAGAAAAAAAACATACAGGCGTCATAACTCCAGTGTGTGTGTGTGTGAGGAACCTTTGGTCCTCTGATGAGCTGCTAATTTGGCCTGTTTACGTTTTTTAACACATTTCGGGTATCTATCGCTTATGACATCCAAATCTCAGTTGCTTTCAGTTGCTTTTTTGCTTAATAATCTTTTTTAATATAGAAAATAAAGTCCCAGACAGGGATCTCTGCACCCTAAGATAACTGGCACAGTATAGCTGAACATGCAACTGATGATTTGTGTCTTGATAAACGGCGGGTTGGGTAAATGGCGGAAGGGGGTATTATGTGTTTGTGTGCTTTGTCACTCCACACAGTTTAGCGTGAACAGCCCTCACCCCCTTCAGCTCCCCGTGGCTTCCGCTACAGGGGCATATTTCTGTGTCAAAACAAGTGCGAACACCTTTATTTCAGAGACATCATTTCTGAAGCTCTGACGCTTCACAGCATCTGTTTAGTGATGTAAAACAACGTTTCGTGTTTGTTTCATGTCAACGCTTTCTTTAGGAAATGCAGACAATTTGCTATTTTAAAGTCTGACACGCTATAGCAAAACGAATTCATGAATTTTTCGTTTGTCGAGTCATGTTACCTTGATCCTTGTATAGGAAGTTACCGTACTAAAAACGTCACCGTTTTGTTTGCTGCTGCCCAAAACATTTTGTATCAGAACTTGGTGGTGTCTGTTGTGTTTTCAAAGCAAATTCCTTTGAGCATCTCACCGCATATTAAACCCTTCTACATCTATCCTTCATGAGTTCATGTGCTATAGTTAAAAGCACATAATTATCAATTGTGTGCTGATGTGCTCTATAGTCGTGTTAGGTGACCGTGTGGAAAGCTGATAAAGCTGGGTTCAAACCCTACCATTTTCTTGTTTTTAATTGTAGTATCAAATCTCCTGAAGTGCATGAACGCTGCTGTTTGTGGCTTGTGTTAACTTATTGGTGCTTTAAAATTGGTGCCCCGTTCCTGCCTCAGTAGCTTTGAAATGCTGAGATTACATTGTGTGTTAAATTGTCTCACGCTTTCAAGATTGTTGATGTGGTTGAGGGTCATGTATAGGTGGACAAACTCTGTTCTGAAGCACAAGCCCATCATCACCCCCTCCCCATCTCTTCACACTGCTCTTGTTGTGCATTCAGAGTGTCAGTGTCAACGTGTAAATTATACGGAAATAAGTCTGAAAATTGAAAACGGGGCCGAAAATGTATGAGAGCGCGAGAGGCCCTTCTCCCCCCCTCCCTCACCGTCCAATTATGTTGAAAAGCCGGTGGAGAGCGAGAACAGGCGCACCTGACAGATGTTGACCGTGTTTAAACCCCGCGCGCTCTCACAAGTTCAAGAGACTCTCTAATTCACTTTGCAGTCGGAACATAACGGAGTGACGCCACTCACAGATCGACGCGCGAGGATTTCAGCGCTTAAATCAGCTGTTAAACTGCACAGACTTCTTTCCTTGCACTAATTTTGTTTTGATCTAAATGGACATGCTGTTCCTATTGCGTAAGACGCGCAAAGGTCGGTTTGATTCCAGAGATATTTGAAAAAAAAAACATAAGATAAAAGAGTTGTTCAGCTTCGTATAAAAGCTTCAAATGCATAATACATGTATACTGTTGCGTATTTAAATATTAATTGTTTATGAAAATTAAATCATATTTTGGATAATAAATATTAACCTATTTACAGTAAGTGAAATTATTAAGTATAATTGCAGGTCTTTTCCAAATACATAATTTATTGATTGATTTTATTAACAGTATCTATATCTATGTAGGCTATAATAATCTTATAATCGACACCCCCTTTTTATAAATGTTTTGTGTGTTATTTTACCCATAAAATGGACTGAATTAAGGCATTCTCCATCCCAGCCCTCAGCCAGAAAAAAACGTATTTTTTCTTCACCCTCAAAGGATTGACTTAAATTATCCGGAGACTATTGTTAAACCAGTTGTGCAATCCAACAATAACGCATAATTGCATAATGGCAGCGCCTTTTCCACTTCCACGGATGGGTATGATGATTAAGACATTAACCGCGCGATATTTATTATTCGCCTCAGTTAACAATTAATGGAGATATTCTGAGCAAGTCTTCTGTGAAATCTGAGCGATGTGTCTGCAACTCCCTCACAACGCCTCCGTTTCACTGGCATGCGCAAAAACGTTTGGGAAGCATACTTCGTACTGTGCAGACGTTCATTTCATTCTGCTTTATCCCATTTCAGCCTGTGGACCTTAATTCTTTCTGTGTAAATAGTAAATATTTTTCTCTCGGGTTGCTCGTTTGCGTATACATCTGAGTTTTGTTTAACGAGTTAGTAAAGTAGTCAAGAAAATGTAGGAGATGTATTTAAGATGTGAGCCAAACAAGTTATATGTGTGTGGGTTTGCTTTCAAAATCGGCTTTGAAAACGGCCTCTTATATGTTTTGTGTGATCTTGTTGCTTTGTATTTTTCTAGGAACTTTTGTATATAGGGGTGTTTTAATTCGTGTATTGCGCAGCTATTTTTTTTTCAATTTTTAGAAACAATTTTTGCAGTATTTTAGTTTATGTCCACGTCCCAGATGTTATCTGGAAAAAAAGCTTTTTTTGATATTGCAACGTTGGGTAATAACAACATTTTACACCAATTATTCGCATTTACGCACATTTATTTGTTGCCTATCTACTTGATGACAAAGGGACTCATGCGCACGTGGCACGTGCACTGGGCGTGAGTCACCTGTTTCTTAGCAACCACCACAACAGGAAAACACCTAGGTGGCATATCGATTTATTGGAAGGGACTTTTAAGAAAGAAAAAAGAAAACGCCAGAAACGTTTATGAGTGCACAAAAATATTTATAGGACTGTTTACACAGGTTTTTTGTATTGAGATTTACAGATTGTGTTTTTTAAGGACTTTTAAAGGACCGTCGTCGTCTTATACATTTACATTTACATTTAGTCATTTAGCAGACGCTTTTATCCAAAGCGACTTACAGTTGAGGGAAACAATGGAAGCAATTGGAACAACATAAGGACAACAAAAAGCATAAGTGCAATAAAATTAAAAGTAGTTAAAATACTTATCAGACTATAATTATTGTGATTTTACAAAACGAGATTTTCGACGAGATGATTATCCATATACTTAAATATTAAAAACTCGTTGCTTTACCTTGTGTTGAAGCTTATGCTTTCTAAAAGGGAAATGTTAAGTCAATTTTAAGAGCAATGATGTAAGTAGTGGATTACTTTAGCTGTTATTCCAGTGAAAACATCATTTGGAGATCATTTTCCCCAAATAACATTTGTCAACTGCGGTTTGTAGCCAACTGTTTACCTTCCGCGCTCTGGAGAAAAACCTTCAGCTGAGCCCGCAGCGCGCTCGCGCTCGCCCGTGCACGTGCACGTCACCTGACCGTGAGCCATATGCAAATCAGTCTCATCCTCCAACGCCATTGGCTCCCTCTCACTCATTTATTCCCTGTCAAAGCGCATCATATGGCCGCTCTCCCACTAACTTTTCTACTCCGCCGCCGAAAGTAGCTCAAAGACTGGATGTGAAAATCAACGCAAGAGGAAGTGTGAAGAAAACTTAAGGGAGACGAGCATCTTGAAATTGATCATCCTTAATCTGTTTGGATTGTACCTCAGTTGCTTTTTAGGAGGTTTTACGCACGAGGGAACGGGGACGCCGAAGCTGTACTGAGTGAATGTTTCTGTGTCTGAGCTGAGTGTAAGTGAAAGCCAAGTGAATGTATAGCATGATGATGGAAACGGACTTACATTCTCCTGTGCCCCAGACCAACACGAACACGGGATACACGGGACCCAACAGCGGGAGCAAAGTTAACCAAGACCGCGTAAAGAGACCCATGAACGCGTTTATGGTCTGGTCCCGGGGTCAGCGCAGAAAGATGGCTCAGGAGAACCCCAAAATGCACAACTCGGAGATCAGCAAGCGCCTCGGAGCCGAGTGGAAAGTAATGACCGAGGCGGAAAAGCGACCCTTCATTGACGAGGCGAAAAGATTGCGCGCCATGCACATGAAGGAGCACCCGGATTACAAGTACCGACCCCGAAGAAAGACCAAGACGCTGCTCAAAAAAGACAAATACTCGTTGGCCGGTGGCCTGCTCGCTGGATCCGGTGGCGGAGGCGGCATGGGTATGGGAATGGGTGCAGTAGGGGTCGGGCAGAGGTTAGAGAGTCCAGTGGGTCATGTTGGTAGCGCCGCGGCGAGCTACGCGCACATGAACGGATGGACCAACGGTGCGTACTCGGGCCAGGTGGCCGCAGCCGCGGCTGCCGCGGCGATGATGCAAGAGGCTCAGCTCGCCTACGGTCAGCACCCGGGCAGCGGTGCGCATCACCACCACGGGCACCACCACCACCCCCACAACCCGCAGCATATGCACCGCTACGAAATGACTGCTCTCCAGTACAGCCCCATCTCAAACTCTCAGAGTTACATGAGCGCATCGCCGTCGGGATATGGGGGAATATCCTACACGCAACACCAAAACTCCAGCGTGGCTTCGTCGGGGGCCATCGGCACACTGGGATCTCTGGTGAAATCGGAACCGAGCGTGAGCCCTCCCGTTACAACTCACTCTAGAGCGCCGTGTTCCGGAGATTTGCGAGAGATGATAAGCATGTACTTACCGACGGCGGAGACAGGTGACCCGTCCGTTCAGAGCAGACTTCACGCTGTGCCACAGCACTATCAAAGTTCCACGACAGGCGTGAACGGAACCGTTCCTCTGACGCACATGTGAAACGATACAAAACTCAGACTTAAATAACCAAATATGTACCTCTTTTAGAGCATCACTACCTTTTTTGTACAAAATGTTTGCTCTTGTAAATTTGAAGGTGATATTATTTAAATATAAAACTAAAAACTGAAGGGTGTCGTTGGGATGTCGTCTGAAAAACGCATTTCAACAAAATGACATGGGTGAGATTTCAACGTTTGCTAAACGCGAGGGTTTGATTCAGATTTATTTGGTGTGCAAGTTTAAAACAGGAAAGTGGGTGTTTTTAAAGTTTTCTAAAGGGTTTTCTCTATCCCACTTTGATTCGTCAATACGTGAGTTGCTGTATTTGATTCCATATTTGTTTGTTGTATTTTTTCTTGTACATTGTGAAAATATTCCATAGAAAATGTAAATATAATTTGGTTTCGCAAGCAAACAAGGAAACGTTTTGCATTGATGTGAGAAGAATAAATTTCACAGCTTTGGCTCCGATTGTGGAAAAAATCGTTTCTCTGTTGTTTTGCTTGCTCTGTTGTTTGCCAGAAATCAGAAAAGCGATGACTCGTTATAAGCCATCAAACAGTTATTTAGTCAAATGTGATCTTATCTCCGTTGACCTTTCAAAGAAACTCCTGAACGAAACATCATACGAACAAAAACTGATATTAAATGTGAAATATTCTGAGCACAGATTTTTCAAAACATCGTACGAACAAAAAAAGATATTAAACGTGAAATATTCTGAGCACAGATTTTGTATTATATGTACAAATTTTTGCGTATTCATATTGTGACAAATAAAAGTTTAGGTCTCAGTACAGAATAATAAGACAAAAAATAAATATAGGGCAAATATCAGATATGTGTTTACTCCAAAATCGTGTTAAATATTCGCCATAATTGTTTAAATTTTTAGTGCCATTTATATGCTTTGAAATGTACAAAGAATTAGTATAATTGTTAATATTTATTTAAATTAGAACACATTTTTCTTGTTCATATGAAATTAACTGCATTGCCGTAATTGGAAAAAAAACTTGAAAAGCTATTTACACCTGTTAAATATATTGGGCTTGCTGTTATCAGAGGATTTAATGTGTTTCAGACAGCTCTGTCCAACAAAAGATCGTCCTCTTCAAATATATCAAGCTGTGTACAAATGAAACCACTTGGATTGCTGAATAATTATTATTTGTTTGTTGATCAGAAAGGATAAAGGAAAGGTTCTGTATAGAAAGGATTGTATAACCTGACATCACAATGAATAATTATTATCAGCAGAATGCCTCATGCCTTTAAAGCATTATTAACTATATTTCTGAGACTCCATCTAGTGAGAACTGACAGTTTTTAAATCTATTAAAAAGGTTTGTGTATAGGAGTGTACTCTTAAAGTAATTCTTGTGTACTGTCATGCATATGAAAATGATTTAAATTATTTGACAATAGTTGAGCCCTGTGATTGTTGCCAGTTAGGTAAAATGGTAAATTGCAGCCAGCTGACAAATCTATTGGGGAAACCTTCTGTAATTTGCTTCCTATATAAGCCTTGATGCTACTGTGTCTGGTTGTGTGGGACGGGAGGTCAAAGTTCAAGACCTCTTAAAATAAAGAGTGTCCAATGAAAAACGAAGAATGGTAAATAGAGAGCAAACTACATTATTCATTGTTGAATGGATCAACCCCTGTTTTTACCCCGTGAGCCCCGAATTGTTCAGACATATGCTTTAAATCCGTTCCACTTCAATTAAAGCCGTCTGGGTAGCCCGCGAGCCCCTCATGAACAATATTTACCGGATGCGGAATAATTACGTCTTAAACCTCTCAATGGAATACATTTTCTACTATATTTCCACTTTTGATACGCACTTTAAACACAATTCTAATTCGTTTGCCTCCTGGCTTACTTTCTGTCACGAAAATTGACAACCTTATTTTATTATAATTGAATCACCGATGGGCCGTCAAGCAAGCGTTGCTCGTACCCTCCGTGGGGTGTCGGTGGGATTAAGATGAATGCGGAGTGCGTGCGAGTGTTTTGTGTCAGGGAGAGGGAGGATTAGACAGCCCTAAAAGATGAACCCCCGGGTCAGCAACGAGTCACATTCTTATTACAATGACACCCACCGGAAGAATGACGTTACGCGGGAGCTTTCCGGCAACAAGTGGCAGGATTCAGGGAGGTCTTTCAACCTGTTTTTTTCGTGGACGACCGTGAGAATATATGTTGGAATAATTCATCTTTTAACTGCGTTTTTTTTCTCAAATAATTTATCTTGGACGAATTAATTCATATTCATTTATATTTGAGCGCAGAGGCTCACTTTAGCCTAAAATATTTATTTACAAACAACAACAACAACGTCACAATTATTTTAAATGGTCACTGTGCCGACAAAAAGACCTTTATTGTAGATCTATTTTAGATGGATAGCACCAAAACAAAGTGCTGTCAAATATAAAATCTGCACGTTTCATCGCCTTGACTTAGTTTACAAGTTATTTAAAATAGCCATACATTTTTTTCTACACATGTTCTTCTATTTAAAGATCACTGAAATATGATGGTGTGTCGCTACACAGGGCAACACAAACAACACAGCTGCTGTTAGCAACAAGGATTTGCATCCAGACACACAAAGCGCGCGCCCAGCATGGGCACCAGTCCAGCAGACTGAGAAACCTTTTCACCATCACCATTTCCTTCACTGTTAGAACGAAAACAACTGCAACATTTCACCGGTAAATGTAGAGACACCTTTTAAAAGACACCACGAGTTTCAGCCCAGTGAAATTGTGGAAACGCGCTTGTTAAAACGCCGATCCCTTGCACCCGCTGTCCTAAATGTTCCTAATTAGCATGGGGTTTATCGTACCCCTGCATATTTTCTTGCCTCCTCACAAAAAGCTGGTTACCGTTCTGCCACAGAACATTACGGAGACAGATTGCAGAGAACGAATGTGCGGCGGCAGATTAGGGTCGAATAGAAACGGCAAACCGGGCCAATAAATTCCTAGCGCGCGCCTTATCGTGCAATTACACGTTGACGCGTTTAACAATCTAGCGGTCTTTCCCCTTAATCCACGAACCCTCCAAGAGGCGAGAAACGTTTTGTGGTGTAGTCGTTTCAGCATCAAGACGCGTGGTTAATTATTTGCAGGATAAAGCTTTAAAACGGTGCTAACATGTAATATTAGGTGACAACTGTTCGCGTTACCAAAAAACTTTTCCTCCACCGTGCACCTTCAACTAAAAAAAGTGCATTTTATGCTTTCTCAGCTTGTTCTGTCAAAATAAATGTATTTATTTTAGGAACCTTAGAGGTTCTTTGTAGAACCACCAAGGATTCTTATATGGTATCACTGCTAAGAACGCTTTTAGCACCTTACTTTTTAAGAGTGTACAGTTTTGCTCTAAATCACAAACAAGTTAGGGAGTTCTCTCCCTCTCTCTTTCCCCTGTTACCAGTGTCCGCCTGTGCAGGGTCCTGCTGCGAAGCGATTGTGAGAGACTCTGTTGGAATTTGGCAGCGTGGCGGCTTTGGAACGGCGCCCCACGCTGACTGTCATTCAGCGGGCCTGCGCGACTCACTGTGCCGTTGGGAAGTGTCGCTCATCCGTGCACTCATTGGCCTTACAAAGCTGATTACAAGCATCAGCGAATTCCTGAAGGCAATGAGAGGCGATGCAGGTGCACGAGAGAGAAGTTCCTGGTTGGAACTTGCAGGGATGTAGCTTAAGTTGTGAACATTACCCAATCAAACTATGAAATGTCCCCGAATTCGTAAAGTAATAACTCTTATGCAAAGAAACATTGTAATAAAGATGATAAAGCTTACGATCTCTTTAAGAAAAAAAATCTGGTGGAGTGCACATTTGTACAAGGTCACTGCTAAATGCCAAGAAGTCTCAACGAAACAGTAAAGGCAGAGCATTGCATCACTCACAGAATTCTCTATGCTCAAAAATGTTCTTGGCATCACTCTGTCAAATATTTTTAAAGCCATATGCGTTTCAAACCATTAGAATAATTAAGAATGAGCTTTATCGTCAAGTATGCCTGCACGAAAATGTGGGTGTTTTGAGAGAAATATATTTAAAAGAAATTTAAGTAAAT
Source organism: Triplophysa rosa (assembly GCF_024868665.1). Taxonomy (NCBI): domain Eukaryota; kingdom Metazoa; phylum Chordata; class Actinopteri; order Cypriniformes; family Nemacheilidae; genus Triplophysa; species Triplophysa rosa. The sequence goes on along the minus strand of NC_079893.1, from coordinate 28,782,421 downwards.
ACCGATGATAAAATAATAATTAAAAATAATAGTAGGCCTGTACATTTTTATAATTTATTAATGTATAGGTTTAAAAATACAGATATAGGCTACAAATATACAGTAGACTACATGTATGGGGAAAGGAATGCTGTCTGCAGAAGAGTCTAAGTATATAACATTTGAGCAAATAATTATAAATTATAGTTTAAATCGAATTAAAAAATCGTTTTAAAGATCGATTAACTCCCAGTGCCCCACAGGAGTATAGACTTCTACCAGAAACCAAACCCAAACCTGAAAAGTTAAAATTACAATATTATTTTAAACGGCCACCAACGCGTTATGTAAAGCAACCTCTATCAAAGTGACATAACAGTTTGATTTTTTATGTGATTTTAAAATCATAACGATCTCACACATCTAAGATATAGCTATAGCCTCTCTACCCTGTTTTGTATCTGACCCACTTCAAGGCTAACAGCAAAATTGTTTCAATAATTTCAATTATATGATTATTTACATACTAGAACATTTCGAAACGTTCCAGAATCGAATTAAACAGTGTCACGCAAGTGTTCATTAAAACCAAGAGCAGAGCGATCACTACATCATCGGAATCTCTAGCATCTCTCTCTCCATCACGATCCTCAAAGGGAGATCCGTCACCTGAAGGCTGTCACCCCGCTGTCACTTGGTGATTATCGGACAAAAGAGCTCTCCCGGACGGTCCATGGCACTCAGTCAGCCACAACGGACTATGCAAATGCCCGGAGAAGGCGAGAAGATGGCGAACAGTGCGCTCAATTGTTCGCTGGATTTCACAGTTTTCCTGCGCAGCTGCGCCTCTGCAGTTACCCGGGACACTAGTTTGCATTCGCCAGCACAATCTTAAAAAGTCAAAGCTAAATATCTAAACTTGTTTTTACCGCAGAGAAAGGGGAAATATGTTTTTTATATATTTTATTTAGTCTTACATGCCTTTTTGTATTAAATTACTGTAGAGTAAAATCTAACCTGCTGTCATGAACTGCGCACATGGAGCTGTCCAGGTGCTGAAACCCAGTAGTGACTTTCCCATATATTCCACTTTAAAAGTGATATCCAGAGTATTGTATGTTACCGTTTATGTTTCTGTACTATGAAAAAATAGAATTCTCAATAATCAGAACAAATGATGTTTTGCTTTTTCAGGATGGACTGTACGTGTCCAAAAAGTTGAACAGTTCGGTATACAGTACTATGATAATTTATAGTGCAATTTGTTGTGCGCTATAGTGCGTAAAACCTCACCTCTCCTCTGGCTCTTGGCTTTGGTTGGTCAAAACTGCCAAAAAATAAATTAGTCCCATTCGTGATGCCTACCGTGTTATTGTGTCCAATGAGGTGCCAGTGGGTGAGGCCACAGAGAAACAACTGGAACATTTTGTTGCCCCGTGGGGCAGTTCATTAGCACATAATGACCTCTTGATCAGGGAGTGAAGTCAAAGTCTTCCTCTTACGAGTGAGCACCATTTGGTCCAATCTTGGTTCGAATGGAGTGGCACATACCCTACTGATACCAACGGGCATGCCGCCCATTTACCAGTGTGCTGGTATGTCCTCAGCATGGAATTCAGATTTGTCTTTTAAGACAAACTAAACATACGTTTTCTAAACTTACATGCTGTGGCCTTACAATTAAGCGTAGCTTTAGTTCTGGCAGGTCACGTGAGAGTCTAGCTTGCATCAGCTGATCACATCAGGTGCAGCTAATCAACGTTAACCAATAGTCATACAACACACACTAGACTGCGTCCTAATTAAGTTGCATTTCTTTGCTCCTTATCAGCTGCTTAATCGTGTTGCACTTAAAACCCACCTCCATCCCCATCTCCTCCATATCTGCCTGTATCTGTCGGATCATTTAATTTAATCCTGTTACGCACAAACTGGTTCCCCAGGTGAGGGGACATGTATTGCTGCTCTCCCGCTATGTCCATGCAAGGCTGGACGGGCGGAGAGTTTGCCCAGAACAGTTTCATTCCGCCAACCTTAATTATATGCTATTGTTAAATATTTGACGACAGAATGTCCTGACAGAATATAGGTTTTGCTAATATGGACTACTTAGGTTTATGAACTGCTTGTTATTTAGTATAAAAGCATGTACTACAAATCAAAGAAAGTAAAATAAATAATTAAACAGAATAACTGATGTAGTATTAGAGGAGACGCACACAATGTTTAGGTCTCAGTGTGGTTCTACCTTTTATCGTTTTTTTGTTACAGTTCGAGTGTGTATTGTAAACATGCTAAATGGTTCGGATGGGATTAAGCCAGGCTGGAGCAGATGAGGAAAGCATGAAGAATGAGTATAAATAGCTGTTATCTCTGATGACAAGGTTCATCCTCAATGCGTCAAACCTTGAGAGATCCGACAGAACTCATCTCTACACAAACACACTCTGTAAACTCTTCCTTTGTTGTTTCCTTTTTCCATTTTATTTTTACGTGCATCCCTTCTTTCACGCTTTTACAATGACAGCCAACGTTTAAAGCCTATTTTTTATTTCAACTGATCAAGTAACAATGAGCCAACGAATCGGTATTGTTAGCATCATAAAACGCAGAGGCTTTGTGATTGTTCTATGTTATATTATATGGGACGGATTTCTATGGATGTTCTGTGATTATTACACACAGATCACACGCACAAAACACAGTTTATCCCTGATTTGGGGTCAAGTCTCAATCTGGAACCTCTTTGAGGCTTTAAACTCCAAACCAGGGGTCTTGTTTCAGAGCCATATCTTTGCTGCTTGACACAATGAACTTGACAGACAACCAGATTTTCCTGCCGAGGGTCTGGTTAGGGTTACCCTGATCTCATTATGCCATCTGAAAGAGAACATGTAATGGAGTCCGAGGTGAGGTGGAGGGCCGCAGACTGCGCCCTTTATTCTGGATTACTACCTGAAACTCGGGTAATTGCCACGGCTCTATTTCAGACGGCGTTTACCTCTTCAGAAATAATCGTGCGATCGGTCTGCCCTCACCTGGGGCAAAAAGTGCACAGAGCTATCTGACAGTTTTTCGTTGACTTGCATGGCTTAGTTCTCTGCGAAAACCATTTCGACAAAGTTGCGGTCACTAACCTCTGTATAATGACAAGCTTTAGTCACCAGAACAACGGATTACTGTACAATTTAGTGTACAATCAGTAGTTTGCCCTGAGACTACGTGTTGTTACAGTACGCTTTATCTGATCAGAGAGTTAAAAAGCAGGAAAAGAGGGAGGCGTGGAGCACGAAAAAGAAAAACCGTTTTCTAGCCCATGGCGATAGCAGACCTCTTGTATTCCTGATCGGTACGCCTCTATTTGACTGTAGCTATTTCCAGAGCTCCTGCCTGCTTGCTTTGCCTATAGTGCGAGCCGAGCCACAATAGCGTCCCGCCGCGCTGCTCCGGCTGCCTCCGTTCTTTCAGGCAGAGCAGAGCCTTGCTGCCGTGGTGATTCATTATTCCGTTGCCCCCGGTGACCGGGAGCAGGCCAAGCCCCCTCCTGGCAAATAGACCACTAAGTGGCAAGAGACGAAATGAGTGACATTTCCTAAAAGTTCTGACCTTTGTTTTCCCATTGAGTCCGAGCTGGAGGAAAAGTAGAGCGCACTGCAAGTATTGCACACACACTTTAAAAGCACATAATTTTGCTTTGAACTGCCTTTGTAAGTAGGCATACGATTCGTCTTTGTAGATGTGAAGGAAACTCACCTGGAGGTTTGAGGGCCACACTCTTCATTATTTAGAAATCTGAGGCGTGGTGAATCTCTTGAGGTCATGATTGGATAATCCTAAAAGAAAACTATTAGAAAACAACCCTTATTAAGCTGTTCATTGTCTTTACTGAGTGAAAACAAATCTATTTTTAACCATTATTGAGTGTACTGACAATTTATGGCTATTAAAACTACATAATAATTGAAATGAAACATGAAAAAAACACTTTGTAGCTCAATTGGTAAAAGATTGTGGTTTCGAGTCCCACATATTAAAAAGAAAAAATGTATAAGCTGCCAAAAGCGTAAATGTAAATTACTGTAATAAAACCTGTTTAGGGTTGCGTGTGCTTAATGTGTAAAAGAAAAAAACATACGATATAACGATATGATCTCGATATGTTTTCGTAAGGGCCCACGTAAAGATTTCATTATCTTAAAAACCATGCTGATTTTATAAAAGGGTCTGTGCTAATCGGCTTTAAAAAGAAGCGCATGACGGGAATCTGAAATGCACTTTTGACACGTGCTTTTGTGCGCAGAGCTCGCGCTGCAGTGGTCCCACACCTGCGTTTAAGAGAGTCCGGAATTGCGGCACGTTATAAATGGCGCTGATCTCGCTCTCTCCGTAGCCGTACGCTGCGTGCGTCTCGAGTGTGAACCGCGGTCGCCACTTTAAGCCGCTGACTCCAGACCTCGATAATTAACGTCCTGACTGCCCACCGAAGCCCCAGAAATCAACCTGGCCATGGACGCTTCGGCTGTAAGGGCGAGTGTCACACGGAGGCGCGCACCCGCCGCGCTCGGACCGGCGCTAATTGGTCGACTAATTGAACTCTGCGTGAGGCTGCGCTACGCTCGCGCGCAATCAACATGTGTTTCAGATGGTGGAGGATGGCGAAACGTTATGTATTCTTTTTAAATGCATATTTCCTGTTTGCCCCTCCCACTTCAACCTTTAAAACTCAGAATATTCGGATTGAATTAAAATTTTACAGCTTGTACCTTGATAACATACATGCATCTGTCTTTTACATCTGCAAGACATATTTTGTTGATGTTTGCTCATCTACAATAAGTTTCCGAGATGTCTGCAGTCAGATAGACATCTAGAAGATGCCTGTAAGAGGTTTATGATTTAGAATGGATGTAAAACACAGCAGATGTTTTCCAGATCTGCAGATCTTAAGCAGACATCTTACAGACGTACCTGTGCTATCTGGGTTTTGTGCTTTCCCTTGACTTCACAGAAAATCACACATTTCTGGTATCCTACTGATCTACAATTTAAAACCGAACATCAAGAATGACTCTTGTTTAGTCAACATCTTTGAAACAAAACAACCCTTTAAGGTAAGGAGGTGATGTTAAGAGAAGAACACTACTTTTCAGAAAGTTTAGGTTGACTTTTTCATTCATATATTTTTCACATTTGAGAATAGTAGTACATCAAAACTATGGAATAACACAAATACTACTGGAATGCGATTAAAAAAATAAAATAATAGCATTAAGGTTTCACCCTCTGATGCTATTTTAACAGCAGAAGTTCATTAGAGGCTCTTCATTGTTCAATCCAAGTCGTGCATGTCAAAAAGTTTTAAATAAAGTTTTGTTTTGTAATAAAAAAAATATACCTGTTTGTACAAATTCGAACATTCAGACATGTGCCTTCAGATCAAAAGGTTTTCAAGATCATAAAAAACATTTCAGTCACGTGACGTGAGCCTAAACTTTTGAGTACATTTACATTTACATTTAGTCATTTAGCAGACGCTTTCATCCAAAGCGACTTACAAAGAGTTTAAGGAGCAATAAGCGATATGTCACAGGGGCAATAATGCAATATAGAGTAGTTGTCTATATCTGTAATGCTGAAATGAGGAAATTGCGCTTCCTTGCTGATGGAGCTCTATCACCACATTAATCTCCATCTTAAAAAAAAGACCTGTTGACCCATGAGAAAATGAAAGAGATGGTCACATAAATAATAATCCCCACTATACATTAGATACAAGGTTTTCTCATTTGTGATACACGTTTCGTCAAAGACCTGTCAGTTTAAATGTTCGATTTAAAAAAAAAAGTAAACGTCCATTAGTCTAATGAGAAAGCTGGACTTTTCATAAGACATTTCATAAGAAAAATCCAGAATTTAGACACCGATGGACTTTTGTTATATTCAAGTACCTGGTAGGAAGCCAATTACCTTTACAGCAATAGAAACTAACTAATGGACTCACTCAAGTTCAAAGCAAAGACAATGACCTGACCCTCCTAGTCTATAGCAACATCCGGCCGTATACATTCGCCGAGATGTGTGAGATACTCCAACCACACAGCCAATCAGATGAGAGCAATCAGCTTCCGAAACCTCCTGCTCTATTGGGCTCATTTCGTACCTTTTAACCTCTCCTCGCTCCCCAGGCTTGGCTTTTAGTATGACAGACAAAGTGTGTAGGCAGTATGTAATGGAGTGTACCCAGCGGGGTGCTGGCTGCTTTTGGGAGTCTGGGTCTAATGTCAGATGAAGGGGAATATGCAGGGAGCTGATGTGCAGCGGCCCCGGGGGACTGCCTCAAAAATGAAGGTGTCCTCTTTTTAAACGAACATTTGCGCTACTTCTGCCACTCTCCTTTCTTTTCTTTCCTTACTCTGTTTTACTATGGTTTTCATGCGTATATTTAACAGCCCATTGTAAAAGTGTAGAACAATGCCTTATTTTTTTATTTGTTTGTTTCATACAGGTGCGTTATGTCAGACGCATTACAAGCTCTGAAAAGCCGAACTGCAAAACACAAAAAGAAGCTTCTGGGGTATCAAGCATCCTGGAACAGGTTGTATTATTGTTGACTAATTGATATACAGAAATTGTTATGTCTCACTTTTAATCCAGTATGTATTTCTCAGGGTGGGTTTAAAAGTCAGTTTTATACTCTCTAAAAATGCTGGGTTATTTTGTCAAAAGAGGATGAACCCGCAGCTGTTGGGTTAAACTAACTCTGTATTAATATTTGTCACAACAATGGGTTAAAACAATCAAGCAAATAAGCCCACGGCTGGGTTTGTCCCTTTTTGACCCAATGCTGATTTGAAATAACCCATCATTTTATAGAGTGGGAACATACCTTACTTTTTTGTTGCAAAGTATACAGCGGGGCATGTTGTCACAGCCAAAGCTGTTTAATTGCATTTAAAGGGATAGCTCACCCAAAAATGAAAATCACCCTATGTTGTTCCAAGCCTGTATAAACACAAAGGAAGGTATTTGGAAGAATGTCAGTAACCAAACGGATTTCATCCCCATTTACTGCCAAGGGAAAATAAATACTATGGGAGTCAATGGGGGATGAGACATTCTTCCAAATATCTTCCTTTGTGTTTAGCAGAACAAAGATGTTTGAACAATCTGAGGGTGATTGAACGATGACAGAATTTTCAAATTTAGGTAAACTATCCCTTTAAGTTATATTTAAACAGTAGAACAATTTGTGAAAGGTAAAATGCAAAAATAGCCTACCTGGAAAGCGGAAAAAAAGCTGAAAAGTGAAACGTTTCCAGGTTTCCACCAGACAACAACGATGATATGTTATGTTAGTTAGACTATACAACAACAACGTTCCCCAATAAAACGTATAATTTCACTTGCACACTTCACAACGTATAAAACTTGTTTTTGTCATTATGCATTTCTTACAGAACTCGCTGACTGCTTTTGTTGACTCTTCTCACAGATCAGCGGTCTGTCAGGAAGTCCTTCACATATGTGGACACATCTACCTGCACAAGTGCCACATGAAATATTCTCATCATTTCAGCATAATTCAAATGACAGCAAAACCAGGAGGATGAGACCAGCAGTCCTCATTTACTTACCAAAATGTACCACATGGCTCTGGAATCATTTTTTAACTGCTGAAGTGATTGACCTGCTATTAGAAATCATGTTGATGCATGAATGTGAATAGAAGTGAGGTTAATTTGTAATTCAGTTCATCTGTAATGCAGTAACAGTGCCCCCTTTTGAGTGGATACACCCTTGATCTATAATCCTAAATATGTTATATCCACGGCTCTGTGTGTGTTCTCATGTTGTCTGTAAGTGAATATGTTAAAAATATACAGTGTATTTGTATTTTATACATAATATAGCCTACATTTATACGACACTCTTATAAATCCAAACAAGGTTTGCTGTTCAAACCGCACGTAACATTTAAAGGGATAGTTCAACCCAAGATAAAATTGTCATCATTTATTCACACTTATTTCGTTCAAAACCTGTATATGATTATTTCTTCTGTGGAACACAAAAGAAGATATTTTGAGAAATGTCTCAGTGGTTTTGTGTCCATACAATAGAAGTCATTGGGGGTTAGTGTTGTTTGGTTACCAACATTCTTTAAAATACCGTCTTTTGTGTTCTGCAGAGTAAAAAAGTCATACGAGTTTGAAATGACACAAGGGTGAGTAAAAATAGATGAACTATCCCTTGAGGGTGAACTATCCCTTTAAGATATGGGGTACCAACGAAAGCCTTTATCATAATCCTCAGCAAGAGAGAGCAACAGCAACATTTAACGTCTTCATCTACGGATTACGATTTTATAATGCATCGTAACACTGTACTTTAAAGCTTTTTGTAAAGCTTGCTTATCTTTTCCTGTTAGCCAATCGGCTGAGAGGACAGAAACCGACAGGTGCTACTATAGCAGGCTGGTTATAATTAGAAAGTTACTTCACAATAGAACATTAAACCCAGTTATTACTAACTTCTTATATTTCAGATAAGCACCAAGCATTCCTAAAAAACAGACACTAAAATTCAGGAATCCAAAATACCTTGTGGATACAGGTCATTCATTTGGGATGCTGTAGCCCAAGCATCCCACAGCTCCTTAGATCTTGGGAGGCAGCCAGGAGATGTCAATCATCTGTAAACCAATCCAACATGAGAGTGGGAGGGTTGCAGGGATCACGTTCCGGTTGGTTTGGGATCTATGGATCTGCGCGGCACCAGGCGTCCTTCAGCGTTAACTGAAGTCAAACATCAACCGTCTCACGTTAACCTGCCTCTGATGGAAACGATAAAACCTCTCAGGGGGCAATAATGAAAAAGTCAAAGCGTTTGCGTTTTACAATCCTGCCTGCGTTGACGGCTCTGACGTATTTCAAATGCTCAGCTGCTTTTTTTTATTGATGCACATCTTTATTAAGTCGCTAATCGTGAAGCGTGCACGGTTGAGTACTGTACATCGTTCCAAATCATCAGTCAAAACCTAATGATTTCAAATGTTGACATCATGTATTATTAATACCCAATTACAGCAGCAATGGAAATGATCTGTCCGCAGGTTGCCGAGCATCTGATTGAAGTCTTCTCAGTCTTTTGAGTGTATATCTGATGTGATATGATGTAGCTCAGGGACGGTACTTGAAGAGAGAGTCTTCGGAAGATCAGAGATACAACTGATCCCATAATAATCCCATGATAATCCTACTGTGAGACAGCACTTCATCATCCAGTTTGTAATGTGATATGGATTAGGCCATTAGCAAGCAGCATGGGCACAACACTGATACGCCATAGGTGCTAATACAACGGGTCGCAGTCAGACTCCCATTCACTCCCAACACTCAACAAGGTCACATCTGTAGCAAAACATGCAAATTACAAAATGTTTCATAGTAAATAATTAATAAAATGATATACATAAACTTTGGTAAAGTTACTAGTTACACTAAAAACCAATGGTTCTCAATATCCGATATCTAAAAAAGAAGAGTGGCCACTTTAAAGAGATTTTTTAACATTATTTATTCATCCTCATGTCATTCCAAACCCGTATGACTTTTTTGTCCAGCAAAAAAAAGATACTTTGAACAATACTGGTTACCAAACAACACTGACCCCATTGACTTCGATTGTATAGTTTTTAAAACGACTACCATAAAAAAACATTAAAATACCTTATTTTGCATTCCACAGTCATAAACAGGTTTTAAACAACATGAGGGTAAAAAATTACGACAACTATCGCTTTAAATGCTGATATTCACATAATACAATTTATCAAATGAGATTGATTTACACAATATTAGTATAACCTTAAAACACACTTTAAACATATTAAAATGTTTTGTCTATTAGCACGGCTGTTTTTAGATTTAGAAACTGTTGGAACAAACAACAACATGGACAATAATCTCAATAATCTGGCCTGGTTGGTGTACAGACACTATATATGCTGTAAATCAAAGCACTCTCTATAAATCCTCCTTTCACATGTTTAGGATACCCAATAACCAGATTTTTGTGTTTGTGTGTGTGTGACTCCCACCGTAAAAGCATTTCATTTTTTGGTGTATTTTTCTGTTTATTCACAATACCCATCACTCCTGAGTGTCCCTTTCTGTCATGCAGCCAAAGAGCAACTTTCATCTCATATCAGGTGACCGAGCGAAGCTTGATCAAGTCTATGTTGTCTACTACAACCAGAAAGATTCGCCACACGCACACATACTGTACAAACACATCAACATTAAGAATCCATGTTTGTTCAACAGAACTAAAAGATGAAATATCCGATATAAACCTCTCCGTGATGCTGAAATGCATGCTTTTTACAAGTCGTGCTGGACCGCCATACAGACCACCTCAGGTCCTTCAAAAAAAGTTCTGTCTTTATTATGTGGTACAGGATCGCATCAATGAAGTCCTCCATGAAAAAAAGTGTTTGTGTCCTAATGACTTTGGCCTATGGGTGACCTCCGTCAGCAAAGCTCAAATACATCAGTTCTGAATGTCGTGTTGATGAATTGAGTTCGCCTCTGAACAGCAAACTCGGTGGATAGCGCACGGCCTGAATGCCGCTCAAGGCCGTGTGCCCCCGCTCCGAATGTTACGACGTTGATTGGGTCAATGCGCGCATACGAAGCACATCTTTATGTATGTTGCACTGTAAAACTTTGCTGTAGTTTTTGCAGCAGGTTTGCCAGTAACTTACTGTGGATTTAACTACTACTTAATATACTTTCCAATTAGTACTGTTTTCCATTACTTTAATCAAAATTAAAACACTTGTGAGCAAGAAGAGACTGGCATTAGCACAGCAACACGGCAAAAAATGACATTCTTCCTTAGCATTTTCTCTTGTTTTCTGTAAAAATATTTAAAACTTCTTAAATTATGATATTTACATAACAAGAAAAGTGACCCAAGATATTTAGTCTTGTTTTATGAAAGAAAAATATATAAACTAGGTAGGCTAAGTTTATGCATAAAACAAAATTGTACATTAAATCTACAGTAAATTACTGGCAATCCTGCTGCGAAATTACAGTAAAGATTTACAGTGTGTGTTAGAAATGTGTGTGTGAGATGGTACCTTTCATATAAAAAGCCAACTCAGCCTTGGACGGCGCTTCGCCCGTCACCTATTTTGTGCGCTCGCGGTAAAAAACCCGGCGTTGAGTTTGCCTGGATTGCGTTCACCGCCGTCTTTTTTGAGAAAGATGCGCGTTTTGACAAGCTGTCAATAAGCTCGGGGAGAGTAGGCTAAATATAAAAATCTCACCAATAAATGCTTCTTTACAGTGACGTCATATAGTAAAAACAAACGGGTCTGTAGAGAAAGGTTTCTTGGACGTTAAAGGTTCTTCATGAAACCCCAGTCTGACATGAAACCTATATTTTAATGGGCGATTTTTAGAGATTTTCTGGGAGAGTTGACACACTTTCAGACGGGACCCAGGGCACCTGGTCATTCAAATGTCTAATCCTCCCCAATTAGCCATCCGCGCTCTCAGAGGCCTCTCGCCCACTCTAGAAGTGTGCTAGTCATCTTTTCATTAGCGTTCTGTAGAACGAGCGACTCCCGTGGCAGTTCTGTCCCGACAAAAGAGGCACGAACATCTGCTGGAGGTCGTCCGACGTTGCCAAGACCACCACGCCAGGTGCAGATTTTACTGAGAGAGCGCGTTCCAGTCACCATCACCTGTTTCTTTGTGCGGCACTGCAGCTGAGCGTCCAGGAACCACAGCTGCCTCGATCTTGTGTTTGTTTTTCCTCCAAAACCAACAAGTCACCTGTTTTAGTCTGTTTGCCTCGGGCTTGATTGTAATCGAAACCTTTATTCGACGCCTTGGGCACATGCATACTTCATATTTTAGTTGAGCGAATTGGTTGGTTTTAATGACTGAAAGCAAGGAGGTTAGCAAAGGTGGGGGTGTGGAAAACAATCGACCCCGCTGTTTTGCTCAGGTTCGAGCCCGTTGAACGCACTTAATTGGCCGTGTAATAACGTCGACCTGAGGAGGGCTTACGTCAAAGGGCTCTGCCGTTTCCCACAAACCCTGGGGCCAGCGCCAATCTCGCCCCGTGTTGAAAGACCGGCGGGAAGAAAAGCGACACCGTACAATGTCTCGCTCGAGCGCCCGATGGGTGAAGGATTTCACCGTCTAATTAGGCGCGCCCTCGTTTCCACGGCCGCGCACGGCCCAGCGGGCCTGGTGAGAGCGCGCATTGCGCAGCACCGCGTGTAGCTGCTCCCTGATTACCACATTGTTCTAGTGTTTATTATCGGTGATGGTAATTACTTGTACGAATAATCTCTATTAATGTATTACAATTGGAAGTTGTTTAACTCGTATTGTGTTTACATGCGTGAAAACGAAGGTGCGACATTTCGAAAGGATTTTGTTTTTAGAAGTATGGGCTAATTAGAGGACAGGTTCACACTCACAACAAACACGAGGAGAAATACACATATTTATGAATTAAAAATGGTTATTTGGTTAAAAAACAACATGCCACTTTTTAATTTAATTTTAACTGATTAATAAATAACATTTGAATATTTTAAGTGATAATCCATTTTTAAAAAGGAGGAAATGCCCTTACAAAACAACTGCCAAGGCTTTATTACAAACATAATGTTTTAAATTATATATTAGGGTAGCTAGTAAAACCATAATAACCAGAATTTTACTGTAGTCTCACCGCAAAAAAAAGAATAAATAAATCGTAAGGGCATGTCTACTGTCATCAGCATGGACAATTATGTATAGGCCTAATTATGAAACATTTTGTTTTAGGTCTATTTTCAGGCATGGTTGTTGGATAGTTATCTTAAAGATAAAACCCAGATTGTTATTGTGCATTTTTAAACTTTATTTATAAACTTTTTTCAATCTTTAACAAAACATTTTATACATTTAACCCATTACCGCCAAAATAATGAAACAGACAAAACAAATCTTCAACAAATGTTATACACATTTACATATACAATATTGGAAAAGGCGAAACGTTCAGTCTGTCAATAGAACAGCGCCCTCCTCTGGCAATGCAAGAGCCTGTTTGTCCAGCAGCAGAGAAACCCGTTCACTTGAATTTGTAAAATCCTCAGTACTGGATTTAATTTTCTATATTGGCCTTTAAAGCCACTTACGTGTTTTGACTCCGTCCTTAATATGATCAAAATAATATATAACGCATATTCTTCTTTTGATTTTCAATCTTCTAATGTCTCTTCATGCAAATCATGGCTTTCAAATCAAAACGCCTTTCGACCCTATCCATCCTCTCTTTTGAAGGTCTGTATAATCTCCTGATATCGTTTGTTATAAAACATGCATGTCTTTCCCTGTTCTCTTCATCAGAGGATTACACTCAGGCATTAGATCAATGCACACATGACCAGATGACAAAATTAGTTGTTACTGTAGATCATACAGTTGTTTTATTTCATAAACATATAGCGACTCATCTCCATCAGTGCACTTCTGAACCAAAACACCATCAAAAGAAATTTCAGTGCAATTTGTTTTCTTTTAACACATGGTTAAAAGGGGACGGTATGTCAACTCACTCGCTCGCTTTTCTCTTTCTCTTTCTCTCTCTTTTGCTTTGCTCAAATCTGCATTCATTGCTAAGGGTCAGTGTTTGAGGCACTGGCGAGGTTACGACTGTGAAGGCAAGGTCAGAATCTTCTCTGTCGTTTGACACGTGTTCTGCCAAGTAGATGTAGAGGTGAATAGGGGTCTGTAGAATGTGCCGGCTGTATATAACCTGACAATTTTAAATAGATAAGAAGCCTTTGAATTTAATGACTCTTAATGGAGAACTTTACCAAGGCCCCCTTATTCTGCATTTGTGTGTGAATTCACGATTGGATGTTTATGGAGTAGTAATACTTTCACTGTTATTTGGTACTTGATGTGAGTGTTTGTGGGATATTTTCTGCAAAAAAACCTTGCCATTTATATCACCAACAAGGATGAATGCCATTGCATTTAGAAAATTCCTACAGACTGCAATTTCGAGGGGGCACTATGGTCAATAAAAAGTAACTCTTGTGCCCTGCCATAGAGAGAGAGAGACCAAAAAGTTAAATGACTCATAAAATATCTCTGCAAATAACAGCAATTTCAGATCTAATAGAGATTTCACAAGTCAACGAGCACACACACACACGCACACAACAACACAAACGTACCCACCATTAAACATTTTAAATAATGATATGGTGAGATAATCTTAAAATCTGGCTGTGCCACTGGACTTATTAATGCTTATACATTTTAATTAAATTTAATTGTCAGTGATTATATTATATTTTGAGACTTACCTGTATCATATGTTGTATGACAAGAGAACTGAAAAAAACCTCACAGCAGTATGATGTAATGACCAACAACAATCATAAACAATAGCCAATAACACCTATTCCTTCCGATCAATCATTTCTAATATATTGCAAATATTTCAAAATTATGACAACATCATGAACATTCAGTCATTATGACCTTATTAAAGGTTTAAATTAAAATATCATTGTGAACCTAATTGGGTTTAGTAACTGTGACTTCATGAGGGAATCTTATTAAAACCTTATGACCTCACATTCCACTAACTAGTGTACTTAAAACAAACTGTGTCAAGATAGTTGTAAGATATAAATAACCATCAAAACGTGTCCGTCTTTTAAAAATGTTCAAAAATCTTTTTTTTATTATGTTTTACTGTGCTAAATAAGTTATTATTACTTAATCAAAACAACCCAACTGCAGTTTGATTGATATTACTTGGAATGCACAATAAAAACATGTTTTTGCAAATTAACTCTTCATATGTTATAATTATTACAACTGTTTCTATGGTAACAGCAACCTCAGTTCAATACCTCTTTAGACACTAAATATAAATCAGTTACTACTTTCCAATATAATATATGTGCTTTAAAATACAATAAACTCTTGTTAAAATGATTATTTTTTATTTATAGTAGTTTTATTTGAATTTTATTTTTATTTGGTTGAACACAGAGAAAGAAATGTGGAAGAATGCTTGTAACCAAACAGTTATTGGACCCCATTGACCACCATAGTAATAAAAATACAATGGTAGTTAAAAGTGCCTCAGAACTGTTTGCTGTCCTACATTCTTCAAAATATCTTCTTTTGTGTTCAACAGAACAAAAAAAGTATAAAGTAATTCTTCCTGTGGTAGTCAATGGTGTCCAATAACTCTTTGGTTTTCATCAGAACAAATACATTTATATAGATTTGGAAGTCGAATGCGAGTAAATGATGACATTGTTTTTATTTTGGGGTGAACTATCCCTTTAACACACACAAGCCTAAGTTGATGGCAAACAAACTTGGTCAATTTTCTTCTTTGAAAGTAAGTGAAATGTTTGGAGGTGGAAAAGTAGAAACTGTATTTACATTTTAATTACATATGCATTTACATATATGCATTAAACACAAACATACAAAAAGTTGTTGTTGTACCATAACAAACATTTGGTCTGTGCCAATTTCCAAAATGGATCTACTTTTTAATTACTAACTATTGTTTAATCAGAAAATGGTTAAATAGGCCTACATAAGGTGGTGGTTGAGTTTAATTGTTGCTGAAATGTTAAAGTTTGCTGCCACCTTCTGGTCATAAAATAGAATTACACGGAAAGTGGGAATACATTTCCACAATTATTTAACAGTAAATCAGAATCAATGACTTTTACTAATGTTTCACATGATTAGCAAAATGAAGTTCCTCTAGTGTGTTGGTCATATCTACGTCACAAGGAAAGTGGCAAAAGGCGCTAGGCTTTCTAAAACATGTTCATGTCTTTCTTTATTACAAGCAAATGTACTGTTTGTTGCTGTTAATAGCTACCAAAAAACAGGCGAAAATCCACATATCTACAGATATCAACCTTTTAAAAACTTTATACAAAAGAAGCCCAAACTGTACATGAATATTACATATAGTATACATATATTTATATATATATAATAAGTTTATGAGCAATTTCACGCTTTGTGCAGATGAAACAACGAAAAGCAACAGACAATGTGTTAATCTAAACAGGCTGGCACAGATTAAAGCTCCGCTAGTGGTCATAAAGCCTTCAGTTATAGCATCTAGTTAATTTAAAACAAAGACTATTTCATGTCTTTCCAGTGTCCGTATGAGCAATGACCATGCACGTCGTCTCAAAAACATATTTCATATCAGCCAGACAAATAACAAACACTTAAAGCTATTGTCTTGAACCTTCACCTTTACTCAAGTCAATTTCTCCCATTTGGTTGTTCAAAAACTCAACAGTAACATTCGGATTCTGTAACAGTACATAGTTCTCTTCATCGTCTAGATACAAAAGTAGCAAAAAAGACATTTTTCACAAGATATACAAAATACCTATTTCATACAGCCTTTTCTTTAAAGATACAGATTAGAATAGTGTTTCTGAAAGCACACATGAGGCAGCCAGCGTTCAGTGTTCAAATGACTCCTGCGTTACAAAAACAAATAGTTCAGAAATAAAAGGAAACATTTGTGAAGGGGACATTTGTTCTTGAACCACCCGCGATGGTAGTTTTTAAATGGTCGCTTCCCGAATTAACTGCGTACGGTGCACAAAAGAGGCCTTTTTCACTTTGTGTTACATTCAGAAAGCCACAGAACTACAGTGATAGCGAACAAATATGGAGAATACAGTAGAACGCGAAACAAACATATAAATACAGTAGAGCAATCTCTTTTATATCACAGTCTACCTAAACAACATAACATGAATCAATCTAAATATAAGCACATTCTATTTTTGTTTTAGATTTGCCAGCATTGGTTAGCATTTTTATCTTATTTGTGCGTCATATGACTTGGACAAAAATGATAAGGGGCAGTAAAACAGTGCTTTAAAAATGACAATACGCCCTTTTCACATGACGTCACGCATCCTCCGTTCCGCCGCGAAGCAGTGTATCGTTACTTCCGCTAGCGCTCCAGTTCATAAGGTGGAGGTAATGCACCTATAAGCTGGTTTGCCAACCGCCAGTAAAAGTCAAGAAGAAGAAGTTACTTCCGCTAGCGCCTCAGAATGGAGTTTACCAAGTCCCTTGCACATCTGCCACAAATACGGCTAGATGATGTACAACGTTGTGACAAGCAGAGCGGGACGAGAGAGATGCGAGACCGGTGCAACGCGCAGCTGCCTCACGGCCCTCGTCCCGCTCTGCTTGTCACAAACGTCTTGCAGACAAATTTTCGCTAACGACAAAATCAAAGCTAGAGAAAGGATACAAATTCTTCGTTCAACAGTACCTGTTTGATTATGAAGGAAAGTGTTTTGTTTTCTTTTTGTGTTAGCGAAGGTGCTAGGGTAAGTAGTTGAATACGTATTGTTAAATTCCAGCGCGACGGCAAAACGGAAGTTCTTATTGTTTGTTGCAAGACGGATGTTATGATACACTGCTTTGCAAAAAGGCAGAAGTTAAGTGACGTCATTGTGAAAAGGGCCTATAGCTGTGCGTCTCAATTCGAAGGATGCGACCTCTGAAGGTCGCATTTGTCGGGCACATTTACATCATCGAGTTAACAAAGCAACCGTTGCATTTCAAGGTAAGAATGGAACTTGCTAACGTCTTAATATAAATCAATTTTAATTTGATAATGTTTTTTAACTGAAATGAGACAACCCCGGTGATATACACGGTCCATGCGACCTCCGGAGGGCGCAGCCTTCGAATTACGACACAGCTAATATGACGTAAGTCAAGGCTTGATAAAGCTCAGTGGTTGGTCCATTACTACAACATCACAGGACATGCACATTTCAGACCAGAGTAACTAATCAAACAGTGATCTTTGTACATTCAATGAGTAATACACGTTTGGACCAGAAATGAAGTTGTTTAGTCGAAATGTTCATCTTGTTGTTCGTTCGTCCACTCTGCCTTTGTAAACCTTAACATCAATATACTCATCGATACAATTTCGATAAAACGAGTAGTAAAAGGACATTCTGTATTGTTCTGACTACATACAGTATATGAACATGACATCGTAAATTACACTTCCACCCCTGATCAAAGTACAGTAACTACACCCATTACGTCATCCTTTAACACATATGCGTATGCTGGAGCGTCCCAGAATTCTGAACGCATACGCTGAGGTTACGAAGCACCGGAAGGCACCTGCTCACGCTTGGAGTACCTATCAAAACAGCGGTTCTGATAGTCTTTGACATCACAAGCCTCCTCTCTCTCTTTTTCATTGCGACTCTGCCATGGATGATGATTAAAACATTGAAAAGGACGACTGGCCACGTGAGAACCGAATGATGGATTGAGTGGAGGAGATGAAGATGAAATGAACGGCTCCGGGAAAGCAAAAAAAGAGAGACGGAGAGAAAAAACATGCATGGAATGTGAAGGACAGCAGCGATAGAGTCAAGCAGACAAACTCCTGAGTGTTTTTTTTGTTTTGTTTGATTTAGGTCCATGTCAGTATTACAACGCAACAGCGAACAGTTTTGGATTTGAATTCAATTCGAATCGAATGCGAACGTGAATTTACAGGACAAATGGAACTGAATCAAAGATTCTGTGTATGAAATGAAAATCATATTCAAGTCATCGGGTCGTGAGGCACTAAGATCAAATCCTGCATCCCGCACGCTAGAAATGAGACATTTCTCCAAAACAACGTGCTGGGGATAGTACAGACAGGCCATCTGTGATGCTGACCTTGCCGAGGCTGTTAGTTTAATGAGTTGTAGCACGGGGCTAATCGGGCTAATCGCATCGGACTTCATCAGATGATGATGAATTAATAATGCGCTGAAAGATACCATACTAACAACTCAGCGCAGGGCTCCAACGAGAATACAGGCAACATGCTTTGACAACAGTCAAATAGGACGGTACAATCATGAAAATACACACATACAGATTTTATTGGGCACACAAAGGCAATGAATTTAAAAACATCATCGTCCGACAACTTTGTCAGCGAATTCGTCCGGAGCCCTGGGCTGCGCTGCGCTGCTGGCACTGGAAGATGTTGAACGCTGTTGAACGCTGTTGAACATTTAACCCTTTTCATTCTCCGCTGGTGCGACGTCAACTTAAGGCAGTGTGGTGGGATTCGTCTACTAATGCCAGACACGTTTTCTACATTTCTCGAAGCGTAAGGCAACAAGCGCACATTATTATACTCCGTATTTCACCTTTGGTTCCAAATTGTGACGTACAGGATGGGAGGCATCAAGCAGCATTAAGGCAGAACAGTCACGCTTTGCTATCTTGCATCGCGTTTCTCGTTCTATACTAAAAACTAAAGCGATATTCGATTGGGGGGGGAGAGTACAATTGTAAAGCAGAACATCAAGCAGCAAACACGTACTGTATAGTAACTGGTTGTCATGACAACGTTGGAACAGGTGAGTGATGTCACATAATTCGTAAAGTTAAAGGGCAAACCGTAACGACAGTCCAGTTACGCAATGGTTCCAACAAAGGCTCACGTCTACGTCTAGGACAGCGTAGCGAAGGAAAGGGCCGGGTTTGGCCACTTACGAAGTGATAACCGTAGCCTACGGTGCGTTCCTCAACAACAGGTTTGCGCAAAACCAGTTTGTTCTATAAAAAAAGTTGGACGAGAAAAAAGAAGCAGAGAAAGGGGAGGGGAGACAACAAAGACAAGAAACAAACAGGACGGTCAGTTTTGAGAGCATCCAAGGCCATTTTAACTGTCATCCACACATTTATATTTTATGATGGAGTGTTGGAGAGGGGAAGCGTTATGCTACTGGGCCCCGTACTGTAATCTCTCACATGAAGGATTAAGTGGGACGGGCAAACACACACAAGCCACAGTGCAAAGGGTACACACTCAAACGTTTCAACACACATCAAGAAAACAAGGTAAAGAGGTCACGAGGCTGCTTAGCACAGTACGCCGCACGCTTCTGGTTGGCCTTCCTCTAGTCCGCGAATTAACACGCGGCATTGCTAGCTCTCAAGTGAGCGTTTCCATGCTTTAGACAAAGCATTGGTAACAGGTCCAGATGGTTGTAAAAATAGTCTACATGGCTTGCGAATCATGTAAATAGTTGTGTTATACTTCTTGACTATACCAAATGTTTTTTTTTTTATTGAAGTCACACGGAGGTCTCAGGCCCCGGTGCACTGTAGGCGTAAGCTGCCCCGGAAAATCTCGGGTTTTCTCCTATTTGCAGGAAAGAGCTGAAGGTGCAGTAGTCGCGTCTGCCCCCCCAGTAGGTGCACATCAGTTTTTTGGGAAGGGATGAGTCAGACCTGCGGTGGGCGGAGTTCTGGCTCTCTTCGTGTTTCCGCGCGGGTGGGGCGTGGAGGGAGGAGAGGGGGGTGAACTCCGACAGGTGGCCCTTGTACAGCTTGTCAGCGTTCTGGAGAAAATCAAACGTTAAAGAGATGAATTATCTGGTCATACACTACAGGTGATAAAGATGCAGCCGAGACGACACGGTTCCAATAGCCCCAGCAAGAAGCAGCGCAAACAAAACGTAACAATGCACAATGACATCAATCACACGATCATCACATGCGTTTGCAAAAGAATGTATAAAAAGCCAGAAATCACGAAAAAAAATCCTAGAAGACAGATTTGACACCTTGAGCAGAACTCAAGCTTTTAGTGAGCAAGACCTCCAAAAATGAACTTCCCAAACTGCGAGCTGCCACCCCCCAGTGGGCTGTAGTGGTATTGCAAGGGGCCAAGACTACCTAATTAAATTTGATAAATTAAATAAAATAATTAATAATTAAATCAAACATGATACATTAAAACCATAAATAAATAAATATAATAATAATAATACGAAAAAATCTATTTAAATTTTTTTATGAATTCTTACTGCAAAAAGATTTGCGAACTGATTATGTAGCTTCACTTACACATGTCATTTGTAAATTGTATGCATGGTCATGGATTACAAGTACAATTATTTATTACCCTCTCAATTCACCAGAATGACTCTTCTGTAGTATACTATATTCTGTAGTATTAACTATAATAAATGGAAAAATATATATAATAAATGGATAAACTGTAGTATATTCTTGTTTACTATAGTAATGCTCAAAACCACTGTAGTATCTAGTAATTTTACTACAGTTTACTAAAGTAAATATTATAGTACACTACAGTATTTTTTCGTGTGGAAAAACATTATTAAAGAGAAATTGCATTATTAGAGACAATATTAATAACTGTCAATAAAAAAAGAATATGGGTTTCTTGAAGCTTTTCGTATGTTTTTGGAGGGTCGTACCCTTCTAAAGTTTGGGAAGCTCTGTCTTAAAGAAATGTGATAACTGTATTTCAGGTTTGTTGAATGTTGTAACAGGTAAATCTCATGTAAACATGTCCATGTCACAGCCCAGGTCAAGTACAAAATCACGTTTTAAAATGAAAGACAAGAAATGATATCTATCAAAAAACAGTGAAAACTATACTATAGGACCTTTAAGAATTTTTGGCATATAATTGATCATTTCTTTCTTTGGATTTTGGGGCAAAATATAACCCGCACATGTTGCTGGATGGCTTTCATGAGATTCACCCAAAAACACCTAAAAAAAAGGTCAAAAGCATCTTCTAGGACATACTGTACTTCTAGACATATGGAAATATTACAAAATATTTACAAATAATACAAAATTGTCACTTCTCTGAACATAATCTGAAACTCATGCACGAGTGTTAGATGCAAAAACTGTTTGAATGCGTCTCCGTGTCCTGATAGCTGCACACCCCAAACCACAACCCAAACACATCCTGAAACACTCAAACCAAACCAAACAAGTCACGGCAAACAACAGACCCACACATGTGCATGAAGATGCTTAATCCAGCGGGTTTCGACTGGAAGGAGCCCATCCAGATTATAAAAAGGATTCTGGATTTCTCAGATCATATTAATCCAAAACGGTTGATCTGAGAACTCCAGAGCTCCGGTTAACTTGAGATTGGATTAGTTTTTCGCTGGCTTTAGTCTTGCTCTTTACCATCGAGCCGCTAGGCCTCGGTTGTGTTCTGAACCCCATCAAGCAGCGAGTCATGACTGTGCGCTTCAACCCTGTCAAAGATCCTGTCAGCCCTCATTCTCTGTGAAACATCACATGTGTACACACACACACAAACACACATACACATACAGACTGAAACATGGAGCAATAGACCCGTGTGCATTTCTTAGGACTTCTGCAACATAAAATACATAAACAGACATAACCATGCACGTTTCATGCATGCAAACATGAAAAATAACAAGGCGTATAAAACCTAAACAGAGACACCACAGGGTAAGCGTATGACTCCGATTAATGCTTTGCCGATAATACATCTCACACGTAAATAAACATTCATTACCCTGCTGTGTCTGATACTCACACACATGCACACAGAGAGAGAGAGAGAGAGAGAGAGAGAGAGAGAGAGAGAGAGAGGAAGAGAGGAAGAGAGGAAGAGACGTTCACCTCCTGCTCAGTTCAGAAACTGACACTGCTGGAGGTCTGAGACAGCATAAAGATGGTGGACTGCTCAGCAGTGAGACACCGACGCTTTGTCTGCTGTTACCACGGGTCACGGGTTAAACACGCACGGGAGAGGAAAGGTCAAGGGTCAAGGCCAAGCGTCAGAGGAGAGAAACAGAGAGGTGGAGGGAGAAACAGAAAGAGGAACAGCTCGGAGGTTAATGTAGTTGTAAGATGCTTTCTCTGGAATTTTAAGTGTTAAAAAGTTTTCAAATGTTGTTTTTACAGTATTGTCGTATTGTATATTAAAAGTATACAGTTAGAGCTTAACGTTAACATGAAAGCGCAATTGACCCCTTTACCGAATTATTACGCATTTTTGGTCTTGCTGTGAAAAATTAAGTAGGGTTGTATTCAACTTACGATTCGATAAAATAAACAATATTGTGTCCACGATAGGATAGTTTCGCAAAGTTTTAACAGATTTAAAAAATGAAACTGAAATTCAAATAACTGATTTGCTTGCAATGCAAAACATGAACAATTAAAAAAAATTTTTTACATATAACTTGTTATATAATTGACAACATTCAATATTTTACTAAACCTTCTGTATGTAAATTAATTAAAATAATTCATAGGTCTGTCACTAAAAAAATAGAAATGAACAGAAATAAAACAAATTCAAACCAATGTTAACATTAAGTTAAAATTAAGAACGCAATAAAGAAAACGAAACTCTAAGAAACTTTTCGAAACAGTAAACTAAACATTAAAACACAGTCACGTGTCATAGTCAAATGATTGAAAGTGTGTTTCCAGCTCAACTAATAGAATTGTTGTAAATAAATACAGCAAAAATGCAAATATATCGTTATACTCCTACGACACAGCAGTGGAAACTGTTCTTTGCAATCGAAACATTTTGTTTTTGCTAGTACTTTACTCTTTGGATGACAACACCAAGCACTTTTATTTTTTAACGTTCTTGTCTGCAACGCCAACTTTTCACAATCCAATCACTTCCTGATGAAAAATGAAGCCACTCCCCACATTTTCCTTGTTAAATATCCTTTTTGACTTTAAAATACTTCACGTTACGTATGCAAATGGGTTATGAATGCTAGTTTCGTGTTAACATTACAGCCCTGAAACATTATTTCCACATCAAGGAAAACAGGTGAGGGAAAAGATCACACAGGTTAGGGCGGTGGTAAAGCAGTTCATCGCACACTTGCACAAACAAAATTTCTTTCTTTTCTAACATAGTATGTTGACATACCATGTATGTTGACAGCAAAATACACAGAGTATGCATTGCATCACAGAGTTGACAATTGAATGCCTCAAACTCTGAGTCATCCAATGTAGAGAAGAATCTACAGATGAAGTGAACCATGAATCAGAATCCACTTACATCAAGCACACTGGGAACCAGTCCGACGCAAGTGTAAATCTAAAGAGCAGTTAGTAATGTTATTTCAAATATTAACAACTTTCGACCTGATTCAGACAATTTTTTTAAAACAGATTTTTCTTTTGAGAAGTCACACATCATGATCAAGATAGACTCCAATTGGTCAGTGCTTTGGATTGTCTATCGGTTTTATTTTCGTCAAATTACTTTGGCGTCTACTCCCAAGGTTCATTGCATATAACATTTCTCTGTTACTGAATTGAAATGTAACACGTTCATATAAGTTTAACATGTTGTGTTATCTAAATGCATATGTGTGTGTAGAAATTGTACCTGTATTTTCTCTGTGGTGGTGGGCCACAGGGCTCTGCACAACACTTTCTTCAGCACATCTGGCAACAGACTGACTATGATCAGCAGAATTATACTGAGCCACGCGGGACCGCTCGACAACATCTGCATGAACACGTAGTACATCCTCTGATAGTTAAGGAAAGGCCTAGAGAATAAACAGGAGACAGATACATTATGGGTATGAACTATGGGTACTTTTTGTGTAAAGCTAACTTTGCTTTTGTTATACAGTAGGTCACATAAAAACTTTATTTTAACTCTTATTTCTTGTCACGCCTTTACCATTTATTATTGCTACATTTAAATGTACCAGACTCAGATTTAAAGTTTTAAAATATTGAAATCAAAATGAATTAAACTTAAAGTGGAAATGAACCATCCAGTCAAGTTAACATTATTTATTAAATAGGTTTCCACTCCAATCAAAAATGAAATAGGAAACCAGATTAGTGTGACCCTTTAAAAGAAAAAAGGATGCCTTTTATAGGTTTTGTAGCAAGGGCGCCGCCATCTTGCAGTACCGCTTAACGGTAACGGTGTAATTTAATGCTTTTATTCAAATATGTCTAGGTTGGTAAACTTCTATAAAAGACAATAACATTTTCCAATTTTTATTAATTTATCGTTTTCTAACTGTAAATATTTCCTCTGATAATCCCGTGGCTTTACAGTTTCCATGTTTCACGGTCTCAAGTGTTATCTTTCCCTATATGTCCTCCACTGTCTTGTATTTAACAGTGTCTCTCCCATTGTGTCTGATGAACTCGGGAAAGCCAACCAACCCGGTGACGTCACCGTCAGCGGTACTGCAAGATGGCGGCACCCTTGCTACAAAACCTATACAAAGGCATCCTTTTTCTTTTAAATGGTCACACTAATCTGGTTTACTATATCATTTTTGATTGAAGTGGAAACCTATTTAATGAATAATGTTAACTTGACTGGATGGTTCATTTCCACTTTAAGTCTGCATTCGGACGATAAAAATGGGATAAAAAACCTCTTTGTAAAAAAGTAATGTTGCCAAACTAAGTAAAAACTGGGAAGTTGACTTTTATTTCTGTGCATTTAGGATACCGTCATCTTTTAAGTTCAGGTTTCACGAAGACTTTTATTTTGACATTCAGACTTTTAATTATTTTTCGTTTTATTGTTTCTGTGTTTGTGTTGTTCTAAGAATGCTTGAAATATCATTGCCATAACACTCCTTTATGAATGTTACAAAATAAAACTAAACAAAATATAACATTTGTATCAAAATATGTCAAGATTTATGGTCTTTCAGAATCTTTCTGCAATGCATATATAGACATCACTGTTGGGCAATGTATATACATGTTAAACATGTATAAGTGTGTTTATATAAAGTGCACAGTGGTGTGGACCGTACCAAATGATGCCTCCCCACAGGAGTGAGAAGATGACATAGAAAAGCAGTGAGCCCCATATGACAAAATGGTTGATCCACGTCCAGTAATGTGTGTCCAAGGCGAGCTACAGCACATAGTAAGAGATGAAGACGACGTCCATTTACATTCACCAAAACCATAACGCATCTGTAAGATGGTCTTCGCAACAGTGAACGTACCTTTAACGTAACCGTGAACACGAGGACCGTGAACACGAGCGTTCCGAACGTCCAGTTTCCAAACATCTGGAACAGAGAAATATTGAAAAGGCAGAAAGAGATTGACACAGAAGCACAAACAGACATCTTCCTGGGTTTTGCATATTAATGCATTAAACGTATAAAAGTGTGCTCACAAATGAACCTCTCAGACTGCTATAAGTTGCTGTTAACCTAAGCCGTAGTGTTGTGTAATATATGCCTTGTGTAATACATTATATGCGTAAGGAAATCATTAAATGTTTCTTTACTGTGAAAGATTCTGAAGAAAATGCTTGAACCGTAGCATTGTATCAATATTTTATCGGTGCTGTAAAAGAAGCTCTTCTGCATATTGTTTTATCAAGATTAGTAACGAGGTCTGAAAGACTCGGTGACGTCACGTCCGTTTTATACTACGCCCATAAAAGCCTCATAAATAAATACTGAGGCGAGATAGTCTTTTAAAACGCTATAATGGCTTCGGCATTGCCGTCCGGGCCCAATAAAGCTCTGTTTGGGTGCGGTAAGCCTCTATGTGTCTCTTTTAAGAGATTTGTCGGCTCATTGTTTACAGCGCTGGCAAGCGACTGAATTTAGACACAATGGATATCTCTTCTTCTGTCTGCGGGGACACTAGGAGCTTTTTATAAATCAATGAATCTGTAAAGCATGAATCAAAATCAAAGTGCCACAGCAAAGCACAAGTAGGACCGTATGATGCTGAATGGTTTTAGTCAACGATATGTTGATGAATTGGCAGTTTCAAAAACAAAACAAGTACAGGGACACACAACAGATGTTAACTTACCTTGGTGAGCCAACGGAATGAAATTTAGTGTTTGTAACCGTGTCAAGGGCAAATGACATTGAAGGATATGCTAAATGTTTCAAATGATAAACCGGATTAACTATTTGGGTTTAAAACAAGAGGAAAAGTGCACTGTTTTGTGTTCAGTCTTGTCATTCTTAAAGGGACAGTTCAGCAAAAAATGCTTATTCTGTTATCATTACTCGCCCTCGTGCTGTTTCAGATGAGTGAAAACACTAATGCATCATAACAAAATATAAACCTTACTGTACATCATAAAACATGCACACTATGCTACAAAATATGTTCTTCCTCTGATTTAGTCATAAATCTTCAAACAAGGCATTGGACAAGTTACTAAACAAACAATAGCCAGGTACAACATTGAATATATGCAACGTTTTTTCTTAATGTCTTGAGAAATGTCTCTTTTTTAATGACTTAAATTTCCACATGTCCTTCACATAAATATGTCATATGGTCTACAAAATACTTGGGGAGAGGTTTGGACTAGTTTTAGGGTGTTTTGACATATTTGAAGGTTGACAGCTTCTAGTCTCCATTCACTTTCATTGTACAGACAAAAACGGCATCACCATTCTGGTAAAGATCCCCACGTTATTCCTAATCTATTAAATGAATGGTTCAAATTTCTGTCTATCCCCGAAATAAAAGCTGTCACATAGTGCCTAAAATACAAGGTAGTATTATGGACTACTTTTATTCTGTTTTGACATATTTGAAGTTTGACAGCCTGTAGTCTCGATTCACTTTCATTGTATAGACAAAAACAAAAAAGTGTCACTATTCTGCTAAACATTTTTCTTAATTTATTAAATGCATGCTTTAAATGTCCATCCATCCCAAACGGTCATATGGCCTTTAAAATACTTAGGAGTACAGTATAAACTAGTTTTATGCTGTTTTGACAAAATAAAAGTCTGACAGGCCCTAGTCTACATTCACTTTCATTTTATAGACAAAAACAGTGTCACCATTCTGCTAAACATCCCCACGTTTTTTTACATAATTTATTAAATGAATGCTTTAAATTTCCATCCATCCGCAAATAAAGCTATGATATGGTGTTTAAAATACACGGGAATAGTATTGACTAGTTTTGATTTATCTGAAGTTAGACAGCCTCCAGTCTCCATTCACTTTCATTGCGTAGACAGAAACTGTATCACCATTCTAGTAAAGATTCCCACATTCTTCTAAATTAATTAAATTAATTATTTATATTCCTGTCTACCCTACCCCAAAAAAGCTGTCATGGTGTTTAAAATACTTGTGAGTATGGACTACGAGTATTATGGACTCGTTTCATACCGTTTTGAAAAACAGCCCCTAGTCTCCATTCACTTTCACTGTATTGATAAAACATCGTCAACATTCCGTTAAACATCCCATTTTCTTCCACAGAAAAAGAAAACGATACCGTCTTGGATTACCATGAGTGCGGGTGAATGATGACAGCATTTTTGTTTTACTAGAAAATCTCAACTTTAGGTGAACTGTCCCTTTAAACAGTTATTCTTAGGAGTCTGAATGACCTTCCTTATTACAGCTGCAGGAAATGAAATGGTGCTTGTTCGCTCATTGGCCCTTGCATTGAGTCATGTGATGATGGATGTGAATCCTACAGGCCGATGGAGATGGGCATGGCAACATCTCTCTGCGATGTGACACACACAAACTCCTAATCGAACACAAGATGATAGACAGACGATGATGAACAGGGGGTCACTACTCTATACCTACACCGGCCGGCCCGTGCCACGGTAGGCGTAGGCTCTGTTTGAAAACTATGATGGCGATTGAACGGTTAGTAGACACTATGTGAGTGGGGGCGGGGTTTAGGGCGAGGGGCTGAGGAGGGTAACAGTGAAACTGAAACTAAAAACAGGATGAAACAGATAGGGGCAGGCTTACCATCTGTGTGTTGGTGGCCATTAGCTGAGGAAAGGAAGAGAAGCAGAAAAAAAGACAAGCCAAAGGGCAAGGTAAGAAAAGTGGAGGCGGAGGAGAAAGAGAGATATAGAAAGAGACAGAGAGAGAGAGAGAGAGAGAGAGAGAGAGAGAGAAATCAAAGATAAACAAGGAGACGTAGGGAGGGGGAAAGGAGCAAGAAAGTAAAGAAAAAATTAGGGTGTTATAACTTAAAAAAGTAAATCAAACAGGCAAAAAAGCAATCCAAAAAGGTTACTATGATTTAACTTAATGGCACAGAGAAAGATGTCTGGTCTGACTGATTACCCAGCATGCTTTGTGTCGCATAAATGAATGGAGAGCACCTGCAATGACTTCAAACAAAAGCTCAACCTCAGTTAACCACAAATACCGTGCTTTATGCGTTAACACAAAAAGTCACACAACAAACATCAGCCACCCATTCAATCTACTTCGTGTCACTGAGAAAAAACTAACTACAGGCAAAAAACAGCACAGCTGCTGTTAAGTCTCTCAAAAAACACACACAGACAAACTATGGGTAAGGTGGTCTGACCTGTCCGTTGCTGGTGAAGGTTGCGTTGTCAAATAAGAAGAAAGCACCGAAGAAGAAGACCATGGCGTCAAAGAGTCCCAGAAATGTCCAGTAGATGAAGGTGGGCCACCTAAGGTGTGAGTTCTTCGCAATATCTCTACAAGATACAAACGCATCATCCCATTACGAATTCTTTCTTACTTTTTAGAAATATACAACAACTTCAAGGGATAGTCTTTCGACCATACTCGTACATTTTACACCTGTCCTAAATTGTATTCATTCTAGTCTTCCTTTTTTGCTTCTCCGTCAAAGGTTTTTAATGTTTCCATGATGTTTTCCGCCAATTTTTGGAGTATCCCCTATTCAGGGTTTGTATAATCAGCAACACTCCATGATTATTGCTTTTGCTTCACTGGTAGCAAGAAGGTGTATTTTGTTACACTGCAAATCTTCATGTTCCCCTTCGAACTTTTCTTGGCTAAAGGACTTGATGTTGTTTTTGCATTTGGAGAAAATTAAATACTCCATAAGAGACTCTGTTAATTTGTTCTGTGAATTAGGGTATCCTGTGCTTTCCTTTATTGAGACTGTACCTTCACTGGAGGATTGAACTTTTTTTATTTTATTTTAAAAACATTCCTCATTATTCTATTTTACTATTTATATTATTGCTCTCATTGGGGGTAATCTGGGGTGGGTTATATTAAGCGTTTTCTTTTTTTTTGGTCGTTAAAACAGCGGTTCGAGATGTTTTTCATGTATGCTATGCATGTGCTTGTCAACTGCTCAATAAAAAAATAGTCTTTCATCTGTGGAACACAAAAGAAGATATTTTGAGAAATGTCTTCGTGGTTTTTGAGTCCATACAATGGAAGTCAACGGGGACCGACATTGCTTGGTTAACAAAATATCTTCTTTTGTGTCATACAGGTTTGGAATGACATGATGAATGACAGAACGTTTTGGGTGAACTATCCCTTTAAAACAGTGGTTCTCAAACGTTTTTGTTGTAAGGCCCCCTTTGTGTAGAGTGCATTGCTTTGCGGCCCCCCAAAAAAAGAATTTTAATTAAACCAAGAAAATATTCAGTTAAACAATGCTAAAACATCAATTCTTTTGGATGGTGGTGTTGTTTTTCTGATGTTTGATTACACAAAATGTATGATAAATATCTATATTTCTAAAATGCCACAAAATCTGTGGCCCCCTGGAACCATCTTGGGGCCCCCAGGAGGCCACGGCCCCCAGTTTGAGAACCACTGCTTTAAAAGGATAGTTCACCCAAAAATGAAGATTCTGTCACCATTTACTCACCCTCAGGTTGTTCCAAACCTGTTTACATTTTTTGGTTTACAAGATATTAGGAAGAATGCTTGTAACCAAACAGATCTCATTCCCTATTTACTGCCATAGTAGAGAAAATAAAGACTATGGGAGTCAATGGGGGATGCGATCTGTTTGTTACTGACATTCTTACAAATATTTTCCTTTGTGTTTAGCAGAACAAAGAAATGTATACAGGTTTGGAACAATCTGAGAGTGAGTAAATGATGACAGAATTTTCTTTTTTGGGTGAACTATCCCTTTAACTGCAGACATTTGTATTAAGAGTCTAAATACAACAGGTGACTCGCACAAAATCTGTCGAGTCACGTCACCTTAAAATGAAACAGTAGACACAAGAAATGTTATTTCTCAACGGTAAAAAATTCTAATGTGAATCACATAAATGATGGAAATGAACCGAAACGTACAAGTACCATATTTATATTAATTGTGGATTTGCTGGGAAATTACACCCCTAATAACAAAAGTATGAAGTGTTTTTTCCTGCAGTGATGCCAAAGAATACATTTTCTTTCTTATGTTTTTATAGTCTGTAAAATGTGTTGTGAATATGGCTATGAAATTATTACCATTAAAAAATCTCATTGATTTCCTCTGAATTTTTTTTTAAACAATGAGACCTGTAAAGACAGTTTCATCATTGACAAATGTATTTTATATTTAATTTATATTAATATTCATTTATATTATTGTATATTAATTGTAGTAATTGCGGAAGTCTACCGGAAGTTAAGTATGGGCCACATAACGTCTATGTTGTTGCCCCTGAAACCGTCTATGTTGCTGCTGTCCTTCTGAAACCTTCTATCTCCATATTTTGTGATTTTTATTTTTGGCATTACTCATTATTATTAATCACCCTTTATGCAAGCACTGGGATTTGCCAATATCTAACCAATAAAAAGTATTAAAAAGTGCTTGTCAACTTTGGCAACACAGTATTTAATCATTTAAAAAGTACAGTGTTTTTTTCCATTTCCTGGAAAACAGCGAATTTGGACATACAAGGTTTTGGAAGGACAGCAACGATATGTTTTGATGAGGTTCACCTAATCACATAGAAAGTAAGATTATGAATGTGTTTGTGAGCACTCTCTCTCTCTCTCTCTCTCTCTCTCTCTCTCTCTCTCTCTCTCTCTCTCTCTCTCTCTCTCTCTCTCTCTCTCTCTCTCTCTCTCTCTCTCCCTCTCTCTCTCTCTCTCTCTCTCTCTCCCTCTCTCTCTCTCTCTCTCTCTCTCTCTCTCAAAAACAACAAAAGTAAAATGAACGATCAGGATGTAGTTAAAAGTGTGAAGAACACCACTCGCGGTCCTTATGACACACAAAATTAAGAAAGATACACCAAACGAAACATACATCAGTCTCTTATCACCACTGAGAATGTTCCCTTTGCATTGCAACAGTGCGTTTGTTCTGTTCTGTGTCAGGATGACATTGGTGTGTTTGTATATGAACAGCAATGGGAGGAACTAGGAAGGAAAACAGCTGCGTCAGGACATTTTCTGAGAGAAATATGGAAAATGTGTGTGGCACTAAGCTTCCTGTGAGTGAAAATTGCGAGTTGTTGTAAGTGGGTTCGTGTGTGAATAGTTTTCCAAAGGCTTAGTGAAAAATAACGCAATTATTGCACGCGGAGTTGTATTTGGGACGGTGTGTTGTGAGAGTGAGAAAACTGGAGGCTTTGATTTCACAAAAAAATGATTAAAGCAGCAATACAGAGAGAGAGAGAGAGCAGAGAGAGGAGAGCGAAAGAGCGAGCAAGGAGAGAGAGAGAGGAGAGAGAGCAGAGAGGGAGAGAGAGGAGAGAGGAAAGAGAGAGAGAGAGAGAGAGAGAGAGAGAGAGACGAGAGAGAGAGAGAGAGGAGAGAGAGAGACGAGCGGAGCAAAGAGAGAGAGATGGGACACTAGACTTCTTTTGTCCGAAAGAAACAAACTTTACAGCACACTCACGCCAGTAAAGTGACTTGTGAAATTAATTTTGACATTAAATCTCATGACGTCAAACATTAAACGTTTGTGTGTCAGAGCGAGACACCATTCATATGAAAACCAGGACGAGGTCGGTATAAATAGCCAAGCGTGTGGACAGGAAATTGTCAACCAGTCTCAGTGAGGAACCCAAAAATAGTGTGAACGTGCCTTCCAGAAATACTTCCCTCGAACATGAGACGGAGTGCAATGCACGTCATTCACGTTCCCTAAATAACGAACTCTAACCCTATTCTAAACTCCTACTTATAGCAGTAGTTCACCCAAAAAGCAAAATGTCCCCCGTCGTTCCGCACAACAAATATTTGGATAATTTATTGAAATATTCTGTTCCCGTACGGCCACCTGAGCCGTACTCACCTGTACAGAGACGGGTCCCGTTTGAGGATGTCCATGTTGATGTGCTGCTCCATCAGGCTGTAGAGGAGGATGGGTAATGACGTAAAGCTGATATTGTACAGGGTCAGATATGCAGTGTCGTAGAGCGGCTGTGGGCGGACAAAACCAATTATACAAATAAACAAAAAGGGTCGAGCAATTCAACGACAGAATGTACCAAATGTACTGTAATAGGGATTAGGATGCGCTGTGTGGTTACCTGCTGAGAGAAGCCACAGAAGAACTGATAGAGAAACTGAGGAAAAATAAAGCACACATTCTGTGGAGAAGAAACAAACAAACCTTCAGTACCTGATGATCTAAACACTACGGCAAACGTGTGTGTGCGCGTGTGTGTGTGTGTGTGTGTGTGTGTGTGCGTGAATTTGGTGGCTAAAAATAAACTCCGAGTTGCATTTTCAACAAGATTGTAACTCCTGGGAAAACAATAACGTGTATACAAATTAGGCGTTTTTTCTGTTTACAGCCGCAGGAAATGTGATTTGAGTTGGAACAGGCCTATTAAGCTTGTGACAGGCTATTTTGACAGGTTTTCCTAAAGGGTTGGTTCAATCAGTTTTCTTTTGTTCACCCCCGTGTTGTTCTGAACCTGTGTGACTTTCTTTAAGTGTAACTTCGGAGAAGATATTCTAAAGAATGCTGACACTGATCATTTCCTATTCAATGAAACTAAATGGTGACTGACTGAGCGTTCCCACCAAACGCGACTTGCACGAATGAATCGCGCGTAGTTGGACGCTTGAACATTTTGAGTTTACTCACATCATTCGCGCGTGAAATTCACTTCAGCACAGACGCAAATTCGCGTCATGGGAGGGGCTTCTGCCAGGCGGCTCCAGTCTCGTATATAAAGTATATAGCTCAATTGAGTAAAGATTGTCTTTTACAACTTACCAGATTGTCCGACCTCCTCACTCACTTTCTTCCAAGCAAGAAAGTTTCGACTTTTATTTCGATAAAAGTAAGCTGTATCGTACAGCTCCGGGTATCCACATACAGCAACGATGATTTTGTCCCCTGTTGTTGTTTCGGATTTCTGCCTCCGCTCGCTACGTCATAACCATGTCACTACTAGAGCAATCTACTGATTGGTTAACGCAGCGCGAATTTCACCAAAGTTCAAAGATTTTTCAACTCGCGCGAATCATGCGTTATGCGCGTCAAACGCCCGAAACGGTCAATTCGCGCCACCTCATTCGCGCGAATTGCGCCGCAGAATGTCCTATCGCGTCTTTGCATTGACTTAACATGTAAATCACTCGCGCTTAACGCTTCATTCGCGTTTGGTGGGAACGCAGCTTGAGGCTGTCAGTCGCAAACTTTCTTTCTCTTTTTGTGTTCAATGGAAGATAGATGAGGGTGCGTGAACGAACTAAAAAACAGACATCATTTTTAGGGGAACTATTACTTTTCCTGACAGCGTATTTGAAAAAGTTGCCAGCCAGTTCCAGAATCTTTGACCATTTTCACAAAACTTTGATGGCTCCCCTTATTCTTCTGTGTAAAGAACGGAGCCTCGGTAAAAAAGTCCATCGCTGCGTCCGAAATCGCATACTATGACAGTATGTACTGATTTAAAGGAAGTACCTACACAGTAAAATCGCCAGTGTTAAAAAAGGTCAAATTAACACTCTCAAAGTGTGGATTATATAAACACTGTGAGAGTTAATTTGACCCTTTTTAACACTGGAGATTTTGCTGTGTACCTATTGACTGTAAAAACAGTACTTTCTATATAGAATGTGTGGGGGTAGTATCAATAGATTTCAGACGTACAGCATCCGCCATTTTTTATTGTCATGTGATCCATATTCTCTTTGACCTATGGCATATTAACCTCAACGTGTACCTAGGCGTCGGTACAAACATCATTTATTCATGAGGAATTAATTTAATCTGTACTTACATTTAAAAAACGGACACCCACTTTGAAGTTTTCCGCTATTTTTATTTGATTCACTTTTGAAATTTGACTGTTGCTCAGCTCCCGTGGCATCATGGGATAGATAAGTATCTGATGCACGCTCACAAAACTCGGCGGAAGCAGTAGACAATCCGGGTATTTCTTGCCTACTGTTTTGTGCATACTGAGGTTTCGAACATACTAGTCATGACTCATTTTCTCCTACTATATAGTATGGAAGTAGGCAATTTTGGACGCACGGCATCTGTTTTTTCCCCTCTTCAATGCGAGTAGGTTTCTTCAAAAATACAACTTTTAAAGCAAAAGGAGAAAACTGTGTTTTAGTCAAACTCCTTAAAGACGATGATCAAAACAATATTTGTTTTTGTGCAGTTCTAGTAATTGTTTTTGGATCTGTAGATGTTGTACTCTTTCAGAAGTGAGTAACGGCGCCCCCTAGTGTATAGCAGTGAAAACATTTAAAGCAAAAAAAAACATTTTATGCAAACTATTGTGTTAAAGACACTTTTAAAAAATATATATTTTTAAGAATCTATGACATATTTTACCTTATAGAAGAAGTACTGGACCAGCTCAGCGATTCTGACGTAATAGTAGTGCCCGTGAACCAGCAGCATCTTCTTCAGATGTTTGAACTTGGTAATTGCATAGTCACTGTTACGGGCTGCCTGACGGCCCTCTTTACCCATAATTCCTAGAGGCAGAAAACCAGTCAATACACAACCAAACATGGTTTCATTTGACATATTCAGTTTGGACAAGCTTTACAATCTGATGTAAAGTGAGTGAAGTAAATTTGATTCTGAATGCAAGCGTGAATTCACCTATGCCGACGTGGGCCTCCAGGATCATGCTGACATCATTAGCTCCGTCTCCGATGGCTAGCGTGATGGGATGTTCTTTTGATGCTTTTATCATCTTCACAATCTGACAAAACAGTTTCATTACCACAGGTCAGATCATAACAGAGATATTGGAGTGTTTTACTTTGATTAATGTCTGATTTCCCGCATCATTCATGATATTTGGCTTTTAGCACATATGGATTACGCAGGATTTTACTGCGCTCGCTTTGGTTACAGAGAACTCAATAATTGTCTTGTAACACTATCAGTTCTGTCACTTCTCCACTTTACGGTCTCTGGTTTTCTCAGCGGCCTGAGAATGTGATTGACAGCTTTAGTGTGCTATAAAGGAGAAAGAGATCAGCGTTGTTTAAATCAAATTCAACCAAAACGGTGGTTGCACTTCACTGCTATTAAATGAATAAACTTGCGAGATTATTTTTTCATAAACTGTCTAAAGAATACCACTTTAGAACAGGAACATTCGTGGGGCTGAAGTGCTGCATTACCTGTGCTTTTTGTAAGGGTGCCATACGGCAACACAGTACGGCGCTGCAGTTCCTGCAGATTTCCAGGAAAATCTCCTTATAGTTTCCTCCATTCCTGGTG
Source organism: Triplophysa rosa (assembly GCF_024868665.1). Lineage (NCBI taxonomy): Eukaryota > Metazoa > Chordata > Actinopteri > Cypriniformes > Nemacheilidae > Triplophysa > Triplophysa rosa. Next base: position 28,746,076 of record NC_079893.1, on the reverse strand, counting down.
CCTTCCTGAGTCGGCTTCAGGATAGCTGACAGCGTCGCCCCGTCGATTATCAGACCGTAGTCCTGGAAATCGCCCGAGAATCTGTGAGGACAAGCGCATGTGTGAAGATGTGTGTGCTGTGTGCCAATGTATACGTTTCGCTACACTCACCCTGAGAACGTGTCTCTGGTCATACTGCCATGCTGTCGTAAGACGGTTCTGCTCAGGTCGAACAGAACGTCATGAAGGCTCTGCTCTTCTGTCCTCTTGGTTGTCAGTTCCAGGATCTGTGTACTGCGGTGGAATAGCTTGCTAGCGTAGCATGTTGCTGCTGCAGTTTCCATTTTGTCCCCTGTGAGGACCCATACCTTCATACCGGCCTTGTGCAGGGACTCGATTGTGTCGGCCGCTTTGTCCTGCAGCCTTATATAGAAAATGACACAAGAAACTGTTAAAACTAGGGTTACGGTTTGAATGAAAAAGAGTCAAAATGACGGCGTTCGTGTGCCAGAATTTTATACTGGATTTGAGGTCAGTGGCAATTGTGGCAAGCTTTTGGCTGAATTGAACATTTGAATCTATAAAATGCACAATGATTTATTTAAGTACCATTTTTGCCGTTTTTATTCTTTTATATATAAAAGAATGCTTGATTGAATGCTTGACTCTGATTGGCCAGTCGAGACATTTGCAGGTTTGTTATTCCCAGATAACAACCTCTCAAAACTAATAACACACGGTAACCCGAACGCAGCGAATCATTTTGAAAGATTTTTTTGACAAATAAAACAAATGGTGCGACTGGCCAATCAGTATCAAGCATTCCAACGAGCAGTGGAATAATAAAAATATGAAATAGTATAATATACATAATGCTTTTAATGTAGTTTATGGTATATTGTAGACTACAATATATTGCAGTGAGAAGAGCATGATATTTAAGTAAAATAAATTTGGGTGCAACCTATATTTCACTTTAAATGCACCTTACTTCTGCAAGCTAAAAATGTGTACAATTTAAATATTTACATAGAAAATGTATTCACTTATCATTTATGTATTCTTTTATTAAAAGTATTTTACAAAAGAGGTAGCAAAAGGTCAATAATAATAGCAACTAATAAAAAAAAAGTAAATAATAATTATTATTACTATTATTTTCCTATAATTTAATAATAAAGGTAAAATAATAATGCAAATATTAATAATAGAAAATTATTTACCTTTATTATTCACCTATAATTCAACAATTATTTACCTTGAATTAATCAAGGTAAATAATAATAGTAAATTATTATTATTATTTATTAATTAATTAAACTATTCTATTTATAATAATTATTATTATTTGTAGCGGTAGTAGTAGTAGTAGTAGTAGTGGTAGTGGTTGAATATTAAAGGGTGATTTAAGACACAATGGTTCAATTTGTCATACTATTATACTTGCATTGTATTATTTTCTTACATATTCTCCCAGTATTCTTGTATTAAATTCATATTATAAGTCTTATTTTAAGTTATTATAAGTCTAATGTCACGGTTACTAAAGCCACATCTGACTGTGTATAAATATTATATTAAAAAATACCATATCATTTTTTTGTAGACAGTGCCTTATGATAGATAATTTAGGAAAGTACAATGTGAACAGGTCTCTACTATAAGAGCTCAGCGCAGTACAGAAGAGGCAATCTTTTATTCAGTACGCAGTGCTGGAATGAAAGTTAATGGCCGATGCTCTGCACGGCTGGATGGTGGAGAGGTCTTATACCGCAGTGTAATGTCTCAGCCCACTTCACTCAGTAATTAAGCAGCCTGGCGGTCAGGAATCACAGTGCCATACTGCTGCCAGATAATTAAGACTCCACCCCCCACTGCACCTCGCTCACAGCCCAGCCACGCAGGAAGTGACATTCTCTCAAAGACTACCGGGAACAAGCCGCAAGATGCTCTATTACACTCCCTATTAATCATTCTAGTAACATGAAGAGGATTTTACCCTAAAACGGTTTATTTGAGTTAAATTATAACATTCTCTTAAAGTTGCAATCTGTAACATTTTTGGTGAAAAATAAATCCCAAACTCCTTAGCTTATAACGATTTCCACCACTAAACTTATAATAATAGTTGTTGTGCTGTTCACACCAAACGAGAAGCATCGCATTCCTTGCTCTTTATTGCTCGCAGGATTAGTAGGTGTCATTGAGCTCTTCATGCCAATTTCTCGCTCGGGTTGAAATTTTTCAGCTTGCGCGGAAGACGCGATTGACAGCCAATGCGCCTCATTTGTGTTGCATCTCTGCGTTGACTTTTTATGTCATTTACAAATAGTTAAATTCACGTTAGGTGTTAACACAGCATTAGCGTAAAGTTAAGCTTTCAGGTACGTTTTTGCAGGGAATTTGACGTCTTTTGACTTCAACACACGTAGAGAAAGTATGTAAAGTAACCTTATGTGTTATGTTTCAAACAGATGACGACAGAGATAAAAATCAACCTTGTTTATACATTTGATACATTTCTCTTATTGAGCGGGATTATATAAAAAAAACGCTTTATAATCTTGACTCGATATGTATTTTTCTCATCTTTGAAAACAACTTCTCTTTTAGATAATGATGTCATCAGGGTCGCACAGGTGAAAATTTTTACGCTAGCGCTCTTGAAGATAAACCTGATCTTTTGCCTCAAATAAATATGGCCTGATACCTCGGCCAATAATTTCTATAGACCAATTTGGAGTCGACGTCACGGTTACGTCACTGTTAGCTGTGCGCGCATACTGGTGGCAGAAAAACAAAGCAGTAATGAATGAAACGTAGGAGACAATTCCTTCAAAAATGTGTTTTTTGTGTTATTGAATGTCAGGATAGGAATGGCAAAAATTATGGTGTTATTTCCTATGGAATACCGTCATTGAATATGACATTTTAAGCTAAACAAGCCATTAAACGAACAGGCCGGACTGAAGAAATCATCCGGAATACTCGTTTCTCTGTGATTATTTTATTTCAGGTAAGGTTTTCGATACTGTTTATCGCGCACAGATGCAAAATAAATTATGTAACGTTAGTTAAGAACGATAATTTAGATGCTTTCTGCCACCAGTTCGGCTCCACCCACAGAATCGCGTCACACTGTTTGCAAACAAAAAATTGGTCTATACACCCTCAAGTTTGTCCTCATTCTGTTAGAAAACACTCAGTTTTCACGAGCCAATCAGTTGCCAACAAATAAAATGAAACCCCACCCTAAAATTTTGTTCTAAACAAATATACTTTTTTATTCATTTGTTTTATTTATTCTAGTTTTCACAATCAATTCCTGTTTTATAATAATAAAATAATAAAAATGACTGTTTCATTATTTTCACGAGCCAATCAGTTGCCAATAAATAAAATCAAACTCCGCCCTACATTTTTTCTAAACAAATATAAGGTTTAATTTATTCCTTATTTATTTATTCAGTCGGTCAATGATCCCACTTAACAAATTAGCTTTTTAGTCAATTTAATAAAAGCGTGTGATTCAGAGTGACCCTACGAATTTAACAACAGACTTCTTCATACAGGCTACTGATTACAAATCAACAACGCTTGACAAAATAAGTTCCCCTCCAGTAATTCCTTTACCCCGTCATATTCATTAAAGCGGCCGACACAGATTGATGTGTTTATTTGTAAAGTCGTTAAGTGCACGAGGCACAACAGTACTTCATCAGTGCGGCGTGTGCCGGCCCATTGATTGATTCAAGAGGGCTCTAATTGCGTTAGCTGCTTGTTATCAGACGACACCGATGCCTGACGGATGGACTCTATTGATTGGCCGCGCGATTACCGATTACCCAGAATGCTTCCATCAGAGCTCACGTGTGTTTGTATGAGATGCCGGGCCCGTAACGCTTCAATACGGTCATTGGGATGTAACCTGCTGTTGTCGACCGCTCTCTGGATGCACTTTATCAGTGAGATTGGTTGATGGGTCTTCTGCATCTACTGCAGATTTTACTGTTACTATTAGCAAGCAACAGTACAGAAACTCGGTGACCTTCAGCCATGAAATCACTTTTGGATTCTAGCCAGTACATTCTGCTTAGAAGAGTAACAATCCCATTCATTTCTCCACAGAGTCACTGATACGGTACACTACACATAACCAAACGTACAATAGTTTTACAGTACATTGTTGTGCCGTTTTTCATTAAATTCTGTAATTCACAAAGCCTCATGGGATGCATAGTTCTTTGCTTCATAAAAAACACTTTAGCACACTAGCTTGTACTGGTCACTGAGCTTTGCTAAGGTTTGGTTCATCATTTAAAAATATTAATGAAAGTGTTTTTAAAGATCTGATGCAGAAACAGAACGAACAAAAATGCGCTCTAATACTGAACACTGAAAACGAATGTTCGTGATGAATCAGATACAGTAGAGGCCATAAGTCATGTCCAGGGGGGCATATTTGTACAATATTTGCTTTTAATGCCCCCTTAAGCCCAAAGTATACTCCGACTGGCTGCGTCCGCGCACTGCCCGCATGATGTCATTTCCGTCATCAGGAGTCGTCCGCTCATCCCATCCGCACGCAGCCCAATATTTGAGAACGTGCGGCCCGACGGAACGCGTACAACAGCACATGCGCGAGAAAATGTTAAATTGGCCGACTCCACTAGATGACGTACTGCGCATGTGTCGAACTCGTCCATTCGCACTCGAGGATGCTCAAGAAGCTGTGCGGGTGAGTTTGTGCGTGAGACGGAGACAGGCGTGGAACGTTAACTATACCCGGGTCTTTAGGTTCAGATAAACCATCAAAATATGAGGTGCATGGTATAAAAAGTATAAAAAGGACTAAACACTAAACTTAGAAGGTTTTTTGTTTTTTTAACAAAATTATTTTGAAAGGTAAAACTAGAGCAATTCAGGGAATATGGGTTTGATTCAAATATACAAAAAATACAATTGTATCTGTTATTTATATTTGTTGATCAACTCGTGTATTCATATTTTGTGAGCCTTGACTTTGTAACTTTGCGAAAGTGTTTTGCATAGCCTTCTTATATTCTTCTTAAAGTTGAGCTTCAGTTTACACTCCATATGCAACATGAATACAAAGTTTTTATACCTTTTATAATAAAATAGAAAAAAATCCAAGACGTCACTTTTGGCCACGACTGTGTGTCAGTGACTAAATGTGAAGTAAACATGTTTCAGATTGTCTAGAAATGATCATTCACCGGTCCTCAACAGCTGTGGCTCCCAGCAGGATGAAATCTTTCTCGATGACATCATAAGCTTCAGCCAGTTTCTTGTCGCGATCCTGCAGAGCCAGTTTAGCACAGTTGAGGAGACGGCACACGTCTTCATACTCTACGTGACTCAGCTTCTTATACGCCACACAGAGAGTCCGCAAACCCTCCTAAAGGAGAAATATGTGTAACACTGCTATAAGTGTACCAGGTACATTCATTTACGAAACAAAGCTTTCCATTACCAGAATTCATTATTTATCCGAACACTAGCTTTCGAACACTTATTCTGACCCATATGAGATCACCTATATGAGAATGGTCGATCCGGTCTCCTTTTCCAAAGTGATGTCATCCCTGACCCAGATCCACAAGAGATCTCATTCCTCATGCCCCACATTATATTATTTCCAGCGTACACTGTCTGATATATGACCGGTTTCATATTCATTCGATTACACACAGAAAAACAGGAGACCAAACGTCTTTGGTAGAAGCTAAACTAATGACGGTTGTTTTTTAACGATCGCTCCTCTAATGAAACCTAATGAGATCAGGGATGGGCGCCACTTTAAAAACACATCAATAAAACGACATTGTCCTTTTCTTTCACTTTCTTTCCCTCGCTCTCTCAACAACCTTCAGGTACTTTCTTGAAAGAGCTTCACACCTAACTTCATGCCGTAAACTAAAGGAAAGTTGCTCAAACAAAAGCATGCTAGATCTTTTTTCTTCGCCAAGGTGCTTTTGTCGACTATAAATAGCACCGCTAAAATAGGAAAGAAGATGAAGATGTTTCCTGTTTCTGCTCACCACAGCGTTGTGCTCTACCCGCGCTCTGACCTGCTCCACCTTCCCAGAAACCACTCGTGGGAAAATAGAGGAATCTGCACCTTTACAGAACATGTAGTGCTCTCCTAAAACAAACAAACAAACAATTATAAAATTATAAACAATTATAAACATTCAAATTATAATTTGAGTATCCAAATGATAGGATTTGGATACTCAACTCATGATAATAATGATTAGAAACAATAACTATAAAAACATCTGTAACAATAACCCTTATAACGTTATCGTAACGTTTTTATAACGTTATTTTACGTTACGTTTAGTCTTGAAAGCTTAAATGCTGCAGTTTCACATTTTAGGCGAGTGAGCCCTTTAAATTTGAATGGATTTTGATTGTCTGTTAATGTCTCTTGTCTCTATAAACATTTATCAACATATTGCAAGTTAGTTTTCAACTAATTGTACTTTTTTAACCCCTTCCTTCCCATCACATGGCTCTTTTCCCTTCTGGTAAGTAACGTCCACTTTTCACAAGCCAATCAGTTCTCAGCAAACAAGATCACGTTCCACTCCACATTTTCGGGTCAAAACGGGTCACGAACGCCGCTTCACATTAACTTTAAATTAGCATATTAGTTACGCTTGAAAATGAGGCTTTCAAATGAAAAGATGAATATCCGTTCAGTCATTTGGTACATGAACATACGTATTCTAGAATCGCACAGATGTCTAAATCCATCTCTCATTTGTATGCTAGTAACACAATGACCCACTTGCATTAACCGGACCCTCCATTCGGACACACGCGGTGACTCGGGAACATTCAACTGGAATGTGAAATAGTCAGTGTTTGTGCGCGTTTTTAAAATACTTTGGGGTCGAAACTATTCCCAGAAGCTAAATGTGACAAAATCTCCATTTCTCGTCCTCAAAGGCAAAGATGATTCGCTGCTTGAGGTAAAGTAAATGTGTTTCTTTTTATTTACAAAATGAATGCATTGCGTTTTTAATGAGTGGGATAGGCTAACATGAACCGGGTCAAGGGGATTATTCATCTTACCTGTGCTTGATCTCACGATTACGCTCATTCTCCTCCTCACAGAATCAAAGTTTAACACCTCCAGCAGTTCGAATCTAAACGCATAAACACAGTTGTGCACATAAAAATGACAACGAATCAAAAGGTTAATTGATCTACAAGCTCATCTTCACATAACCAAACATATAAAAGAGTTCCTTTGGGATTTCTTTATTACAGACAGAACCTTGTGTTCTCATTTGTAGGACAGTGTGTAACTGCACTAATTATGGCAAAGTCCTTGTCCTCTGAGGGCACACACACACACACACACACACACACACACACACACAAACCCTTTCTATTCTACACTACACACAAACACCTGTCCTTTCGTAATTCAGCTGATCATAAGACAAACAGGGGGTCTAAACTTTACTATTATTTTGATAACACGCTGAGTAAATACATCAAACTGCATAGACCTGGTTCACTGCTGAGCTTCCCCTTTTTCACGCCAGACGAGACGAGAAAAATCCAGTATCACAGTAATATAACAGCTTTGGTATTCAGTTTAGGAAAGCGGGATTGTGGGTAAAGCTCTTTTCTCAGGTTGACCGAGCGGCCAACTAAAAAAGAGACTTCCTAACACCAGCAGCTTCCTGTTGGTCATTGGCGTCACGCTGTTTTCCAGATGGCTCACCTTTCCATCTCATCCTCTCTGTTAAGGATCTCCATGTGACTGTCCTTCAGTCGAAGATAAGTAAAGCCCAACCTAAGCAGGCGAGAGAGCTCTTTGAGTTATTTTCGAGCTTAAAATACGTTTTTTTGTAGATGTTCGTGAGCGTGTATGCATGTGTCTCACCTCTGCATGCCCTCCACCAGCGCCACCTCGTCCGGAGAAGAAGAGATGTAGGAGGAGGTGCATTTGCCTTGATGGATCCCTCTTTTGATGCCGTCCACCGTCTCCTCTTCTTTCACCTGAACTGTGTGACACAGACATAGAGCCCGGAAGAACAGCTCCTCGCGCTCCTGATGACACACACGCCAAAAAATTGAGCGTACATGTGTACAATTCAAGTTGACAAATTCTTTTGTGGACTTTTATAGCTAATCTATTGAATTCATTTGTCACGTTAGTCTGAGCTCAAAGATGAAGTGAGAATCCATCCATCACCTCACCGATCCCCAGCTAAAATACTACAGTAGTCTGAATGTTAATGTGATGGATGTGTGTAATGAAACTCATTCATCCTCACATTGTCTGCAAAGTGCTGTCCTGTCGTCTCACAACTGTAGAGTCAACATGCACGGCATTTCCAAAACTACATGGACACTTACGTACAATGTCTACAGGTTATTGCATTATATAACAAAATATCAAAACAAGTTTTAAGAACGATATGGAAACCACACTTTACAAGCATAGCATTTCACATTTCATGTATCAAATTATAGACGTCTTCAAAGCAACGACACAAACAAACGTTACTGCGCATGCGCACACGTTCGTGGACTCCCCTAATGCTGTGTTCTCACCAAACGCGAATTAAGCGTTTGGTGCGAGTAAATTACATACAAAGTCAATGCAAAGACGTGCATAGACGCGAACTTGCGGCAGGCGGTGCGAATGACGCGAATCAGGCGGCGCAATTGCTGCGAATCGGGTGGCGCGTTTGAGGCGTTCTTCCGCGCAAGTTGAAAATTTTCAACTCGAGCTATGAATTCGCGCGAAGAGTTTTCCCGTCACTTACTCGAAAATAACGAACTTTTCCCGCGAGTAATAAAGAGCGTGGAACGCGATTGCTCGCGTTTGGTGTGAACACAGTATTAGGTCCGATTCACATTTCGCGTCTAAAACCGCGCAGATAACTTGAGCCGCATCGAATAACCGCGGTGCGCACGTGGCACTCTGAAAAGTTGAACTATTTCCATCTCGATGCGACGTGCCTACAAAAATGTGCGCGATCGTGTTGCCCCCTATTTGCGCGCACATGCCGCGCGTCTACATTTAAAATAACGATGCGCGCAGAAAAGATGCGAAATGTGAATCAGGCCACATTCGCGATTAATAGAGCGCCTGTAGATTATTTCTGATAACAAGCAAAAGAAACCAAAAGAACCTTTACTTGGCTAAACTTGTCTCTCCAATATTTTGAATTAAGACTGCGATACCAAGCTCAACCGCTAGATGTCAATGTCCCATACGGTTTGTTTAAATGCGACACAACTATAGGACGCATTCAACAAATTGTTTATTTAATAAAATTAACATACAACAAAATTAAACAAATCATTTATTTAAAACAATTATTATACAAAAAATAATAATATAAAAATATTATTAGACACTAGCCAGACGATAAACAAACACAGACCGGAAGTTAACTGCAGTCCAGGTCCGCGCGTCCGATTAAACGGTCTATAATGGTCGGTTTAAGTAGTTGGTTAAATTCATTGCAAAAATGGCATTCTCATTTCATTTGTCTGCTAATTGAGTTCATGCATTTACATATAAGTATGGTCTAAGTATACAACTATTTATGCAGCCCTAAAACAAATATTGTGGGAAACAACATTTAGTAGCTCACCTTTCCATCTACACCTGGAGAGGAGTCGATCATGTCCATGTCCATGCCCACTGCCCCGGGTAAGACCTGCCCATTACAGATGGCATGCGGCACGTAAACATGTCCATCCACACAACATTCCTTCAACTCCATGTTATTTTCAGTCAAAGTTCCAGTTTTGTCTGTGAAGACGTATTCCACCTGTTACAGACAACGAAGAGATTTAATCGCATATCACATCTAATCATAAACCCGTATGGACACACATCCCATTTGATCACATATTGATATTACACAACTAATGGACACATATTACATTAAAACACACACAGACACTCATCAAATACGTTCACACGTTGACATATTTTGATGTGTTCTTTATTTTTATTTTGCTATATAAGTTTAATTTCTTTTCATTGCATCATTTTTAGGTTAGTTTTTTCAGGTAATATTTTGGTGCCTTCGCTTAACTTATTTGAGTCTGAGGTAGCACTTTTTTTCCATTTAAAGTTGTTCCAATAAAATGTAGGCTAATATTTGATTTGATTTCAATTAACAGAAATGTTTTATAGCTTCAGTAAACTATAACAATATTGCATCTAATCACATGATGAATATCACATCCAATTAAGGTCTCGTCTCAATAGTTTTGGGCTGAAGAGGTTTCCTACCTGTCCGAGTTCTTCATTCAGGTCTGATGTATTGACCAGCGGCCTCTCTCCGATCTCCTCATCAAACATGTCATCATCCCACTGGATGAAATAAGAGCCCAGAAACTTCTGCATCTCCACGGTCACGTACATGGACACGGGAATGATGTAGTTGAACAGAACCATATAGGCCAGGAAATCTGTGAACGCCCGAATTAACTGAAGGGAAATGAGAATATGACTTACATTTGCATTGTGAGAAAAACATTTTCATAGTTCACGAATGTTCTACTAATAAATAAAATCATCGATAGAAAATATAAACAGGCTTAGGCCGTGTTCACATTTGACTTCTTTTTTGACAAGAAAAAGTTGTACTTTTTTAGTAAAAAAAAAACACTCGTATCGTTGTGGTTACAAATAGCAGCAAGCAATGTTCAAAGATAGCATTTGTGCACGGAGGCAGACAAGCTTCATAGGCAGCGTAACAGAATTCTATTTGAATTATAAACAGAGAGCGTCTTTTCTATAACTAATCACATATTTCAAAACTACAATACTAATTTCTCGCTAGAAATGCAATCAGAAGTTATTGAAAGTGAAAATTAAACTTACATTTAAACAAAATGGCGTTTCGCCCGCCATTTTATTTTTTCAAGCTTGAGCCTTCTCAACCAATCACATTCCTTGCATGTTGTTATGGAAACGACAGGTCTCTGTCATTGGTTAGCTGTGAAAAAGGTGCTTGACGCAGGGCGTTTTTTTTCATAGAAGTTTAGCTTTTTTCAACCTCAAAAGACGCCAGCGCTGGCGTTTAAAAAAGCGCTCAGGACTTTTTTTGAAAACCCGGTTTACTCCACAGGATTATAATGTAAAACAGACGCAAACAGCTTCAAAAAAGAAGTCAAGCGTGAACATGGCCTTATGGGCTAAAAAAGAAAACCAATGCAGGTGTTCATCTAAATAATTCAAAGAAAACATAATTTCATAAACAAACCTGCCAAGAATGCCTCAAATGCATAAACAAAATAAAAATATATGAGTTTAATACAATAACACTATTTACCAAGCAGTACATGTCTGACACTGTTCGCGCAATAAACTGTTTTGCTAATTTGTCATCGCAGTATCGTTTTACATTGTACGTACCACGTGTCGTTGCCTCTCGTTCTCAGTCTTCTGGTTGTACCAGGGCTCATCTCTGTTCGTGTCGGCCTGCCAAACGTACTTCAGGACAGTATTGATCAGAGCTTTACTGATCAGAATGCAGAGGTACACGATCAGGTAGGCGTTCATAGACCTGCAGGACAAACAAGATGATCCGAAACCCGGTTATACATAATACACTTAATAAGTGATATAAGTGATAGTTCTTTAAAAAAATGTGAATTCTCATTCCTTTACTCACTCTTTTATCATTTCATACCTTTAAGACTTTCTTTGTTCCTCAGAACACGAAAGAAGATATTTTGAAGAAAGTCGGTAACCGAACAGCACTGGCCCCCATTCACTTCTATTGTAAGGACACAAAACCAATGCAAGTGAACGGGGGCCAGTTAACCACATTCTTCAAAATATCTTCTTTTGTGTTCTGCGGAAAAAAGAAAGTCATACAGGTTTGAAATGACAAGAGGGTGAGTAAATGATGACAGAATTTTCTTTTTTGGGTGAGGCTTGGTGCAATGACACATATCCTAGATCAGACAAAATCCATCTGCCGTAACCGGCCTTAAGGGTGACTTTAATAATGCTTATAATCTGTTAAAAAAAAAAAACTACAAGATTGAATGAACGTCCGAAAAAATCGACGCTTATTTGATTCGACTCAATTATAGTTCTCTCTGAAAGAGCAGAACTCTGAAGTTGGTCTTGATTAAGACCAAACAAATCTGTGTGTATTGAATTATCGTATCTATCAGTCTGACAGAGTTGCCGAGCAGACACAGCCAGTGTAATCTGACACAAAACACAGCGAGTAAACAATTTGCTTTACAAACAGACATCACGCCATATATTCTGACAGGAGCAGCGGGTCTTACTTTTCAACAGCCGAGCGTTTCTGAGACTTGGACTGGTAGTTGAGGGCCATCTTGGATTCCATGCCCGTGTAGATAGCTACAGCTGGATGAAAGAACAAAAAAACAGCATTGTGAGATTATAACTCCCCTCAGTACAGCCTTTATGATGTTAGGACAATGTAAAAGCCAGCGTTACATAAACCAGCGTTACATAACCCAGCTTTTTTTGTCCTGCCGTACGGACCCATTATGCCATAATGACTCCATTGTAACCAAAGTTAAACATTTTTAGAGTCCGTCCTGTACTGTGAATCCTCACGTGTATAGTGTGACATTCATCTCGCTCGCCCGTCCTCTCTCTCTCACACTCTCCGGCGTTTATGAACTTTTTTCTCATCACTCAGCGATTTTCATTACGGTGTGACAGAACGACTCGTGACTTCTGTACCTAAAAAGTTATCTCTTGAAAGTTTGTATCTGGTCTCTCATCATTGAAAGCAGACAGTGTAGATTCAGAGCAAACAGTGTTAAATTAGCACAATGATGAATGCATTTCCCCATGTGATGTGAATAAAAAACATGTATGTGCGCATTGTTTACCGTATATAAATTCAGTGTTTTTTAGTGTCGCCCCACGTAGCAGCAGGTTCTCAGAACCCAGAGGTCTAAAACAAACAAAATTCAATACATAATTTCAATCAAGTACAAATTAACATCACGAAAAGTTCACACAGACAATGTCACAAATTGACCAGCATTCGATTACTGATCTAGAAAGCAATCGATTGATTTTAAGTCACGTTTCTTTGTTTTAAATGTTTAAATAATCCTAAAACTTTCTGCTGTTTTTATTAAAAATTTACTTTTGAATAAAGTAAGACTCCTGTATACTTTAAGACTCCTGTATACCATATTTATATACTTCACATTCTTTTTTAAGAAATATAATTTTTTCACATTTTACAATGCGAATTGTTGAAACAAAAAACCTAAATAAATCAAAATTATGTATAAATGTTGTATATGTATTTCATGTATTTTATCTCAAGGAATCACCTCCGGGTGCTTTTTTTTAGCAATATTAAAGAAGTTCCCATCTATTCCCATCTATTCTTATTGGCTGTTTTTTTTCAATATTCAGTCAGTCATCCATTTCAAAAACAATTTATTGTAATGAAAGAAAATAATATGTTCACACATTTATGTTTTTGCCTTCAAACAATCTCAGACATTTAAACACACATTCAAAACAAAAAATGTGTAACCTCAAGAAAAACCTTTCACTCAAGTGACCCTAAACTTTGAACAGCAGTGTACTGTATATTACATATGACATAAATAATAATTAATAAAAAATATATGTAAATATATATATTTTTCTTTTTTTCTTTACACAGCAAGTCCGTTTTTGGCAGAGTCAAGACTGGTAGAGAGACGTGTTGTATGAAAGTGATAAATCGTCTCTCCTGAGTTCAATCTTTCACACACTGCTCCCTTGATTAAGAGTCAATTTCCTGAGTATAGATTTACCTCGCGATGGGCTCATCTCGATCCAAATAAATATTGATGCGTCCCACATATCTACAGCGGGGGAGGAAGAAAAGACAGAAATTAATGTCCGGCCCAGGCTCCGTGTCATTGTTGGGCTTGTCAAACAGCACTTTACCCTGCGATACGCTCTGCTTAAACTCGCTTTTAACCCGGAGTTAGAACAACTTTTAATCCTGGGTCATGATGTCGTGCCCAGACAAGGATTAGCAGCACTATGATGATGTGGAGTTTGGATGTAATGGTATGTCGCTTAGCAACAGAAAACATCATAAATTGCCTCAGCGTTTCCCACATTAAATATTCACGTGGTTTGTACAGTTTTAGTAACTTGAGCCTTGGAAAGAAGTCCATTTAGACCAGATTTACGGTGGGTCACAGTTTTTTTTCAAACAAGACAACCGAGGATTACGCGTGAGGAATGTTGCCATGTTTCTATGGATGGTTGATACTTGTGTGTGTGTTTACTGCTGATGTGTGTGTAACTCACTTGTACAGGTCCGGCTGGGGTTGTTCACATTCTATCGTAGAGTGCAGCGTGTCAAACTCCTCTGCTGTGTTGAATGCATTTGTGTCCTGAACCGCATAATAGGTCTTTGTGTGGAGGAGATGAGAAAAAGGCATTGGGCATTCCAAGGTCAGAAACTCTCTCTCGCAAACACAAACTTTCGTTTCACAATGCATAAGAATTATACATTTTTTGTATCAAATTTATCCCTCATTTAAATAGGAAATAAACATACTAAGCACTCAATCCGCAAAAGGTAAAAAAGCAAAACGTGTCTTAAAGGAATCCCAAAAAGGAAAGAATTGTCATCATCCTCCGGTCGTTATAAACCTGTATACATTTCTTTGTTGTGCTTAACACAAATGAAGATATTTTAATAAAAGTTTGCAACTAAGCTGTTTTGGGTCACCATTGACTCCCATAGAAGGACAGAAGACTACTATGGGAGTCAATGGTGACCCAAAACGGCTTAAGGCTAAATACAAGACTTTTGCTCAGATTTTCTTTCACTAGAAAGTGAGTAATCACCTTATGGCTGGACTCTCCGTCTAAGCTGGCTGTCGTGACGAAACATGTACCGTCTTCTCTACTGGAGGACAGCAGTATGAGGTCACACGGAAACGTCTCGTTCTCTTTCACCTGGACGATGTCACCCACCTGAAAGGTCAAAGCCCAAAAAAGCTGATACACATCACTCATAGAAACAAGTATAATCTGAAAACCCTGTTCTTTTACTTATTTTAAGCTTCTTTGCGCATTACCCACACCAGACGGAACACTCACACCACTGGCTGAGCTAGTGTTGAAACAGATGCAATTTCATTGGCTACAGCAGAAAATAGTCGCTGCACCTTTAAAAACAGCCCACCTGGCATTTTATCTCGCCTTGCTTAGATATTCATCTTATCTTACACTAAACCATCTAAACACACTTCCGCACCTTCATTTCAGCATATTCCCTAATCGAAAATACCAACTGAGATGTACAGTACTGTACAGTAATGCTTAAGACATCAAATCAACTAGATAGATAGATAATGAGTTGCGTCTTACAGCAAAATAAATCAAACAGTCATGATTCTACATAAATCCTGATCTGCCGGCCGTAAGTGTTTTGGCGTAACGGATTACAGATGCTGACCGGTTTATAAGCAGGGAAAGCTGTAATGTCACGTATTCAGGCGCATTCTCTACCGTCCAGTGTCTGTCTATCGAACGGATCCTGTTGCATCAATCCCTCTCTTTCTCTTTCTTTAACTTAATAATAACAGATTTTTGTGCAAGACGACATCATGCAGAATGAATCGGAACGCGGGAATCAAATCACACTGATAATCAAATCGAAGAACAACCAAATACATTTATGCTTTTGAAATGTGTTTAACCCTTTAATGCAAAAAGGGCGCTACAGCTATCAAAATGTCATTTCTTGCGTACGCATGGGTTTTGATGGAAAAGTTGCGCATCGACCACGACGGGAACACCAGTGCATCATCCTATAAATTAAAAAATAAAATAAAAATGTGTAAAAAAAAAGATTAATATAAAAAAGACTTCCTAACTAAAGTTGTCATAATTCATCCGGGAAAGGGTTCAAATGTCTTTCTGAAGTGAAATCTTGCTTCTCATTTAAAATGAGTCAATATTGAAAGGCTGTGAGCGAGCAATTGTTCCCAATTAAAAACAACAAGAGATTCCTGAGGCATTGTGGGTAATGTGGGTGCACTCTTTCATTCTGCTTGTTGACATGCCAACATGCTGCTTCCAAACAGAAACCAGGCTGTGTAAGCAGAAAGAGGGTTCGTGGCCTTAAAGTTTTGCAAGATGGACTGTGTGGTAAAATAATATGGTTTCAGTCGTCTCGTCGTTTTGAAATTCCAACAGAAATTAGTGCAAAACTATAACCTCTTTTAGACATTTAAAGACCACAAACAGGAATGGACAGGTGTGATTTGCTGGTTGCGCACCCGTAGCTTTTGGCTCTGTTTGCGTATGACTTTGCCGTGCTGGATGGCGTGGACTGGACATTGATTTATAGCGTTGTCCGCTTTGTGACTGATCCAGTCCTCATAGCCCTGTGGGTATAAAGAAAGGAGAACAGAATAAAACCTTTGTGTAGCTCAACTGGTAGAGTACTGCGTTAGCAGCGCAAAAGTCACAGGTTCGATTCCCAGGGAACACAGTGCTTAAATGCACTAAAAGCGTCCGCAAAATGTAAAACAGTGACATTAAAGAACAACGAGTCTTTTCGCACCTGTTTGATGGCTGTGACCGTGATGACAAAGAAAAGAGGAAGACCGCTGGTCATAGGACTGGTGGGCGTGTCGATGATCAGCTACAGAGAGATGGAGGGAGGGGAAACATCACACATCAGGTTGTCATTGAAAGGTCAGCTAACGCTAAGAGAAGTTACATAAACCACATCAAGTACCTGCACTAGAAAGATGATCAGGAAGTAGAAATTGGCGATTCGTCTGAACTGCTCGAACAGATTCTTCGGTATGAAATTCCAAAACGTATACTGTGGACACAGAGACGGACGTTAAAAACAAATTCATGTGACAAGATCCTGATCAGATTAGACTGTTTTGCAAATAACATTAAGTGGATTTCTTTATATGGTTAAGAGTATTGGATTATCATCTGGAATTCGTGATTGGTCAACCGGGTCTTTGTGCGGTCAAATATTTTAATGAGCGTCACCTGTATACGCGGCAAAAAACCTACAAATAAATTAACATAGAATATAAAAAATACAAAAAATATCATAAAAATTAAAATAAAGCAAGATAAAATTATATAAAGACAAAATAAGATAAAACTTAAATACAGTAAGGTAAAATACAGTAAAATAAAATACGGCAAAATCAAATCAAAATAAAACAATGAAATGAAAAAAATCTACTCAATATGAAATAACGTAACATAAAAATGAAATAAAGTAAAATAATGTTAAATAAAGTAAAATAAAAATAAAATGTATAAGTAAATTAAAATACAGTAAAATAAAAAAATCAGTGAAATAAATGTAATCAAAATAAAAGATAACATAAAAAATTAAATATTGTAAAAACAAAATAAAAAGTAAACTAAAATACAGTCAAATAAAATAAAAAAAAGTAAAATCACTTTGGTTAAAAGTGATTTAAAAATTATTTTTGGCAGTGTAGTTGACCGTTGTCCCAGCCAACTAATATTCAGTAACAGTGTTTGTATCTCATATGTATTTTTCTATATATTCTGTTTATATATCTTTTACTCAATATGTCCAGATGTGTATGTTTTTGTTATGAGATTTGTGTAATAAGCACAATGAGTTTGACAGTCATTAGAGTCGCATGACCTCTAACAGACCAAATCGAGTCACATAAACAATCACATTTCAGCTTTGATACAAAATCAACCAAATTATCATTTTGCAATCTGACAGCTACTCATGAAGCACGTCTGACCTTTGAGGAGACGATTCTGTTGTCAGGAAACCTCTGTGGAATGTACGCTTCTGTTCCCGGTGGAGGTTCTTTATGGCCAATATAAACCGTCCTGCTGTCCACCCAGCTCTCTTCTCCTGTACACTGAAACACAGAGACAGATAGTGTGGATTATTCATTTATTCATGAATGTCCATCCATGCACGATTATTTTCTGTACTCGTATGGTCAGCCGGCCTGACTTGAGTTCACAGGTCATGTCGGTACGCAAGCGAAAACAGGGGGCTTGAGCTAAAACTATTAGGTATGGTCTGCTGATACAGACACAGAGAGAAAAAAGGGAACAGGTACAAAACGTATGGTTCTCGTCATGCTCGGTTTGGCACTCAAAGGCAGAGGGAACATCATTTAGTAACAGCGAGCGAGAGAGGGAGGGTGTACTGTGAGAAAAGAGAGCGAGGCAGAGGATAATAAAGAGACAGAAAACTAATCATCTGATATTAGATTTCTGAGGACTTTATCTGAGGAAAATAAATGGCGCTTTCCAGCGCAAAACTTGCCAACGCAATGCTGGGTGACGTTAAGTGCCGTCACGATTATTACATTTAGCTGACGATTAATTGTCTATTAAATAATTGCGATTATGGCGAATAATTGTATGTTTTAAGGCTGTGAAACTATAACTATTAATTTATTCAATGAAGAAAATATGTGAAAACTTTGGAAATAACTAATATTATTTACTACAGAGTGACCTTAACAGAGAAGACTTGAGTCTTGAGTACTAAAATAGATGTGGATGTGTAGATGCAGCAAGCTTGGAAACAAAAATTAACAAAACAATACAAAGCTAACACAACTCAAATGATGTAGAAATGTTTTTGGAATGTAACAGTGAGTGCAGATCAAGGACAGTGGATGTAAAATGCAGCAGATACTACAGATCACCCTTGTTTTCTAAGGATTCACAATAATTGCGGTTATCTGAAATAAATGCGATGACGTCAAATAATTGCGATGAGACGATTATTTATCAATTGTGGCAGCCCTAGTGATGTTGGTGGTTGCTAGGGTGTTTGGGGTGGTTGCTAGGTGCCTGCTTATCGATCTATAACAAAAAAACAGAATCCAAGTCTCTGTCTTTGACTTGCTCCATCGTTGAATGTTTCCTAAAATCCAAAGTCTGATCGCTTAGAAAATAATCTCATCCCTGAGTCTAAACTAAAGCCTTTATTTATTTGTTGCAATTTTTATTTTCACTACATTAATGAAAGGCAAAGAGCCTCAAAACGATGTGTCCATAAACCCAATCATGTGAAATATTAATGAGAAGGAATATTCAAACACATTTGCTCAACAGTTCGTACTTTATTCTGAACCATCTGCTCTCCGTGTCGCTGCTGCTTTCACATCGGCTTTATAATAGTCAATGTTTTTGGATTATGCAAAGAAATCTGATCCTGAATCAGCGTGAATGGAGTGACTTAACCTGGTATGTCTTTATATTCCAACAGTATGTGCATATTATTCATATGTTATATGTGCAGCAGCAGCATTCCTTAGATGCACACAGCAATATGTTGTGGACATATTGGCAGTAGCAAGTCTCCTTACTTGCTCCGCCGCAGCAGCAGCGTAGCAGATCTATTCCGCCAAGACCAAATACATTATATGTCATGCACACTGCCATGCTAAACACTCCGAGAGTTGTCATGACAGAACTAACTTTGGTCATAATGGAAATAGCAAAAAATGTAAAACTTAAAAGTAAAGCAATTTGGAGGGGAAAATATATATAAAAAGAAGAGGAAAAAAATATAATAATTCTCAATGTGCTGTAATATTTTAATAACGGTCGTAAAAATATACTTTTTTAATTTATTGAATAAAACGGGTTACATTCCTGTGGGCAGAATCTTTACTGAAGGCCTATTCACACCAATGAAGTCAAGTAATAATAATTATTCTAAATAAAAAAGTAGGAGTCATTGCACTTTGTTCATAATGGAAATAGCAAAAATAAAAAACAAATTAAAAGTAAAGCTTATTGCGTTATGGTAATGACAATTTGGAGGGAAAATGTGTGTAAAATAAAATGAAATAATATAATATAATGTTAAATAATATAATATATTAATATTACATAATTCCCAATGTAATATTTCATCAGTGTCATAAAAATTGACTATTTAATTGATTAAAAATATTTTGCGTAGGTGCTTTACTAAACCACACTTTCAGATCGCTATTTTTTAAGATGATAAAAAGAAAGAAATCACATTGTACAAACAGGTCACGATGCACAAATCGCTCGAAGCACAAAGCGGCCAGCATACGTCTTCGGATTCTCACTTCTGGATTCTCTCTGTTTGTGTTTTTAGTGTTTGTGAGGTGGCGTTAAGCAGACGCCGCTGAGCAGCTGGTGAGTGGTTCGATGAACCCTGATCCACCATAATCGTACCTAATCCATCTTAAAATCACACTCAACAACAAACCAACCCAAGTATCCCACTACACCCACGACGGTAGCTTAACGTAATACTGATTCAGTCACCAATCTGTCCCAAACACTTTATAAAGCAACAACAATAACAACTGCATCAAATCATGGAAACGCAAACTCTCATTTGCACACAGGAATGGGGTGGCGACAGTCTAGTCTCCAGTCAAATTGATTATATTACAGCCGTCTCGTGCCTCGGTTCCTCAGGCAAAACTCAGGTTACCCAACCGCAACCATTTGCAGTTGACTGACTGAGCAAACAACATACATTCTTCTACCCTCCAGTGAATCCTGCTGATCCGGGATCAGCTGTATTTGTTTATTTGATCACAAACTTTAGAACAAGACAGACAAAACCGATCATACTGAATATCAGCACTTTAACTTTAGCACTTTAAAAGATGTCACACGACATCACAGGATCACATTTTCTAGTCGTCAATTGTTGTTTAAAATGTTGCTTTAATAGCAAATATATCACGTATGAGATCAATTTCAGCTTGATGTCAATCGTTGTAATTTGATGCCAGGTGTGACAGCAATGACAGGTGCGGTGTGACATCATCACATGCCGATAACTGTACTAGTAGAATGCCTAAATGACCTCAAGCAACATCAAACTGTAATCCCAGGTTTATGTTTAACTTTTAAACCGAATTGACCTCGATTTAACCAGTGACTATAGTGCATCTGTAATAAAACCATAGCAACCACAATTTTACCATGGTCTCACTATAGTAACATTAGTTTAACCATGATATTTGTAGTAAAACTGTGGTAGTACAAATGATATTTAATCCACCAAAAAGCGAATACACTTTTACGATCATAAAATCAGGATTAATTTTCACCATTTTGGGGTCGACGTTTTTAAATAGCTAATGTCGACACCGAGTGCCTGAATCCTGATGAATACCGATATATTCAACATATTGTGATAGCAAATAAGACGTACACAAAACTACTGAATTTAAATGTTAACAGTACACGGTATTAAAAACAAAAAATCTATTAACAATGTTGTTCTTGAATCTAAAATTAACCTGGGCACGGTTATAGTGATTGTTTTTGTCATCCCCGCCCTTACTAGCATGACAAAGTGAACCAGGTAGCACTTTACAATAAGACTATTGTTGCGTCCCAATTCGCATACTATCCGTCCTAAATAGTATTAGAAAATAGAATTAGTATGTCCTAAATCGTAGTATGTTGAAAAGAGTATTCCAAAGATTCCCGGATGGTATACTACTTCCGGTAAAAGTGAAGAATGATGCTCACTCTAACAGCTAACATTACCCACAACTCAGGTGGAGTTTGGTGACGCTCCACAGCATTATTTCTATTAATAAATAAAATTAATAAATATAACTATAGAGTAAACATTACATATGAAACAATGAATGAATAAATACTTAAATGGAAAGAAGAGCTGTATTTTGATGTTCGTGACAGTTAATGGCCACAATGTTGTCTAGGCAACAACGGCCATTTTCGTTTCCTGTATGTCCCACTGCGTGCATATTGTTTTGCTACACACTAAAATGTATATGCTTTTTCATAACAAAAACAGTTAATACTTTTAATGCATAGTATAAGTAGGCAAATTGGGACGCAGCATATATTTGTTAACATTAAAAAATGCATTAGCTAACATGACGTAACAATGGGCAACATCGTTTTCAGCATTTATTAACCTTAATTCATGTTAACTACTGCATTAACTAAAATGAACTAATACAACCTCATTGTAAAGTGTTACCGTGAACTATTATTTTTAACACGCACACATATTTCACTGATGTCAACACACATACGCTAAATGCTTCAGCTCATCACTGAAGTGGCACGGGCTAAAAATACCTCCTCATGATTCCTGTAACTTTACGCGGCGATGCTTAACAGACTGTCGTATTTGAAACGTGATACAAACGATTAAATATCTAATGGAAAGCCATTTTAGATTAAAACAGTGACGGTGGTCACTTATGAACAGACATATGAAGTGTTAAATGTGTCCGGAAATGGGTTTAGCGTTTATAATAGAATAGATCGCATAGTGAATATTGTAATCACTCTGTCATTGGCTCACATGTAGGTCATCGTTTAATGACTCTTGGTTAAGAGTGTCAGATGGGTCACACGCCTGAGAGAAGACCTTGTGTGATTGTGTGCATGTAGGGGGTATGTGTAGCATGACATGCCATAAGTTGAATGATTTTTATCCCAAATGTAATTTGTCTGCTAAAGATCTGGAAAACATCTGCGGTGTAAAAACATTTGATAAACGTCTTTCTAAATCATAAACATTTTACAGACATCTTCTATATGTCTATATGTCGTCTGACAGTGAACATCTCAGAGACGTATTGAAAAAAAACATTTTGCAGATGTAAATGCAGACATCAAATAGATGTCTCCGAGATGTATGCGTGCTATCGGGAATGGTGGTGTGGTATATTTTACTGTTGATTTAAATGTATAGTATCAAGTTTAATAAAATATTCTTACTCCATTAATCGTCAAATTGATCTGCATTTACATCTGCAAGACGTATTTTTTATTGTTTGATCATCAGCAACACATCTCTGAGACGTCTGCTGTCAGATGTCATATAGACATCTAGATCTAAAAGATGTCTGCAAGATGTTTATGATTTAGAATGTATGTAAACCTGCTCTAAGATGTTTTTACGCTGGAGATGTTTCCAGACCTCCAGATCTTTAGCAGACATCTTACAGACGTACCTGAGCTGTCTTGGAAAATTACCTTTGTTTCAATTATGTAAACTAGAGACAACATTTCTCCAAAACAAGTTCATATTCACATGTATTTTAGTATCAGTTTTAAAATGTATATATGCTGTAATAAGCCTGATTTTTTACAACTCTCATGCATCTTTGCATTTACTCCGTCTTTTACATTGCTGTTGGGTGACTTTATGTCATTCCTGAGGTTAGTTTCTGTTGAAATTCAACACACACTTTAATAGAAATGCCACAATACATGCAGAAATCCTGAATAAAGGCAAAACTGGAGCTTAATTATTTCCCCCAGCTGTGGATCATGTAGATTCTTTATCCTTATTTTCCTTCTCTTCTTCTCCATCTCTTTCAGTACCAGCGTTTACCTGACCCTTTCGCAACCTGGGAAACTAGTGAAACCAGTCAACCCTGGCCTCCTTCCCAAGCATCTCTGTCTGTGCTATTGTTTGGATGGGTGTCGTCTTCCCATCAAATTATTCTGTTGTTTTAGCGTCACTCTAAAAAAACAGAAGAGAACGCAGGAACGACAAGAAGCGACTCGCTCTCCTGGGCAGAAAAATAAACAATATCC
The DNA here is from genome assembly GCF_024868665.1 of Triplophysa rosa. Lineage (NCBI taxonomy): Eukaryota > Metazoa > Chordata > Actinopteri > Cypriniformes > Nemacheilidae > Triplophysa > Triplophysa rosa. Next base: position 28,722,474 of record NC_079893.1, on the reverse strand, counting down.
GTTTACAATAAGATGCACGATTACCAACGGGAGAAAAAAAGTGTTTGCGGACGTCTCCTATTTTTAGGAGATAATTGGAGCCTTGAGGGTTTTAAGAGACGAACGTCGCCAACGTTCGGGATGGGTGAGAGAACATTTGTTTTGCAGTTTAAATAATCTGTGGGTGGACTTTAATTTCTCTCCCCTCCCCTCAATTTTCCTTCCTTGGTCATTTTGTTAGAAGGCAAAGTGCAACCTGTTGTCTTAAGCGAATGCCAGGAATAAACACCCGCACACACATTGTGCCTGGTAGCTGTTTCCGTCCACCTCCTACTAGGGTTAAAAATCGTTTCAATTTTATCGATTCCGATTCCAATTCTGATTCTGCTTATCGATTTCGATTCTTATCGATTCCCAGTTTCGATTCCACAGTTGAAGTAAAACATTTACATATCAACCTGTATGGTCATTTAGCCTGCTTATTGACTTGTTTGCAAAATATATATATATATATATATTTATGAGCACCGTTTTGTGTATATTTACACATAGAAACACACCTTTTCTGATTTATTACAATTTGTATTATCATAGTTGAACTACATCATGGTTAAACTGCAGTTACTATAATGCAACTATGGTTAATTTGTGATTCCTGTGCTTTAATGCAAATTCTATAGCTAAACTATGCTTACTATAGTAAAAAATATCGATAATTTTCATAAGGGCTTTTATTGAGATATCAGCAGATCATGCAACGCATGTACTTTTCTGAAAATATGCACACAGGAGTTGATAAGAGGAATTTTAATTTTAATTTCAAAATTTCAATAATTTTTAATTTTAATTTTAATCTCAAGTATCCGATTCCTATTCCTTTCGATTCCGATCCGATTCCTAGCCTTTCGATTCCGATTCCAAATTGGAATTGATTTTCGATTCCCAACCCTACCTCCTACACACACACTCAGCAGCTTTCTCTCTCTCTCGCACGCACGCACGCACGCACGCACGCACGCACACACACACACACATATCCGCTCCTCAGAGGAAAACATGCCCTTTCAGGAAAATAACAGTGTAAAGACCTTTTGATGCTTGTAACTGGCCAGCGAGGAGGAGGAAAACAGGTTTAAGTGCTAAATGAACATAATTACACCCTTAATACGCTGTTGACATATGAAATCAAAACCTTTTAAATATAAATCTCAACCTTCATTCTGCGGAAACGACAAACACTGCTACAGGCACACTTTTGAAGTTCAGCAAGCCGTGCTCCACATTGCCATTTATTTTGCACAAGAATTGTCCGCTTACAATCGACATCTTATGTGCATATAAACTGCTTTTTAAATGTGACATTAAATGGATAGTTCAGCCAAATAGGAAAATTCTTTCGCCATTTATTCACCCTCTTGTCATTTCAAACCTGAATGACTTTCTTTCTTCTGGAGAACACAAAAGAAGATATTTTGAAGAATGTTGGTAACCATACAACACCGGACCCCATTGACATCCACTGTATGGACATTTCTCAAAATATCTCCTTTTGTGTTTCACAGAAAAAAAGAGTCATACAGGTTTAAAATGATATGAGGGTAAAAAATGATGACCGAATTGTTATTTTTGGGGTGAACTGTCCCTTTAAATGCTGTGTAAATCTGTAATCAGTATGTATATTATTTGTATCTCATTCAGTCTTTATTCAGGCAACATCAAAACACTTTTGCATAGCATTTGTGTGCATACAAAAGGGGAATTACCGATCACAAAAATAACCTTTCAAACCAAAACACAGTTGGCTTGCAGAACATCCTGTTTATTTTTTACTCAAGGGCCCTAGATAGCAGGCTTGAAAGCAAACGTGGGACACCCCCTAACCCAAGTCCACACAAAATAACTCGAGTACGACAATAGATCCTAACATCTGTACCATCTCTTCATCAAATTCATTTTTAATGACAGCAGGTGGTCCGGGTTGATGTCTTAGGAGTAGCAGACAGCTGGTGAATCATCTTATCTTTAAAGGATTAACTTTAAGATGCATGCCGATGCTAAGAGGTGAGCCGCTTTTCGAAACTACAGTAGTTGTCCAATGACAACTTCAAGAGGGTGCAAGTGAAAAATAGAGAGTGAGGAAGTGAATCAGAAACAGAGATAACCAAAGAGAGATGAAAATAATAGACCTACAGACTGACTGACCGCTCTGTGAACACTGAGAGCTGTCAATCAAGCATCTGTTCTGTGTCCTGTACCGAAGAGGCTATTTAAAAACAAGATGCATTATAGGAGATTAAACTACCACAGCGCATCATACCAAACCTCGACCTTTTCTATGAGTTCAGACACTTTTGAAGCCCATAAACATTGGACAACAAACACTAAATCGGTTTTGCTATTGGCTGATCATGCGGATCTAAACAGATTTATATAAACTCAATACAACAAACCAGAGATACAAACTATTTGATGAAAACAGTATTCTTTTTTGACCTCATAATAACAATGTACTTCAAATTATTCTTTTTTTACAATCCTATCATAAACAATGTAATAAAAGCATTGAGCTGTGTTAATACATTATCAGTTAGTTTCAAGCGACCGTTTTAGTTTTTACGGCAAGAATAGTTTACGACTGTAACATCAGACAGCAGGTGTTCAGAGTGCAAGATTTTTTAATAATAACACAATAGTGTGTGTATGAACAAACGCTCTTTAATATACAAGCCACTCTTACCTAATAACCTATAAAATCAGTTAAATTACATTTCAACAAACTTTTCTATTATACCGAAATCCACCTTCTGTGTTTTATCGACGTCTTAAACATCAAGGGAAAAACGTATGTCTAGTCTACATGTTTGAATAACGTGCATTAAAGGATGTTGCTTAGACACTTTCAAGCAAATGCAATATATATACAATAAATGCATTACGGAACTTATACGGAATCTATAAAGAAAGCGAGTCAGCAAAAACAACAACGCAGCTAACAATCTGTCTGATGTTTTAAACAATCCATACCATTTAAAACCAGCAAGGTAAGCATTAGGTGGGACTAAAAGCTTATTCTCTCTGCATTGAAGCACAAATCAAAACCATAGTCATTGTTTAATCGCTGCAGAGAAGTACTAAAGAGGAAGATCGCTGAATGTGGTTTCGCCTTTATGTCATTTTAAACATCTCTGAATTGACTGACGCATTAAGAACTGTCTCTATTAAACAATTTCTCTATTAACACAAGTAAGCAAACAACCGAAGAGATTTATGTGTCTGAGGTGGGCATTTTATCAATTCACACGCTAAGTGGGAATCGAACCCGGGACTGGGGCGTTGCTGATGTTGCAAGTATGTGATGTGTGTTTAAAAAGCTTAAAGGGATAGTTCACCCAAAAATAAACATTTAGGCCAGTAGTTCTCAAACTTTTTCGTTGTAAGGCCCCCTTTGAGTACGGTGCATCGCTTTGCGGCCCCCCACAAATAAAGATTTATAATCCTAAATTTATCATTTTAATTAAACCAAAAACATATTCAGTTATACAATGCTGGAACTTCAATTCTTTTGGTTGGTGGGCTTATTTTTCTGTTTGATTGCATACAATTTATGATACATTTCTATATTTCATAAAATGCCACAAAATCTGTGGCCACCCTAGATCCATCTTGGGCCCCCCCAGGGGGCCACGGCCCCTAGTTTGAGAACCACTGATTTAGGCCAATTATCCTCAGGTCATGGGGAAAAAATTAATAGTTATTAAACAAAAAATTAGGCATGCACCGATATGTACAATTTGGGCGATAACAATAACTGATAATTATTTAATACAAATTTGTCTAAAAAATATACATACTTTCTACATCAACAATGTTTTGCGGTAACACTTTACAATGAGGTACTATTTGTTAACAATTAGTTAATGCATTAGCTAACACGAACTAACAATGTACAATACTTCTACACCATTTATTAATATTAATTCATGTTAATTCAGCATTTACTAATACATTATTAAAATCAAACGTTGTCACTGTTAACATTAGTTAATGCACCATGAACTAACATGAATAGCTGTATTGACATGAACTAACATAAACAAAAATTAATAAATGCTGAAAAACTCAATTGTTCATTGTCAGCTAATGCATTTACTAATGTTAACTAACAGCACCTTATTGTAAAGTGTTACCTGTTTTGCTAATAGCAGTAAGTGAATGATCGTGACAGAAAAACAGTACTGTACTGTTTTTTTAACTGTGAGCAGCATGCACCTCAAGTGGTTCAACCAGAGGAAATAATTTATCAGCTTTAATATATCGACATAACTTTATTATCAGACAGAAATGACCATTTATCGGCCGATACTGATATAGTCGATAATATATTTTTCGTCCCTACTAAAAATACTTTTAAAAAACTTACAATTAAATAAAAAATTAATTAAATCAAGAAATTAAAATAAAAAAAATCAAATTTAAAAACTGCATTTATTACATACTCATTGTATCTCACAGCACAATTTTACTATTAAGAAGATGTGTGACTAATGCTCATTGGGAGGTAAAAAATCAGAGCGTTTCTCATCGCTGCGTTTCAGCATGTGAATAAAATGAAACGGAAATAAAGTGTTTGCCTGCTTCCGCGTGTGTGTGTGAAAAAAACAATGTGTGAGAAACTAACGTTGTTGCGCCCTGGGTGATGCTAAAGGATTCAGGGAGGAGGTTGTTCTTGAGTCAGCTTCTGTTCAGGCCACAAGACAACAGACCTGCATGTGTTTTATCTCACCCACCGATAAGCAAAGCGAGGATGACTGAAATCTATCTCTTCTAACACAACCCACACACATCCTGGCCATTGATTCAGCAGTAGCTTTGTTAGCGCTTGTTTACACACGTGTGTATAATTCATAGATTGTTCACAAAAGTAGCTGGCGATAAGTGCTATCATGCTTGTCCAGTCAGCTCGTCTATAAAATTAACAACATTTTGCATCACAAAAGGCGTTTTAACTATGAGTGGACAGGCCAGTACAAGACTGAGATTAATAGGGTTGTCAACAGGCCAAACAATCAGCCCTTAGCCAAAAAACAAGCAGAAAGTCTGGGGTAAACAACTCCAAGGCGCTAGTAAAATGCTAGCAAAGAATGCTAACAGAAGTTATATAGTTTTTCAGGTTTTTTCTCATGTAGAAAGTAGCTTTCTGCGATTTACTAGCAATAGGGTAGCAATAAAAAAAAAGTGTTACATTTGTCATGTTTACCCCTGAAGTAATCTGTATCCTACGACAGTCCAACCTCTCCCTGACCCTAGGGGTTATAAAACATTTTTTTAGCAGCATCCACCATTTTTTTTCTATTTGATGAACAATGAAATGTTGACAGCCAATCAAAGTCCATTTAAATTGAAAGGGTAATAATAAACTTCTAAAAAAATCTTCTAAATGTCTGACATGTGACAAAAAACATCTCAAACACGTATTGCAGGCCCAGAAAGCACAGGTCTTAAAACGGGCAGGTTTACATGCATTCTAAATCATAAACGCCTCACAGACATCTTTTAGAAGTCTATATGACATCTGACAGGAGATGTATTTCGGATGAGCAAACCATAAAAAAATGTTTCGCAGATGTAAATGCAGACATCAAATAGACGTCTCCCAGTGTGGTTGTTGATGATTGAGGAAATGTATATAATTTTGTGATGTTTATAAAAATGAGACGCATGAATTAATTCCACAAGGCAACCCTGGAGAACAGAACTGACCATCTGTGGAGATCATGCTAAGCTCACTCGCTAACTCATGCTGTTGCTAAAAAGGTGCATCTATGGTAAACGCTATGCTCGTTCTCAAACGCTCTCCATCTGTTAGATGCTTCCGCACCGGAATAGAGCGGAAAGGTTTGGAAGCTACGAACCATGAGTGTCACCATGTCCCTCTTTTACAAAGCTTTATCAGGACGGTGTTTACTGGAGCCCAATGTCATTAACATGCCAGCACTCACTCCGAGGGGAACGCTATCTCAATGCGCAACATGTGCACATAAAATATTTAAGTGCTTGGAGTTAGTATCTATTAGCATAGAGTATATCAGTCGTTTTGTGTTACCATATCTAGCGGCATTGGTAAATGGAAAGCACAAAAAATGGCCCTCATTGACTTCCAGCGGTGGAACACATTGTCTATTATTTTTATTATTATTTGATGAATTTTCAAATGCATTAAAACACCACACTCAAGATAATTGTACTGAACCACATCCCTAAGGCTATCCAGGTGACATGTATTATTCACCACCCATAATCCTTCAGTGGCTGAGCGTGGGAATGCACAGAGAGCATGTGTAAGTCTGTGCACACAACTAACAGACGTTTACGTTTAGACAACGGCCAACTGCTTGCTCTAGATGTGCGAGTCTCATGGAATCTAAAATACCAAAGGCAGTGAAACTGTAAGCTGGAACGATACGAGACTAATCACTTAACCTCTCCAACCGTCTCTCTCTCGACCCCACATAATATTTAATCTGTGCTAGCATGTGATAAGCCTCGAGACCTGAGCCACGCGGACAGCAATCCATCACGTTTTGAAAATGTGACTACGAGAGGAGGAGCTTAAACACACACAAACACATTCATCACGTGTGCTGGTGGATCAATAGACTGATAAATGTCACGGTATCTGACACAGATCAAAACAAAAACAAAATCAATATTAAATTATTATTTTCAAAAACCTGTTCGTTTAAGGTACATTATTGCAAGACACAAGCTTGCTTTAAAACTCACTAAATGCACTAAAGATGTCAACAGAGTAAATCCTGATACAGAAAATCTGGTTTCCAAAATTATTGTATTTTATAATGTATATTGAGATCATTTAAAGGGACAGTCCACCCCAAAATAAAAACATTCCGTCATCGTTTACTCACCCTCGAGTTGTTCCAAATCTGTATACATTTCTTTGTTCTGATGAACACGGAGAAAGATATTCGGAAGAATGCTTGTAACCAGTTCTTCACCACCATGGACTACCATAGTAGGAAAAAATACAATGGAAGTCAAAAGTGCCTCAGAACTGTTTGTTGTCCTACATTCTTCAGAATATCATCTTTTGTGTTCAACAGAACAAAGAAAAAGTGTCCTACTATGGTAGTCAGTGGTGGCCAAGAACTGTTTGGTTTCAAGCATTCTTCCAAATATCTTTCTCTGTGTTCATCAGAACAAAGAAATTGATACAGATTTGGAACAACTCGAAGGTGAGTAAATGAAGACATCATTTTGGGGTAAACTGTCCCTTTAAGCATTTGCCTTTAATACAAAGCAAATTACAAAAAAGAGAATTGTCATGAACCACTCCCTGTCAAACAAGCAAAATTAAGAGAGAAAAAGAGAGAAAAATCACTTCTCAAGAATTTCTGTAAAATGTGTCTTTTTTCCTCTTTATCAGCAAAATATAGATTTTCCCATTTCCACCTGTTTTTAGTTTTCGCTGAGTTGGCCATTCAGATATCCAGATTAGATCCATGGGTACAGTTAAATAAAACTGTATATTCACAAGCATGAGATTAAAAGTGCTGATCCAGGATTGGTTATATTTTCCATACTGAACTGAATGTAATGATACGGATGAGAGGGACTCAAGCAGGGCTGGACTAGGAAGAAAAATCAATGGTGCATGCATACGTGTCTTTTGCATTCGCATTGCGTGCATTCGCATTTATAATACGTCCGTCTAAGCGGCCAACGCCTCCTTTACGGCCCCATACGTTAGCGGCAAACGCGTCCGTTACGGCCCCATACATTAGCGGCCCACAGGGAAAACACCCGGTACGCCAGATGGCCAGTCCGCCCCTGGACTCAAGTCCAGTTTGGGAGACATTTTAATGTATTTGACACACACAAAAGATCGGTAGTATATGCATCCCTCAGCATGGCCACGAGCCCTCTGTGGTCCAAATCTGCAGCAAGCACTTTATCATTAACCTCACATTAAAACACATGTTTGCTCCCTTTTAGTGGGTCACTCAACTTAACCCATTCACCAAATGAGACATACAGAAGCTCGGCTAAGCTTCACTTCTCTGCAGCGTAATGAAGGTTTTACACGTAGCAAGCTACACAGCCATGAAGTCAAAAATTCTGTTATCATTTAGTCACCTTCAAGTTGTTCAAAACCTGTGTATGACTATCCTCTGTGGAACACAAAATATATTTTGAGAAATGTCTCAAACCCTACAATGGAAGTCAATGGGGGCCAGTGTTGTTTGGTTACCAATGTTCTTCAAAATATCTTCTTTCGTGTTCTGCAGAAGGAAAGAAGTCATACAGGCTTGTAATGACATGAGGTTGAATAAATGATCAAATCATTTGTAATTTTGGGTGAACTGTCCCTTTGAAAGCAACATCTGGGTGTTCTTATTCTAGTATGAACTACAATGATGGAACAAAAGCACTTAGCGGTTGAAATGTTCAAATATTTTATATTATCTTTTAATATTATTATAATTTATGTAAGATCATTTAATACTATCTTTCATAACCCGATGTCCAGAGAAAACTGTAAGAAAGCCATTTACTGTATAGGTTGATCTCTGTTAATACAAGCTTTCAAAATCGCTCTGTGATTGGTTGAAGCTGTTTTTATTTTGTCGCTCAAATACAAATTTTTAGTTCAGGTTCTAACTTTTGGGACCTAAGAACACACGGTTTTAAAATCACACTAACACACTGAAATCATGAAAGTGATAAAAATTCTGTGTGCCGAAGCACAAATGGTCAGTAACTACAGAAACAGAGAACATCGATGATCATGTTTCATAAGCTACACAGCAGCCAGACAAGGGTCAATGCTCCACCCATCACAGCCAGACAGAGTTCCTGCCTTCCTGCTAATTGAAAAATGGAGCCATAGGTTTGTAATTGACAGCCCACTGCAGTAGAATAATTCACTCTTGCCCCCACTGTGAACCCAGAGGAAGAACAAGACAGAAAAAACCAGTGAGAAAGGAAACCGGATTTGCAGATTAACCACAGAAAAAAAAATCGCAATTAGTCATAGTGTTACAAAAAATATTTTAGACAATTAAAATACAAATACAGTCTTCAACAATATAGTATCGAAACATTTTGCTTTAACTTTTTTTTACTTTAATGCAGTTTTCAAAGGTGGACCTCAATTTCAAACAATAATGCTTTGAATCATACTGAGAAATGCTGAAGTGATGTGCAAATATGTCTTGGTATTCAACAGTAAAGCCCATTGCAATGCACATTGAGTCCGAAATTTGCGTCCGAAATTTCCCCACGTTAAAAAATAAACACGACCTCACGTTGTGTCAATCACATTTACACACTGCCTCCGATATTTTCGCCAGTCTAAAGAAATTCGGACCGGGTTCGATTTTCTGCGTTTTCGCATCCGTAGCAAGCATTTTGAGTGACCTTTTATAACAATTCAGAGACACCGTACAAACGAGAGCCAAATAAGAAAAAACGCATACGAAAAGTTCGGACTGTATGTGCAAAGACCTTTACAGTATTATACAGATTTACAGGGAAAAACGTAATTTAACGTCCATATAACATCCATTCTTTTTTGCTCAAATTCAGCCGAAACGGTTAATCCATTCCGTTTATTTACATGAAGTGCACTTTAAAAATGAATTTCAAATATTTCCATCCTAATGCTTGATCTCTTCCATTACAAGTGCTTGCATAATGTATCACCTTCACATTACTAGTGGTGTTGAACCCAGTACAACTCTTGTATGACTCATTCATGCTCATTTCTCATATTCTAAACTTAATTCAGTCTGTATTTTCTATCCCCTCATTCCACTAATTCCCATGCAATCAATCAGTGATATAGCTTCAGTTTGTCATGCATCAAAAATGAGCGCTACATAATCCGTCCGGTCTGTTAGCCTGCGAGTGATATAGAGCAAAGCCGCGAGTACGGCAGTGTTAACAGACTGCCGCAGAACCTTCATATATGCTGAGATAACACACACGTGACTTACAGTACGCATCCATGCATCTGCACCAGAATGATGAATAAAACATGAGATCTTCAGTTTAAGACTGAAAAATGAACAAAAGAGAGTTATCAGTTAAACACCCTCAAGCCATACGATTCCAAAAGTCACAGCTCCACAATAAATGGATAAAAATTTCAAAACGAGTAAATTTATTAAGAGAGCTAGGGAAAGGTTGTACGAACAACATCCTGAATAAAGGGGAATTCATATACGATGACAAGTATAACGCTAACTGTAACTATAACTATATTTGCGCCTACACCAGTGGACAATGTGCACGTTGCAGTATTATACAGTCACAAAAATGATGACCTGCTGATGTTGCTTTACGCTTTCATTCCCAAATATCCAAGCTCTAAAATAGTACTGCAAGTTATCGTCCAAAGTGTGAAAGGGCCTTAAGTAATTTGGGTTTAAAAAATTATAATCAAAAAAGCAAAATCACTCTGATCTCATGGAAATTCCTAACTATTTTACGAAGTGGCTAATTGTAATTTATTAATTAATGTGCATTTATAAATCTTTGCTAATGGTATGGTATTTGCACCACATCTTATGTGCCCAAGGGCCAGATTTACTAAACAGGGCAAAATAGTGTAAAGGTCTTTGCACATACATTCCGAAATGTTCGTATGCGTTTTTTCGTATTTGGCGCTCATTTGTACGGTGTCTCTGAATTGTCAAAACGCCTCTCAAAATGCTTGCACAGATGCGAAAAATGCATAAAATTGAACCCAGTCCAAATTTTTTTATGTCGGACGAAAATATCGAAGGCAGTGTGTAATTATGATTGACACAACGTGAGGTCGCATTTAATTTTTAACGTGTGGAAATTTCGGACGCAAATTTCGGACTCAATGTGCAATGGCCTTAAGAGCGCAATTTCAAAAAAGCTCAGATGGGAGTGGAAATTTCTGCGGGTGATTAACTAAAAAACACTGGAGCAATATCTCATTCCCATAATGACCAATGCAGTCTTTGAAGAGCAACCCAAATTAGCGCAGGTTGAAGACATGCTTTTGGGCGTTAAATAAAGCCAATGATGAGCGCAAACCTTAGTAAATCGCATAGCGTGATTCATTTAAATCCTCTCCACCCATAAAGTTTGCGTCTGAAGAGGAAACTCCTACAAATGCATATGCAATAAGGTCAGTCGCAAAAACAGCTGTGTCCAAAGCTGTTAGTAAATCTGTCCGCTAGTGTTTAACAACCTGATACTCTGTGGGGTTATTATACTGTCTTAGTAGTATAATGGCTATAAAAGTATACTGTGCCCTTTATAAAATACACCATGAGCACTTTTTAGATTCACATTTATAAATTGTTTTAATCCTTCATGATGAAACCAGTATGAACTTTTCGTTGTTGTTCAGCCATTCAAAGAAATTTGGTACTTTATCGCTAGGGACTCAAAGGATTGTGAGGTCTTTTGAGGTCCGGGCCTCTGCGTTGTGTCCATTTACGGCTTTTCCCAGCGTCCTTTTAATGTTACACAACGCTTGATCCGGCTGCAGCTTCAATTAACCTCTATGCTCATCTTTAGACAGAGCGAGAACGTTTCTGTAAGACAGTAGATTTCCTTCCAGATTCAAATTGCGTATTTATTCAAAAGGTGGTGAATAAACAAACATCCACTAATGTTTACGCCTCTTTCTATCTTTGGACCCTCCGTTTCCTCTAGGGAAGTTCAAGTGGGTCAATAGAACAAAAGTCTTAAGGCACGATCTGACCGAAATGGTGTGGGTTGCATACTAGATTGCATTTTTTTCTAAAACCAACAGCATTTGTATGCAGTACAGCAGTGGTTCTCAAACTTTTTTGTTGTGTTACGTGCATCGCTTTGCGGCCCCCCATATAAAGACGTATAATCTTAAACTTAGAATTTTAATTAAACCAAAAACATTCAGTTATACAATGCTGGAACCTCAATTCGTTTGGTTGGTGGTGTCATTTTTCGGATGTTTGATTGCATAAAATCTATGATAAATTTCTATATTTCATAAAATTCCACAAAATCTGTGGCCCCCCTGGATCCATCTTGGGGCCCCCCAGTTTGAGAACCACTGCAGTACAGGATAGATGCTTCTTATTTAAACTGGCTACAGGCTATCTTTGGATATGACAGCCTCCTAATATTGTCATCCTATACCTTTTGATTGTCAAAGCAATAAACAGCCACTAAGAATTCTAAAACGGCATCATGGCTAAAAATGTCTATTTCAAGTATCCCATGGAGGAAGATGACAAATGTTATCATTAAACGCAACAGCACCGGCTAATCACGAATAATTCTGAAAGCGCAGATACTCTCGGCGTCACTGTGAGACCGGCGGCCGTGACTATCATCCCTCAATTCATTAATGTCCCACGCTGGCAAATGGAGTTGCCAAAAAAAGCCCAGTGCTCACTTGAGGTTCGCTTTCATTTGCCAGCTTCTCATAAATCAATGCGGCCGCTTCCTGTGCTCATGTGATGTCCTGGGCTGCGAGGGCCCACAGCACATGCTCAAATGAGAAGCATCCAAATCTGTATGAGAAGAAGATATTTTGAAGAACTTTGGTAACCAAACAACACTGACCCCATTGCCTTTTATTGTATGGACAGGCATTTCGAAAATTTCTGCTTTAGTGTTCCACAGAAGAAAGAAAATCATACAGGTTTATATGGCAAAATACAGTAACATCAACATCGTACAAAGAACCGTTAGTAAGGGGCGTCAACTCATCCTTCATCAACCAACTTTGTAATCAAATAATATGAAGCATCACACAAAAGTGCAAATGGCTCTGCGATCACTAAATCAACTTTTGCTGTCTGTAGAGACCTCTGATAGGCAGCATGGCACCGGCTAATTCGACTGTGCTCATTCAGCACCCTCCGCTTAGGGAGTGCTAATCTTGTAATCCTCATGGGCATGTTAATAACACGACTTCAAGCGTGACTTTGATCTTATACATAATGAAAGGGATAGTTCACTGTAATATATGTAATATATATTTCAAATCAAAAGTAAATAAATAAAAATCTTTTTATGTTACACCTGGAAATTTGTCTCAGTGAAAAATGCACTGTTAGTCCATTCCGTACAAAGACATCTGCTAAAATTACTCTTTTATTTCTAAATTGAGCTATATTATCCATTTGGATAGTGACCTCCCGTGTATCAAATTGGTTTAAAATCGGTTTAAATTGGCTGAATCTTCCGTTTTTATTCTATTAAAGGGGTCATATGACACAGCTAAAACGAATATTATCGTTTGTTTTAGATGTAATGTAATGTGTATACACCATTTAAGGTTCAAAAACGCTGTATTTTCCACATACCGTGCATGTTTGTACCGCCTCTCTGAAACAAGCGGATTTTTTACAAAGCTCATGGCTCTGAAAAGCGAGGTGTGCTATGATTGGCCAGTTAACGTGTGCGTAGTGATTGGTCAAAAATTGCAAGCGTGTGATGGAAATGTAACACATCTTACCATATTTGGAACATCAGGTTCCAATGCAATTGTGCTGACAGGTACACCCACCTTACTTGCGTATACATTTGGGCGGTCTTAGTCAAATCATACCACGAACTGACGTAGATTTGTGGGGGTGTGGTTACACGAGGGGTTTCAGGCAGGTCTGGGTGAGCATTCGCTTTTAGATAGAATGCATCTTTTCTTCCGACACTTTAATTTTTGCAATTTTACGTGTCTAATACATGCATGGGCAACACACCAAAGAAACACGTGTTTGCGCCATATGACCCCTTTAAACCCTATTGGGCGTGCTTTCCTTCTTTTTGAAACTTAATTCAAATGGTGTGCGACACTTTAAATGTCACTCTAGCTTGAACAGAGAACATCCTATTATATATTATATCTTCACACAGACACGCTCTGTGTGTGTGTGTGTGTGTGTGTTTGTGGATATGTGATATGACTGTGTGTGTATATCTGAGCAAGTGCACACGGTTTGCCTGTTTGGTGGCAGTGCAACTGTTATCTAGTTTCCAATTTTTCCTCGCACCTGAATAAAGCAGGCGCTACATCACCAGAACACGTGCGAAAGCCTTGGGACGGTCTCTTGAGCATACTGCGTTACACACTGCGACGTTTTGTTTCCTTTCTCATTATCAGGAGATACGGCACAGGTCTACAGGGAACCGAGTGTCACAGTGCCACGCTGTTCATGCACTGTAAAAAATGATTTGTTGTTTTTTGTTGTTTGACTAAAAATATTAGTCAACACAACGAGTTTGCAACAAATTCATTAAGTGAACTAATATTTTTAAGTTGAATTAACTTAAAATTTTAAGGCAGCCAGGTAACTTATTTTTTTAAGTTGAAACAACAAAAAACAACAAATCATTTTTTACAGTGTGGGCATCCATTTTGTGTCTTTAAATTCCATCCCCTATGTTTGGTTCGAGAAAGAGTTGTGTAGATCTCCAGCGCTGTGTGTCACATGCTCGGTTTGTGAGTCAGACAACGACCGCTTGTGTCTGTGACACAAACACAAACTGAAGAACAGCGAGATGATAAAAGCTTTCCTGATTGGCAGTCTTATCAGTTGGTGTCTTCATTTAATCAAAATATTTCAGCTGCATTAAAAACATACATTGGTATAATTTTACAAAACGGTATTTTCAATTAATTTAAGTGACGGCCTTTACTATCAACAGTTTCTAATCTGGCGAAAAAATGACTTGCAAACAAAATTACCGCTTTGGACTAAAATGTGCTGTTCTGTTTGTCTAATATTTGCATGAAATCTCTCGCTGTCTTCCTGACCTGATTCTGACCACCTGTGCCTTATGGGATCAGACGGGGTGAGGTCACATGACTAGAACCTCGGCAGCTTTATCCGTTGAGCCCTCCTGTAGGGTCAATCCAGTTTAGAGTGTTCTAGATGCCAAATAATGTTTTTGGATTGTGTATGGAGAGGTGAACGGTAGAAGATGTAAGAAGGTATAGACGTTTTATAAGTATTCCCTTTATTACAGTAGTTTGAATTAGAAAACTTGAAGATTAAAAAAAACAATTCTACGAAAATGTAAAATAATTAAATGCAGGCTGGGGCCGCTGGGATTGTGGAAAGATGTAAAAGTGAAGCTTCCTGGGGAAACTTAGAAAAACAGAGACATTCAGTTCTGTATTTCTTTGCTTAGTCATCATCAAGAGTATTTTAAAGGTCCAGTGTGTAATGTTTAGGAGGATGTATTGTCAAAAATGCAATATAATATACATAACCATATCTTCAGATGGTGTATAAAGACCTTACATTATGAAGCGTTATGTTTTATTACCTTAGAATGAGCTATTTCTATCTACATACACCGCAGGTCCCCTTGCATGGAATTCTCCATGTTGTTTCTACAGTAGCCCCAAACGGACAAACTGCTCTACAGAGCGCATTTCATAAATACGTTTTCTCCTTCGGCAAAGAGGTGAAAACCTGACAACATCTTAGTCCTGTGTCAGCCACCGTAGTGCTTCGAATGGGAGGGGTGGAGTGAGCCGTTGGTTGCAATTGCAACCTCACCACTAAATGCCACTAAATTTCATACACTGGACCTTTAAGTATTTCCAGATACTGGAACATACATAACAGACATAAACTAGAGCTGTTCAATGATTAATCTCATCCAGAATAAAGGTTTGTGTTTACATAATGTATGTCTGTGCACTGTGCATTTTATTTTGTATTTATAAACACATACATAAATGTATATTATTAAAAGAAAAATATAAAAATGAAAAAATGTGTATATATATATAACTTATTTATAAATATATTCATGCAAATATGTTCTTAATATATACATGTATGTGTACTCGTATGATTATCAATGCAAAATAAATATGCACACTACACATTGTGTTTATTATTATAATCACAAAATTTGATTCTGGATGCGATAAATCGTGATTAATCATTGAGCAGCCCTGCGTTAAACTGGTCTCAGGTCAGCTGAAGAACCAGCAAGATGTAAATTTCCATAACCAGCAAGCGAGGACACCTGGCTTTGTGCAGTTGAGCCTCTGTAAAAGCCTCCATCGATCTGTGGGTACACACTCAACGCCCCTCTGATATAAAGACAGTCTGACTCAGCAAAGACGGTCTCTCAAACAACTCGAACTAAACCTGGATTTTTTTCTACGCTTCTTTGTGTGCATTAAAATGCAGAGGACTCTTGGAACAGACAAGCACACTTAAAATCTTCACATTTTGTCTTTGATGTATATTTGATGCCATTGTAGGCAGCGTCTACAAAACGCATACATGTAAATAAAACAGCAAATGCATTACCAAATTCCTCTTGGGCAAATAGCTGCACACTCAAAGGCTTTCTGACATCTCCATTGCTAGTGAATGTGAGTCATGCGTTCCTCTAACCAGCACAATTCAATTTCACAGCCATCAATAGGCCATTATTTCAGTGATCCTTTCGTCTGACTGTTGCATTACCGTAAAGCCCTCAAGATCTACAGTATTTGTGGAGTGTTGACTCTATAAAACGGTTTTCATCAGTCTGAGGTATAGTTTTTACCTTCCATATATCTAGTTATAAAAAGGTAGTAGGCTTATTTTATTTTGGACATGACATAATACTACCATGGTTGTTCGGACCTGAAAATGACCTAAAATCCTTCATAAAAGAAAAATCCCTGCTTTGTAAATGAATGTTCTATGCCTGTCCCAGCATGCAATTCTTTCGAAAGACAGCAGAGGTGTGTCTGGTGGGGTTACACCCATAAACTCAAGGTCTAACACTTGAGAGACACATATTCTAGAATAGCATCATACTTAAATTAAGGATGCACGATAAATTATCGGCCGGTCTTCTTTAAGTTATCGGTATCGGCCCTATAATAAAATTTAGGCCGATATATTATGAATAATTTCCTCTAGCTGAACCACTTCAGGTGCACGCCGCTCACAGTTAAAATCCAGTACAGCTTTGTCTTTCTTTCATGACCATTCACTCACTGTTATTAGCAAAAAATTGTTGAAGTAGTATGTAGATATTTATGAATGTGAAAACTACAGTAACAAAAGCATATTGTTTGAAGTCGACTGCTGTCTGAATGCTTTCTGTCTTGAGACCTGTTAGACTTGTGGCTATTGAGAACACCTTTCTGGGTTGCTCTGGGAGAACATCTATAATTTGTTTATTAAATAAACATTATACCAGAAACGTTTCAAAGTTAAAGAATCTTGAATTAGTGTAAAGTAGGCTTGGTACATGATTTTCAGGGGAAAAAATTATGTTCAGTCTCAGAAAATGTTATATTAATATTTAGGTACTGTATATCGCCAATATATCGGTTATCGGCTTGCGATGTTTAAGAATTATCGGTTATTGCCAAAATTTACATATCGGTGCATCCCTAATCTAAGTCACCCTAATTTTTAGCGTCGGATTATGTTTTAGACTTTTTTGCTGAGCTGGAACTACTAAAATCATTCAAATAAAATATATTCAACTGCTCTCGTCTTATAAAGTCGCTATCATACTATAGGATGCCTTTCTTTCAGTAAACAATCAATGGGTGGATCTTTCATATTTTAAACTCTAAAATCCTAAAGGTTTTCTATTTACATTCTCTTTACTGCAATGTGGTAAAAAAAATCTGTAATACAGTAATGATAATTATCCTGTCCAGACATATTTATTTAAATATAAGTTGGTACAAAACCAATTACAACACGAATAAAGTATTGTACCGAATTACTTTTAAAATATACATTTTTATTATGTATGTAATACACTATGAGTTCAGAATGATTTATTTATTGTTTGTTTGCATTACTGTCTAATTGTCATTAAAAGAATTACAATGTTAAATGTTTAAGTGGTGTTAGAAATAGGCTTAATTTCCTTAACACAAGTTTGTGTTTTAACTTTTTAGAATTGCCTTTGCCCTCCGTTTGAGGTGAAAAATGGCCTGGACTTCCTTTACAGTTTTCATGAGATTCGCCTCGACAGTAAGGGCCCAAAAAGAAACCGAGAGAGCGACAGGGAGATAGAGACTATCACTATTGTCAGGACTGTACATTTTCTGTTCGAGAGAGGGGAGTTTGATGTTTTCATCGTGAAGGGAAGATGACAAGTCTGTCAAAACATTACAGTTCCTTGAATAGTTCCACAAAAAATAAAAATTCTCTCATAATTTTGTTCCATCCAACATTTATATGACATCCTCTCATTAGCTGAAAACTGTCACTTTATATACTTTTCACTGTATTTCGAGTGTTCTATAAGATCAAAATGAAGAAACATTTTCTCTCTCTCTCTCATTGTGTGTACACCCAAAACCTAGCCTTATGCTTTTATGTACTTTTTCACTTTGAATCCAGCCTATCATACGCTGGAGACACACACCTCAGCATTATTACATCATCATTCAGCACAGCTGCTGTCACCAGATCATTCCACTCAGAAAAAGAGTCACGTGATGATGCTGCTGTTCGACAGACCCCGAGGGCCTCGCCGCCACTAACAATTTCCAATCACTTATCAGATGCTCAAAATGGAATGCAGCAGATCAGAATAAATACGAGTTTAAGAAAACAGATTTAGCCAGTTTGTGACAATGACTTGTTGTCTTTTCTGAACATAGCGCGACCCAAAAAATATTTAGACAATAGAAATAAATAACTGCAGAACTGCATAACAAAATATAACTAAATATTTTGTAGACCTTTTGTTGGAACTAATATTTAAATATTTCGCTTTTTTTACGAATAGTTTAATCAACTAGTCTCAAGAATAATATCAGTGGGTGGACTTCTGGTGTATTTCATTGTTTTATAATTTAAAACTTACAGTATAAAAGTCCTCTGTAAATGTTTTGCTTGGAAATGTTAATCTTCCTTTAACAAATGCTTTGGTTTGCTGTTTTATTTTATTTAAGTACATTTACATTGTCTAAGCATGGCTCATTTCTCTAAATATTTTTTGTCAAGAGTGTCAAATAAAGATGATCATTTTATCACGCATATTGATCACAAACTAAATTACTGATCATTCAATGACAAGGTTCGTTGCGTCCGTGATCTATGAGCAAGCATGTGCTCGTACATGTGCATGTGCATATTATATTATTATTTATATAGGTGCACTAATTAATACATTTATATATTTTGACTAATAAGGACAAGACTATAATATTAAACTAAATGCAAGAAGTGGTGGGGGCGATTGTAACAGTGTTTGGGGGCAATTGTAACACTGAAATATAAGTCAAATTAAACCAACGAATGTCAAATAAAAGTCTACCTCGAAGTAATCACTTTACTGCTGTAGTATTAAATGACATTAGTTACGTTTTTTTGTATATGATACAAATGACAGAGAAAGTTCTGCCATGAAACTCTAGATGGCGCAGTCCTATAGTCAATCTGACATATTAACTTTACCACACAGCGCAGCTAATTGGTTCATTCTGTATCAGCAGCCAATGAGCTTGCTGCTCAAAGTTTAAATCTTAGCTAGTGATTTTCGTAGCAGTGCTACCCTCCTCCTTCCCCAGCTCCACCGGTGCTACAAGGTGATCATGTATGCTATACAGGGGTTCCGCCAAGACCAAATACATTTATATGCCATGTACTACACTACCATGCTAAACTCTCCGAGAGTTGTCACTACAGAACTTCTTTTAGATGTCTGGCATTTTATTCATTCAAAAAGCAAAAGTGGGTCAATTACATTGGACCATGTGGCTCGGGGGCAATTGTAACATTGGCCCCAATGTTGCAGCCATGATAAAATTTTGTATGCTAGCTAGCCACACTGTATTACCATAAATTGTTCATGTTAATTTTTTATCAATAACCTAGCGATAAAATATTTATTATTTTCATCTTAACTTTAGACATCAGAAGAAAAATACTTTACAATCTAAAATGAATTTTCAGTGTTTTGGTGAAAACATCTGCTAAGGTATAAAGATCTCGCTCCTTTTCCAAAGGCAGAGAGAGAATCCTACTGCGCATGTGCAGATTAAGCGTCATCACTGTAGCTCGTTTCTGATTAGAGGAATTGAATGTTACAATTGCCCCCCGTTACAATTGCCCCCGGTCCCCCCCCATGTTATACATTTTAGCAAATCCAGGTGTTCAATAGATACAGACATTTTGCATATCACCCACAAATCACACAGTAGTAGTACGTGGTAGTATAAATATACTCTCACTAAAACGATTATGTTAAAAACTCAAACTGTAGGAAAGAGAATTGTTCAAACTAAAGCGAGAATTTCTTGGCATGACTTACTACTATACGCTTGTTTCACTCTTTAACCAGCGTGTGCGTATGCTCATGCAGGTATGATTTCCAATGAACTCTTTGCTGATGCCAACCACAGACGATGAGATTACCTCTGCGCACGGAGCTCAAATTACCTCAGCGCCTCATGGGACAGGATATGGACAGTCATGTTACTTCCTGTCCGATGATGGGAATTATTCAAAAGCCTGTGATGGCTGGAAGTTGCTTACTGAATGGCAATTCAGTCCATGAACCATGTTCTGGAAATCACTTGAGTGATACATGTGCATTTAACAAAAGCACCGCCTAAGAAGATAAATGTAATGGCTACTTGTAGCCTTGTAGGTGGGTAATATTACAAAACTGGACAGGAAATCCTGTTAAGTGTCATCCTGTTTTTAATTCTCCTCTTTCTCCTGACCTGTTCTTACTTTCACTCGTTTCCCCGGTGAATCATCATTGAATATTAATTTGTTCTGGTAGTCTCCTCTGGGAATCTGAAGACTGCAGGGATTTCCCACAACATCCACTCCACCGGTCACATGATGAAGAACACAGACATTTTCTGTCTTGTGGCATAATTTCCTCACTAATTTACATTCTACACTGTTCTGGTGGACCAGACATTCAGATCTATCACACAGAGTGAACCGTTCTTAATTCAATTTATTATGAAAACATGAGAGACCAGGCTGGGAAGTAAAAGGGAATGCTGGAACAGAAATAATACAAACAGAGACAAAGACGAAGCTAAAAGCAAACCGTCGTCTTTCAAACAGAAGACCGAAATGACAGCGCGTTAATAAAAATGACATCTTCATAAAGACAACTTAATGAGTGACGGTTCTTATATCTAACACATATTTTCGAAATATTTGTACTTATTTGAGCCATGAACCCTCTTAAAAAAGGTTCCCTGTCCTGTTTGGTTCTCCAAAGAGACTTAAACATTCCCAAAACGTTTTGATTTCACAAAAGATTATTTTTAGTGGAAACTAAACCTATGTAAAACAGACTATTTTTTTCTACAGGCTATAAAAAGGTAAAAGATAACTGTTATTTTAAGAGTATCCCAGGAAAACATGCTCCAAGAACGTTTTGCTAACATTCCAGTTACGTTATGAAAACGTTACGCTATTGTTGAACGTTTTAAATATTCTTCTAACAATGTGAGTAAAACGTTTTATCACCATTTTGTATAACATTTAGCAATGGCACGCTGCTTATAAAACACTCTTTTAATGTTGCTGCAGGAAGATTTTGAGAAAAACGTTTAGAGAACGTTAGCTGAAGTTCCGAGAACTTGGATTTCTTTTGGTTCTTTTCTGCCATTGTTGCAAAGAAACCTTCAAAGTACTAAAACTGTATCTAATGTTTTATCACATATTTTCGCTAAGCTTATACGAAATACAGTTGACAGCTCTGACATGCTTGAATGCTAATCTGTCCAGACATAAAAGACTTCAATCTATTCTGTCGATGGAAAACAAAAGATGAACTTAACATTTCCATTTCACATGCATTTATCTACATTTTAAATAGCTCGTCTCGGCTAGTGTAAAAGAGCAGGCTACTACATATGATGATTCACTTGTCACATCCTCTGTTGTCCAGGCCGGTCAAAACCACACAGGGACCCATTTCTCATCTCATTCTCCATGCTTTTCTCTTCTTATCGCCTCTCGCTCCATCTCTCCTCTCATCTGCCAACCTGCATTACCGCACATTACATCAAAGAGCAGTGGGGGGCAGGGGGTGGACTGCGCTTTTCACAGGCAATCACACGCACACATTCATTCATGTGACAAACACGTCGAGTCCGATCTCATGACACAGCTCTCAAGAAATGATCGGTTAGGGAAGTATAAACAAAGCCCTAGCTTCAGAAATGGACTTCTACATTAACTTTTGTGAAACGCTTCAACTTTACCTCGTTAAACTTTCAATGTCTAAAAACAATGCCTTGCATTTATTGCTTTGCATGTCAAATTAAGTCTTGACCTTAAACCTCACTGATGCAAAGTTGAGCTTGACGCAAGGTTCAATGCAAAGAATACACGAACAACGAATGTAAGACTTGGTGACACTGAACCGGACCAATATCACAGTAACCGGACTGAAAATCTCTCACACTGTCTCTCTCTACGCTGCCGGTCAATCCTCATCTATGTGCCCTTCACATGTTTTTTGGATTACACTCAAACTTGAACAAACAAAACACATATGCACACGCACTGACAGGTGTGAAGTGTGTGTGACATGAGATGTCCATTATTGCTCTCATCACGTTTATCACATATTCATCTTTTCATCAGTTATTCTACAGACTGTCTAGACGTAGCGAGAGATTTTGCTCATCTGTTGGCGTGTCTGCTCGGTTATGGCGATAGACAACAGGATAACAGATTAATTTGGCCTTCGGTGATAGGGAAAGAATTCACCGGCTTTTCTTACCAACCCGGTGACAACTTTATCAGCAAAACTGTTCTTTATACAAAAATATCAACATTAAAGGAATACTGTACTGTACTGTACATCCATCATAAAGGGCAACAGTACAGTTATTTAGTGGGTTAATAAATATTTTCTAAAGCAAAGCGATAGATGCGTGTGAGAAAACAATTCAAAGTTCTATCTTATTCAGCAAAACCAAAACCAGGCACATCTGAGCACTAAATTTAAGTATGGCAACATGTCTTGTGACATCTAATACTTCGTTATTTTGGTGTCAATTTTGCTAAGTAAACTCAAATTATAAATCATTTTCCCCCACACACATATTGTTTCACTTTTGAGGATTTTTTTGTATTACTTTTATGATGGATGGATGTGCTTTTTGGAGGTTTAACAAGTTGGGTTAGGGTTACACATATGAACAGTAAAGTGACATTTAAAAAAAAACTAAAAAACATTGTGTTCGACTGAATAAAGGAAGTCGTGTAGGCTACAGCTGGGATGGTATGGTTTACTTCTGTACTCTTGTCTGACTGAGCGCTAAATCGTTTGAAAGCAGATTTCTGTTGGAATGAATGACAGCAACCAATCGACTGAGCGCGTCTAAGAACTGGATTACGTAATAAAACAACGCAGCGTCACAATTCCAAACAATGGTACTTTGTTTCTGATGGAATGTGGCATTTTTCACGCAACGTTAATTTCTCTACCAACACACAGGATTACATGTATTTCGGACATTCCTTGCCGAGTAACATTAGCAAACTACATCAAAGCACGGACTGAATTAGCCTACCTGTGATCCACCGCACTAAACTATTTTGAACGACCCACACCTGTCGGCGCATGCGCGACATGACCTTTTGATTCATTCACACCAGTTGCAGTTTCGATCAATTTTTATCTGTCGTAAAATACACGTGATTCTCAACCGTGAGGGTAAAGTAAACTCACACCGTGGCGTCATTAAGCATTTAAATATATATAGCGTTCAAATCCCTTAACTTCAGAATACAGGTCCCTGGGGTCAATACGAAGCGAACGTCAGTGATAACTTTGAATTTAATCTGTTACAGTAAATGCCGCTTACACACATCGTAGTGTGTGTTTCGCTCGCATTTGCTACGGCAGGGCGAAACGTAATGCGCCCACGTCCTGTAAATGGTCAAATAAAACGTGTCATTTGTATACACGGAGTCTGCTTTAAAGTAAATGACGCAAAACCAGCAACAGATTCACACAAAACACCGCAACCCCTCCGAATGGAGCAAACCAGACCAACAAGTTGGTAAGACCGACCGCGGTCGCTGTAGCGCTTGTACTCACGTATCTCGTGATGAGGCTCCGAATGGTGCTGAAATCCATCCTGTCTTCGGATTCTCCTCGTATCTCGTAGTATGTGACAGAAAACGCTAGCTGATCGTTCTGTCAACTCTCTGATCCATGACTGTCGGTCTCTCACGAGCTTGACAACTGACTGTCCTGTGCGACTATTGCGATGATTGCATTTAATGAACCCCTACTGAAATTAAAAAGGTTACTGTATAAAGTCCAAACGCTGTCATAATGCCACGATTCGGTGTCACCTACAGACACGCCGCGATGAATAAACAAGCTCTCGTTTTTCTTAATAATTAAGGGAGCGGGCACTTCTTCGTTGTCAAGTGCCCCTTCGGGCTGTTCTATGGTGTAGTGATGATGTACTCGCTCTGCAACTCGGTGTAGTAAAGCCCTCCCGACGACTGCTAGCGCCGGCGACGTCACGGGCGCATGCGCACCGTGGAGCGTCACACCCACCCGCCCACGGTAAAGGTTCTGCCTCCCTTCTCCAGTCCAGTTACTGCCAATCAATCTCAAGCACAAACCGGTACAGGGGGATGACATGGTCAACCACTTAACCAAGTCAAATGGGAGCATTTTAATAAGTGCCTGTTTTTATTCGTGCAATTTCAACAGTGCCTTCTGATAAACGTTTCAGGATCGTCCATTAGAAAAAGATGTGACTGGTGATGGTTTGTACCTTTCAAAATATATTGTATGGAAAATACCAAAGACTCCTGTGTTTTGTTTTTGTTTATAACCTTGTAATACTGGCAAAACTTGTATACACAACTAGATTCAATCGCTTTGTTATAGACGATTTTTTTTTAAAAAAAATTCTGCCCAGTTCTCTTTCTGAAAACTTCATTTTGCATTTGTTTTTATGTGTACTTTATTTTTTATTATTATTTGTATTTGTATTTTTTCTTCCTTTTTTGACGTTAATTTGAGTTGTTCTTGTGTTGAGCATTTGTTGTCAGTTTATTGTATATTGACTATTTATGCCATTTGTTGTATTCGTATTTGCATTCCTATTTAAAAACATTTATTAAAAATGTGTGCATTTTCATACATTATATCACACTATATACAAGAATACATCACGTGACACCCACTCATGTGGAGATTAGGGAATATTTAGGAACATAACTCACTAATAAACTAATTCAAAAGATCAATAAATGATATTATGGTTAATAATAATAATATTAAGGAACATATAATGAAAATGAAATCAATAGTTTATTTATTATATTACAACAGTAAACAATTAGCCTACTTTTTCACATTGGTCCAATAAACATGCATTCCATATGAAGCAATTTCAAAGCCTTGCAGTAACGGGACACCATTTAAGAATTTGAAATTGATTTTACGCCTCACATCTTTGTCATGGACGATTGTTGTGTTATCAATAAAGTCAAACAAATGCATAGGCTACATAATCAATACACTTTAATTATCTATTAACTGTACATAGGAACACATTGTGGCGACTCGTTTCCAGTCGGACGTTTTTCCGCTTCGCGCCACTTCTGTGTTTTCCGTTCTCTGTCCGACTGCGGGCGGTTTTCGGCGGGTTCCGTTAAAATGGCGCTTCGGTTGCCAGGAGCTGAAACCCATCGGAGAAAAAGCGACAGCGGATAAAAGCGCGTCTCCAACAAGGGAGGGGATAAGGGCGCAATGGCGGCTCTTGATCAGAAATCACCCAACGTGCTTCTGCAGAGTCTGTGTTGTAAGATCACGGGCAAGAGTGAAGGTAATGAGACACATTACACATTACATCGCTGATCACTGACAGACAGCGGGTGAAACGTGGTTGTTTTGTGTAGTGATGGACTGGTCGTGTGATGTTTCATTGATGTGATGCTGCGTAATGGAGAATCATATCTCCACTTGATGAATGAACTATCAGAGGGCCCCCTGTTTCAGCCGGGCCATTCATGTCAACAAGAGACTGGGATGTTAGTGATGTTATCGGCTCTCTGCAGCTATCTTTTTTCAGGTTTATGCATGTGTGAATTATAAAATGAGACAAATACAGAAAGACATTTCTCTTTTTACTTGCACGATACTATGCAATGATTCACTTGACTGTAGAGGTGGCATACTTGGAAGAATATGATCTCTACGTTCAATTTACAGAAGCAGTATTGTCTCTTATATAAAGAGATTTGACATTTAGTTCTACATATAGGTCTTGATTTAGAAATACGACTTGGTACCAGAATGTTTCTAATGCTTTGAATGTACAACTACCTCTCAAAAGTTTGGACACGGCTTGTTTCTTCTTGTCTTAAAAATGTTAAAAAGCCTTGTGCTTAAAAAAGTGAGCTTTTGGTCCAATAGTAAACCTGCCCATGCATTCGTTTATTTACAAAGCAATTTTGCATCTAAAAACAACACATCATACATTAGTATTAGGGCTGTGTATTGGCAAGTGCCTCCCGATACGATACATATCACGATAGATGGGTCACGATACAATATATTGCTATGTATTTCGATACGATACACATTTGCAATATATTGCAATACTTTAAATAGAAGATGTAAAAAGTAGAGCTAGAAATACAACATGCTGTGCACCACCGGGGGTTTTCTCTAAGGATAAGTGTAAAAACATCCCTTACCTCTGCAGAGTGGCCATGATGTGCGATGCATGGACCTTTAGATCAGAGGTTTGGGTTCTCAAACTGTGGATTGAGCCCCTCAAGTGGGTAACACAGGGGAATAAGGTGGATCACACAAGTCACTTAGCTGTTGTGGTGCATTACAGTTAAAACACTGAACATGGGCAGTATAAAACCTCTGGTTCATCCGTGCTGTAAATGCGCTGGTGTCACATCCGTGAAAGCACAATAAATGTCATTGTTACTTTTCTTAATAAACTTTTTGTCTAATGCACTGCAGTAGCCAAGTGACTTAGTGGGTCATGACTTGCGACGCATACAAACAGCATTATTTTTTATCACTCATTACTCCATTACTTATTTTGAAAAGCAAAGCACACCCACACATCAGCTCTGAGAGCTCGAAGCGTTCTTATATTTTTCGCCATGCTCGCTTCCACTTACTTTTGGCCGTATGTATATGACATGATTTAAAAAAAATATCGATAGTAGTGGCATCACTATCAATACACTATCTAAAAAAAATTATTGCGATAGTTACATGTATCGATTTTTTGCACAGCCCTAGTATTCATTCACTCCAAAGCATCATGAAGAATGCCCAGTGTCTGTGCAGAACTGCAGGCAAAAGGTAGCTTCTTTTGAAAAAGCTGAAATACGATTATTTGATCTGATTTTCTAGGTCGCTACATAATCCCTTCGCTTGCATTTGTGTTTTTTATGACAATTCTTGAATGGTTCTGTTCATGCTTGTGAATGCATCTGTTATTTGTAAATCCTTCTGCTTATGATTTTTGTGCTATTGTTCTCAGCTGACGTGGCCCATCAGTTCCAGTACGCTGTGCGAGTCATTGGGAGTAATTACGCACCCACCATTGAACGGGATGAGTTTCTAGTGTCCGAGAAAATTAAAAAAGAATGTGAGTCATCCGAATCCCTTGTGTTATTCAAGAGCTATTATGCATTCAGAGAGCTGATTTAGAACATGCTGTATAACACTTTGAAAACTCGATTTAACAGTGCATAGTATTGATTCCTAGTAGGAAGCCATTTTTTTGTTAACATTAATGCAATTAAATAACAAAGGACGCTTTTTAAAAGCATTTATTATTGTTAAATATTAATTTCACATTTATGCATTTGACAGACACCATCTGTTTTTCGAAAGGGATATTTTCGTGACCTTTGAGCTCCAGGAACTTTATATTCTAATATTGTAATATATGTATTATGTATATTAATATTGTATTGTAATAGTGTAAAGTATTATTAAAGTAAACTATCCCTTTAAGTGATATTAAAAGTGGTACTAAGAAACAAGTGCATGATTCATTCTTTTGTGTTTTTAAACTGTATTTGTGTTTGTTTGTCTTTCGTTCTAGTGTTGAAACAACGAAGAGAGGCCGATGCTGCTCTTTTCTCTGAGTTGCACAGAAAGCTTCAGACTCAGGTCAGTGTCACGAATCATCCAGTTAACCAATGCATAACTAGTCGAGATAATATAAAAAGCATGTTGAAGCACAAAGCATACATGTTCATTTCTCTTTTGTTGTTGTTGAACAGGGCGTGTTGAAACACAGATGGTCCATCTTGTATCTCCTGCTCAGCCTCTGTGAGGACCCGAAGAAACCGTCCAGCCGGGTGCCTGTATGGAGTTTTCTGTAGCCAGATTAAATAAGAACCAATGATATAATGCAAATCATTTTTTATGACGTCAGTAGATTATTTTGTTTAGTTTTGGAATTAAAGGAATAGAATAGATCGGAGGTCAAATCCTTGTTTATCCCTACAGGTGTGTTGTTATGGATCTCTGTTCGCTCAGGCTTTGCCGCGCGATGTCCACTCCACCCCGTTCTACTACGCCCGTCCTCAGAGTCTCCCTCTCAGTTACCCGGAGCGCTCGGCGGCGGCCCATAATTCCAGCATGGCCACCAGTGGGATCAGCAGTATGGGGGTGTTCTCCATCAACGGGCCGGGCCCGACACCTCCATCTCTGCTTACAGGGTGAGTGTCAGTGGCTGGGCAGTTAAAGGTAATACAGAGAAATATTTTATTTGATTATATACACAATATGCATATTTCTTTTATGATATGCCGCTGTATTTGTAGTTTATTTAATTGGACTGCTGCACACCCATCTATTATTAATGCAGTTATCTAGCGCCTGCAGCACTTAAGATATGTTAAACACGGCCATGTACTCAAAGCCTTGAATTAATTGATTGCTGGATCCATTTCACAGTAAATCTGTCGGGCCAACAACGCCATTAAAGTGTCTCAACCTCAATGTCATTATTTTCCCAAAGCTCACCATCACAAGGTCATTAGTGAACTCCCACAGGTATTGATAATGGGCTTTCGTCTCAAGAACATAGCTTTTAACCTGGAAATATATAAGTAGTAAAATACATAACAAAAGCAAACAAACTCCAAACTTTAACAAAGTTTGAAGTTTCATACCTCATACATTTAAAAATCAGTCATATTGATTTGATTTTAACAAATGTGTTTGTGTTTTAGACCTGGTACACAGGCAGTCGGTGAGTCCATGAGAGGGTCTCGTCTAGCCTGGACTGTCCCAGTCTCAGGTTCCCCCTCCGGTGCAGCTGCCGCCCCTCGGCCCCCCGGCGGACCCTCCGCCAGCCCGGCTCCCAAAGCCCCAAATAGGCCGAGACGGGATGGAGACGGCAGCGGTGAGTTTCCATAGCAACAGTGATGGACATACTGAGCTGTATCGATGACAGCCGGCGGCCTGTCTGGTTTTTAATTTCCCTGATTTACAGAACAAGGTTTCGGTTAAAACTGTATTTAAACTAAGCACTAAGTTTTTACAATATATTTTATAACGTCGTTTTTTAGATTCTATTTTTTTTTTGTAGTTTTTGTCCTGATGAGAATGATGTTGAATTAACGGACATTTCACAGCCTGAAAAGGGGTTTAGATGCAGTCGGCGGACTCGGCGCCTTATCCTTCACTCTCGCGACAGATATACGAGTCTGACCTTTACGGCGCATTCATTTTAATTCTCGTTTTCCACACACTTTTTTGTCTCCAGGGCAGCTGAGATCGGAGAAGCCGCTCTGGTGCGAGACCTTCTTTATGTTTTCCAGGGGATTGATGGAAAGTTCATCAAGATGTCCAGCCCAGAGAACAGCTACAAAATTGATCCAAAGGTGAAGTTTTATGACCTCTGTCTGTCATTCTTTCTTTCATCATTTTTGATCTGGTCTTTTTTAATGTTTCTTCCTGTCTTGTCTTTTTAATGTAGTGCTTATTATTAGGGTTGAACCAGGTCTTTGATTTAGTGGAGGAACTCGATTAAATGTTGTTTAAATGTTGTTTAAATGTGATCAAATGTTCTTATCTCAAGGTCAATGCTCGATTGTACTATGAAAGGGAAGATGGGCTAATGATAAGAATTTAACATGAATTTATTTTTGCTATTTTTTCTGAATCTGAATCAAATTTGCAAAATGAGAAGAGAAGACAGTTACTCTGCAATAACCTTTGAATAAAGCAGAATAGGAATCAGAAAGACTAATTTTCAGATTTTTTGCAATAATCAAATTTATATATTACAACCAATATCATAGATATCATTAGACAAAATTTAAGAAATATTTGCATGTCATTCATTATAAATAAAGCAAGATTTTATTTTTCTTCTGTTTCATAATTTTACCTTTTTGTTTTTCTTAAACTGGTCACATGCTTTAGTTTTATTTTTAGATATTTTTTAGATAAGTTTCTACCATGCTTTCACTTATAAAGGCCTCCTAAGTTTTCTTTTGGTCATAATGAATGCCAAATCTCTCCATCAATAATGACTTCATAATGCTTTCTCTTTGCGACATATAAAATCAGAGTTATTGCCATATAAAGCTTTTATATGGCTTCCCACTTCAGTTACACAGACACATCAAAAAATAAAGAAAGAAATTAAAACTCTCGGAAGTCCCACAGAGATACTTGGAAGTTATTAAGAACAGAATATTCTAGTACAGCATTTCTCATAAAACTGCTCGTAATGTTTATAAGTCAGTAACAGTGAGTTCTCATTAAACAAGGGCATGTTAAGTAAAGACCACCTGTAGTCACTGCACAAAGTGCATTATGGGAAACGTAAAAGCATTGAGTTCACCAGCTCGCAAAGCCTCGTGAATCCATTTGATCTTCACGGCTCTCAGGCCTTTATTTCCCATTTTCTGTATTCCCGGAAGATGTTGACCGTGAATCAGATCATCGATCAGGTCCGTTTAAGTGACACCGTTCAAGCGCTGGATCCATTTGTTTGGGAGAGGACGACATGCCTCTTGTGGAGTGAGATGTGCTGGGTAAATAGACAGACACAGTAACATTAACATTTAGTTTCCTGGGTACCTGTTAAGACCAGACCATTTTGGTTCTGGATGTCATACAACAGACGGCGCAATATTGATGAATAAAAGATAAGTTGTAAAGCACCTTCGAAGAGTGCAATAGTACATCATAGTCTTTTTTTCTTAAAGGGATAATTCACCCAAAAAGTGAAATTTGCTAAGAATTTATTCACTAAGGTCATCAAAGACAATTTTATTTTTCTACTAAAACACTAACTTTTTTTACTTCAAACTGTAGATCTTAGTGATTTATAAAGTATACAGACATTTTTTCGTGTAAACTAGCCCTTTTTATTGATTTATTGCTGGTTTTCATAAAAAAATATTTTCACATTGCTGTGAAATAGGTTTCTTTTTCATAAAATGTATAGTTTATATATTTCACTTTGAGGTGAAATATATTTCTATTGAGATTTATCCAGACCACGAATTAACTAACAGTTGTTTTATTAACCTTATATTTTGCTTCGGGAATAAAAAAAAACTAAACTGAAGTCAGACTGGGATTCGCAGGTTAGCTGTCTGACTTTCTTTGAGGATGAAATGTGAAAGAACTGGTTGTCTGTTTTGTAATGGTTTGCTTTGAAGGAATCTTATGACATTTACCAGTGAGCACTTCATTATATCGCTTCAATAGCCATTTGTTCAACATTATGAAAGCGTTTTAGTGTTAAAGGGGGCAAATGCAGCCAGTGAAGAGCCAAAATAAGTAACACTTCAAGGTTATCTCCAAGATCTTTCACAGGGTTACATGGACAGATATGTCCACTTTACAGTTACTATAATTTCACGTCTGTGCATTCTTAAAGCATTTTATTTAAGCATATTATTATATACAGCCACAGAAAAAATAAAAATTATTTTCTGTTTTTCTGAATTTACTATTTATAGGTATGTGTTTAGGTAACAAAAATGATAATTTTTGTTTTATTCTGTGAACTACTAACAATATTTCTACCAAATTTCAAATAAAAATATTTTTGTGTTTACATTTATTTGCAGAAAATGAAAACTGGCGAAACAGGTCAAAATAACAGTAAAGATGCTTTGTGTTTTTTTTTCAGGCCTCAGTTACTGCAAAGAAAACAAGTTCATTCACTTTTAAACAATACAACTTGAATATTTCTAAATGTATTTAGGAAAAGTTAAAAATTATATTTTTGAATGTGTTTTGTCTGTCAGTCTTTCACGTTGCTGTTGGATGACTTTGTAATCGCTATGGTTTGATTTGGTTGAAATTCAGCAGACACTGGACTGGAATGGCCACAATACATCTAAAAATGCTTCACCCAAATTTCACCCAAAAATGAAAATCCTTTTGTTTCATACCTTTATAAATGTATTTGTTCTGGTGAACTAGAAATGACTAACATTCTTCCAAATATCTGTCTCATGAGGATGAGTCATTTTCATTTTTGGGTGAACGATCCGCAGCTGTATATTTTTTAGGACTTTTTATTGTTCCGACATTAAATGTATACCTGTAGTTCCCTGGTTCTGTTTCGGTGAAAACAAATGCTGATAAAAATGTATAGATTGAAATGCACGGCAAGTCACTTTGGATAAATGCAAAACTGTTGATTTTGACATTGTCGTGACTCGTGTATTATAAAACAAGGCTCTGAATTTGTTGTACATTATTCAACATGTGAATAAGCAATGTGTGTTTTGTTTTGTAGGTTCCCCTGTGTAAGTCTCTGAGAGATACCAGCAGCAGACTGGCCGAGCTCGGCTGGCTTCATAATAAAATCAGAAAATACACAGATTCTCACAGTCTGGACCGAGCCTTTGGACTAGTGGGACAGGTGAGGAATGACCATAAACGCCTCGCATGCAACCAGTAGGCCACATATTTGAATCTGATGCATTTCAGAATAAGTTTTGATTCTCTCCATCCTTTCTTTGTTCTTAAGAGTTTTTGTGCCGCCTTGCATCAAGAGCTCAAGGAATATTACAGACTGCTGTCTGTACTTCATGCACAGGTGAGCGTGCCTCAGGTGAGGATGTACGTGTTTGATCCACAGCGATTATTCACTGTCATTGGTGTGCACTGTGTATGTATGTTTAGATTCAGGTGGAGGATGATCAGGGTGTAAATGACGGCATGGAGAGCAGTCTGACTCTGAGGAGGCTGCTGGTGTGGACCTACGACCCCAAGGTTCGTCTGAAAACGCTGGCGGCCCTCGTGGACTACTGCCAAGGTTAGAGCTAATGCAATCTGAAACCAAATGTTAAAAAAATCACAATTGAAAAGTCATCCTAAAAGCTTCATTTTACGTGCTTTTTGTCCTAAAGCCTAAATCCCGATCAGAATTCACAGGCAAAATGCTGCATTTGGCTTGAAGACTTAACTGTCTCTCTCAGGTCGTAAAGGAGGGGAGTTGGCCTCAGCCGTACACGCGTACGGCAAGACGGGTGACCCCCACATGAGGGCGTTGATCCAGCACATCCTCGGTCTGGTGTCCCACCCCATTCTCAACTTCCTGTATCGCTGGATATACGACGGAGAGCTGGAGGATACGTACCATGAGGTCAGCGCTCGCACACACGCTGCTGTCTTTGCAAAGTCATTCTAGGACGCCCTGTTGTCAAGGACTTGTGTTGTCAAGACTGATTTAAACATCCCTACTGAAGCGGTTACTCAAGAGTCTGCACTTCAAAACCAAATACTGCAGTCTTTATATTTATTTCTGTGTCGTTTATAAAGGGCGGTGTGATGTATTGATTATTCCTGATAGATTTACAATGAATTTACATTTATGCATTTGGCAGACACTTTTATACTAAGCGACTTACATTGCATTATACTATACATTTGTTTCTAATTATGGGATCTGACCTTGCCATTGTTAGCGCCATGCTCTAACCACTGAGCTACAGGAAAGCAGGAATTTGCCTGAAATAGGTCGAGGAATAGTCAAGGAACTAAAATAATTAACTGGAAATAAATAATAAATGAAAGTAAATCTACAACTGAAGCAAATTGAACTAAATTGCAATTAAAAAAACAAATAAAATGACTAAAGCACATAACAAAATTGCTGCAAAAAAACTCAACTGAAATGAAAACACTCAAAATATTGATAAAAACCCATTTATATTAAAATAAAAACAAAAATAATTCTGGTGACTAACAAGTTTTAGAGTGTTAAGAAAAAATATAATTGAAAAATTGGTTGGATGTTTAGATACTTAAAGGCGGGGTGTCCGATTTCTCTTAGCCATTGTTGATGTTCAAATCACCAAAACAAACACACCCCTACCCCCATCTTTCGTCAGCGCTCGGCTCGGCTAATGTCCGTCCTGTAACTGTGCATCTTACTGCTGATTGGCTACAAGGTTGTTTTGGTACTCAGCCCGACTCGGTTGTCTAAAGCGTAATTCGGAAATAGGTAACCCCGCCTTTAAGGCCATTGCACATTGAGTCTGAAATTTGCGTCAGAAATTTCCGCACGTTAAAAAATAAATGCGACCTCACGTTGTGTCAATCACATTTACACACTGCCTCCGATATTTTCGCCCGTCATAAAAATATTCGGACTGGTTTCGATTTTCTGCGTTTTCGCACGTAGCAAGCATTTTGAGAGACATTTGGACCCCATCCAAACGAGCGCCAAATACGAAAAAAACGCATATGAAAATTTCGGACTGCATGTGCAAAGACCTTTAAGGTTTGAAATTTTCGTTTACTATCGACCATGCATGTGAATTTCTGCAACCAATTTTTTTAAATAGTATTATTCAGAAATAAAAAGTATGCTAAGTAAATATTCTTGTTTCTTTACTGAAAACGGTGTAGAAAAGCATAGTGAGGATTTTTTTATTCCTTAATCCATTTTTTTTATGTCTGTATAAAAATTAGGGCTGTTCAACCCAGAATAAATCAGAATATGAAAAAATCTGAAACCAGAATATGCATCCAGAATAAAAGTTTGTCCCTGTGCATATATTGTCTGC
Source organism: Triplophysa rosa (assembly GCF_024868665.1). Taxonomy (NCBI): domain Eukaryota; kingdom Metazoa; phylum Chordata; class Actinopteri; order Cypriniformes; family Nemacheilidae; genus Triplophysa; species Triplophysa rosa. The sequence goes on along the minus strand of NC_079893.1, from coordinate 28,687,459 downwards.
ATATCAACCACAGCTGTTTGGTACAAATATCGGTTCATCTAAAGAAAAAAATAGCTTTGAAACCATTTCAGGACAAACCTTATAAATCTCGAGAGATGTATTGAATATCATCAAAAGACAACAAATATTGAGGTATAATTTCATTAGCTAAAAATGCACCACCACACTTTCATATAATGGAGGCAGATCTCGGGTCAGTGTTCTCATATCGACTCGTGTTGACTAAGCGCTGTTGTGTGTCTGAGAAATACAGCTACACTTGAGTGTAATTTAGTCTTCCAGACGCACAATGAACCACAGTCTCCTGCACACAGACACCCAGATGAGGACAAATGAGGATGTGCTAATGGACCCTTCCCCTTTCTTCCACTTTTTCTTTGTCTTTCTCTTCCACCACCACTCCATCCACTTCTCCTTGTCCTTCTCCAGCATTACCAAATAGAGTCAATGAATCTTTCTTTAGTTAGTCTGAAGTCGTTGGGCGTGCAAGAGTTATCGTCCAATCGACGCCCGACCGCATGGGCACCGAGCGAACGCTCCTTCTAATCGCAGGTTTTAATCTTTCGGTTGTTGAAGTGTAACAGGCTTTTTCACAGCGTAAGCACAGTTGAGGGTGGAGGTGACGGAGAGATGCCGTTTTCAGGGCCAGAGGTTCACGAGCTTCTCGTTTAGCTCGGTGCCGTTATTCTCGCCAGTTGTCGTTTTAATAGATGCCGGGTACTGATGTACCGTTCTGCTTTATCACGCCGCATGATTTCTTCTCCATCTGTGTAAACACAGCGGAAAGGTCATTTGGTGTTTTAGAGTGAAGGTTGACTAGTTAGACGAGAGGTCGTTTGTTTGTCTTCGAGTTTCTAAAATGTTTGTCCCGATTTACTGGTGTCGTCAATAACTGATATTAATAACCGTGAATATACATGTTGTGTTAATGCTGCACATATGAAAATAGCAGCAGCAGTATCTTCAGTATTCTTCTGCAGAACACAAAAGAAGATATTTTGAAGAATGTTGTTAGCCGAACAACATTGCACTCCATTGACTTTCATTGTATGAACACAAACGTTTACATTTACTAATTTAGCAGACGCTTTTATCCAAAGCGACTTACAAATGAGGTAAACAATAGAAGCAAAAAGATGTTGTTCGCTTGCAGAGCGCAGGGATCTGGCCGGTAAGACATTTCTCAAAATATCTTCTTTTGTGTTCCACAGGTGAAAGTCATATACAGGTTTTGACAGTGAATCAATGATAAAATAAAGACTTTTTATTTTAGTGTGAACTATCCCGTTAGGAACCAAAATGGCCTCTCTCTCTCATCTCCCTGCACTTATATTTTAAGCAATATTTCATTAGCCCAAATAAAACACAAAATAAACCAAATAGAAGATAAGTTTACTGATAGCATATTAATATACCTGTATACATTTCTTTGTTCAGCTAAATACAAAGGAAGATATTTGTAAGAATGTCAGTAACCAAACAGATCACATCACCCATTGACTCCCATAGTCTTTATTCTCCCTTCTATGGCAGTCAATGGGGAACATGAATGCGATTGGAATTCACCCGAAGATGCGATAATAGCGTTCCGTTTCTCAACTGATTCACTTTATAAGACGCCAGTTTAACCTCAAGGGGCAGGGATTACTTTTGTGCTTCATGTATTAGCTTTTTTGACTTTATTAATTTGACATTCATTAATTCAACCAAATATCTTCTTGAAAAAACAATGCCACCCACATCTTGGAAATACTGTGATTAAGTAAATTAACAGCAATTTAATTTTGGGGTAAAGTAATGCATTAAAGAATATAAAATTCAATTAAAAAGACAATATCCCTTTTAATTAAATATCATGAAAAGGCAAAAATACTGGATGCAATATTTGTGTGCATGTTTTAATATATGACCTATAAGTAACGGCAACAAAAACAGTATAAACGGAACAGAAATACAAAAAGCAGAAGAAATTAAGATATGGTAAAAAAAACTGGCCCGCATCCTATACTTTGGGAATCTGGCCCTCAAAGAAAAGTAGTTGAAGACCCCTGTTTTACAATGTTAAATACACTTATCTATTAAAATTGCAGATACGACAAAGACATTATAGGTTTATTAACTAAAAAAGTTTGAACAATGATCGAAAAATGCTCGACCTTGTTTGTTTGAACCACCCAATCAGCCAGACGCCGCAACGTTGGCTAAACCAATAGCGTAAGTTTGGGGGGAGGGGCTATCTGTTTATCTAGCGAATCGCATTAGGAGCATTCGTTATTATTCCTAATAGTACAGAAATGACAGAAATTAGTTATTTATTACACTCTCTCTGACTAACAAAATGTGTGATTTCAGTTCTTTGTAGCGTCAGATCCAACAGTGAAGACGGACAGATTGTGGCATGATAAATACTCTCTGAGGAAGAGTATGATCCCGTCCTTCATCACCATGGATAAGGCCAGGAAGGTACGGCTTTCAGGTCATTACAATAGATCAAACATTTCACAATGACCAGACAGACCAACTGATCTCCAGAAACACTTTTTGGTTAATTATTCATATGAATTATAAGTATACATGTCAGCTTTTGTGTTAATCTTTTTTTTTTTCATTTATGTTTTCTCATTGTTTCAGGTGCTGCTCATCGGCAAATCCATCAACTTCCTGCATCAGGTGTGCCACGACAGGACGCCGCCGGGAAAGATCATGCCCTCCTCTAAATCCAGCGACTCGCCCAAAGACGGTAAGCTAACGCTAATGCAGGTGCTTAAAATAGGCACGTTGATGCAGTCTAATGCGATATTTGCGGCCGTAATGGCAGCTAATAGTTAAATAAACTGCTGAAAGTAGAGAGCGGGATTGATTTGTTGTGGGGTAAAGTGCTGTTTTTGAGCGCCCGTCTCTGGTGTAGTTGTCCGTATCGACGCTGGCTGTATTTAGCGTCTTTCTAAGCGGAGCTGATCAATGCTCTTAGCCTCCAACATACATCTCTGTCCTTCAGTGTCTTTCTAGATGGCCCTTTAGTTTGCTTTTCACTTTGACGGTTTTTTATTAACTTTTTTGCTTTTCCATTTGTCGTATTGCTTAAACTTACAATAATTGTTTTCTTGCTACATATTTGAAGTAAATGTGCAGCAAACATCAGAGTCGCTCTGTTTAATTTTCAAATAGTTTATATTTTTGCAGACTTTATATATATTATTTTATAGAAAATATTATTTATTATATATATTTATAAGATTTTTTGTGGGTTAAGCACCCACTGTAACTGATGTGTGTGCTTTTGTTCTGTTGTTGTACATATACATAAATCAAGAAACATACAGTAGCACAAAAAAAAACAATAAGGTTGAATTTAAAATAAGGTGCTAAATAAAATAAGTAACTTAAAATAAGTTCAAATATTAAAATAGTAAAAATATGTTAATATAAATGAAAATATAAACAAAATCTCTCTCTCTCTCTCTGGTGTTTTCTTTATAATTGTAATATACAGTTTGATTATACATTATTCCCTTTTTTTCCTCTTTCCACTTATTGTTTGTAGTGTCATATAATTCATTGTTAATAAAGTTTTTTTCTCTCTCTGTTTCCTCACTCTTTATTTTTATTTTTATCCATGCTTTCTTTCTTTCATTTATTTTCTTTCCGACATTTCTTTCTTTCTTTCTTTTTTTCATTTATTTTCTTTCCGACATTTCTTTCTTTCTTTCTTTCTTTCTTTCTTTCTTTCTTTCTTTCTTTCTTTCTTTCTTTCTTTCTTTCTTTCTTTCTTTCTTTCTTTCTTTCTTTCTTTCTTTCTTTCTTTCTTTCTTTCTTTCTTTCTTTCTTTCTTTCTTTCTTTCTTTCTTTCTTACTTACTTACTTACTTACTTACTTACTTACTTACTTACTTTCAATCTCTGTCTCTCTCTCTATTATTGCTGCCAAAGCATTATACATAAAACAAGTAATGACACGAAATATACAACATCACAATGGACCTTTTTCACGTTTCCGGGTTTCTCAGCAGCGGAAGTCATCATAGTGGTAAACGGGAGACTACCACAAATATACTTTTTGCATTCTCATTTGCTCAAATAGCAAAAGAAAAACTCAACGATAGCGTTTTCACTACTTTCAGCAAAATTAAAAAAATAGAGTCTGATAACGGCAGTCAAAATAGAGAATGATGTCCAATTTTTAGTGACTTCCATAGCATCTGTATAAGAAACACCCTCGCATTAGCGTTAACTATTTTTTTGTAATTTGCTGCAAAGGTAATATAATACAATTGATAGTGTTACAAACGTACATAAAACATTTTCTTAATGAAAATATAAAAAACTTTGGATGATTTACTCTTTGTTTCTCTCTCTCTCTCAGCGACAGAGTTGTTCACTGATCTTGAAGGGGCTTTTCAGAGTAAGATAGACGCCGCTTATTTCGAGACCAGTAAGTATCTGTTGGACGTGTTGAATAAGAACTATCAGCTGCTGGAGCATCTTCAGGCCATGAGAAGATACCTCCTGCTGGGTCAGGGAGATTTCATCCGACACCTTATGGACCTCCTCAAGTGAGTCTGTGCCTTTTAAATGAGAGACCTTGTGTTTTTGAGTTGTCATACTGTATATCCTCAATGTTTTCTAACCATCAATCTCTTTTCTTCAATTTCTCAGGCCAGAGTTGGTGAGGGCCGCCACTACCCTTTACCAACACAATCTAACAGGTATCCTGGAGACGGCTGTCAGGGCGACCAATGCCCAGTTTGACAGTCCAGAGATCTTGAAAAGACTCGATGTCCGGCTGCTGGAGGTACTTTGGAAGCCTTTAAAACAAACAATGATTGTTTTTCAACCAATATTTTTATTCGGTGTGTTAATTGAGTCTTACTGAATGTGTTGTTTTGTCCAGGTGTCTCCTGGGGACACCGGTTGGGACGTCTTCAGTCTGGACTATCATGTGGATGGACCCATTGCCACGGTAACAGAACACAATCTTCCATCCTATAGAACCGACAGAGAAACACATACAGCAGCTGTCGCATCCGTCTGTCCTTTTCTGTGCCTGTTGTGAAAAGGCATAAATGAGCAACATTGTGCTTTTCATGCCTGCGTCAGGTGTTCACCCGCGAGTGTATGAGTCATTACCTGCGCGTGTTTAACTTCCTGTGGAGGGCGAAAAGAATGGAGTACATACTAACGGACATCTGGAAGGGTCAGATGTGCAACGCCAAGCTGCTGAAGAGCATGCCGGGTAAGTGCAGTACCGTACAACACCAGCAGGGAGAAACGGCAACATGAAAAAAAATCGCCTGTACCACAAAATCTAAAGAACGCAGTCCTAAATATTATGTTGTGTATACTTGTATATAATTTACAATATATATCAAATTAAATATATTTATGTATTTGTCGGAGGCTGTAATCCAATGTGACATTCAAGGCATTGTGTTTTCTCTGGGTATTGAATCCATCTTTCTTTGTACAAATCTTTGTAAACAATCGTATGTAATGTGTGTTCATCTAGAGCTCTCCGGCGTGCTGCACCAGTGTCACGTTCTCGCCTCCGAGATGGTTCACTTCATCCATCAAATGCAGTATTACATCACGTTTGAGGTGCGCGTTTCCATCTCTCCTGAGGATATAGAGTGTGGAATAAGCTGTGTCGCCTAATGAATTTGTGTTTGTACAGGTTTAGCCAAATGTCCTCACTAACATGAAATATCATGACGACCAGCTTGGGCTATTTTTCTGTCTAATGCTGTACATGTTTCTGTGAGGGTTAAGTTTAGAAAATCATAAGCCTGATATAAAATCAGTGAAATGAGCTTACTAAGATTATCAAACAAACAAACATGTTTGGGTGCGTGTAGGTGTTGGAATGCTCGTGGGATGAGTTGTGGAATAAGGTTCAACAGGCTCGGGATCTGGATCACATCATAGCGGCTCATGACGTTTTCCTGGACACCATCATCTCTCGCTGCCTGCTGGACATTAACAACAGGGTATGATTTAATTGTACCATTTTCATTAGGTTTTTTTCATTAGCCCCTCCCCAAAAAAATCTGAAATTGACGACTTGGACCAAATGATACAGAAAAAGCAGCCAATAAGAGTCCAGCACTGTTTAAACAGCATCTTAGGGTGAAACCTCAAGAATCTGGTTCATATTCCTACACATATTGTATGTAAGTATACTCCGTCATACATCTCTTTTGTCCCGTCTGTGTCTGCAGTCTCTGTTGAATCAGTTGCGTGCGGTGTTCGATCAGATCATTGAGTTCCAGAGTGCTCAGGACGCACTGTACCGCTCCGCTCTAGAAGAACTGCAGCTGCGCGTCCAGTACGAGGACAAGAAGCGACAAAGAGAGGAGATGGTGCGTACACGGGGGATAAAATGAAGCCACTACGTTTAAACTGATATTTGTGCCTTCCTTTCGCTCACTGCACGTGTAAGAGTGTTATACGCAAATTATTAGATGGATTAATGTGCCTGATGCTTTTGAATTTATCTTGGTTTCCTATTTTCATGCACACGCAGTCACAGGAGAAGCACACAGTGAATGTTTATCCCCATAAAGCTGTCTAAATATCTCCATGCTGTAAGAATTACAATCCACTCCTTTATTTGGCTTCCATTAGCGACTGTATGGGCGTATGATAGTGCATTCTGCTTTAACCAGCGTGGTGTTGCTTTGCTGTTCCCTTTGATTGTTTGTCTCGGGTAAAGTGCTGTAAGATACTTTCACAGTTCGTGTTTGTGTGTGTTTGTGTTTCAGGGAGAGTGGGGCGTAACGGCAGAGCAGGAGGCGGCGGAGAACAAGCGTGTGCAGGAGTATAAGGACACTATACCAAAAATGTGCTCCCAGCTCAGATTGCTTACACACTTCTACCAGGTACACGACACGCCCGCGTACACACCCTTCACACCCATTTCGTCAACCGATATAATTTAACGCACGTGTGTGAACATGCTGATCTTGCATATAGCGAGTTTAGTAGAGGGTTTTAATGCGAATTATTGGTGCGTGTCAGCTGCTTAATGCCAAATGCATGCAACCGTTTAGATTTATTGTTTTCATTTAATGCATTTGGAATTTTATCCTTGCAGTGCATTTAAGATATACAATTTATCACGCATGTTCACTGGGAATCGAACCCATGATCTTTGCATGAAAAAAACATATTTTGTTTATATGTTTATTTTTCACTTTTGTAGTAAAGCTTCTCTTCGACTTAAGTATTTAATAGCTATTAGATCTTTTTTTTGTTTGTAATGTACAGTAATTACCGAACCATTCTGTTTTATGACTGCAAATAGCAAAATTATATATTTTTTGTCTCTTGCGTCTTGAAGTTTTTCTTCTATTCATTTCCTTATTATAAAATGTTTCTTTGTGTCCTAACCTTCTCAGAAATTGTGCCACAACGCACAAACCTGAATTTGTTTAATAAATCATTTCAGTCAAACGTCCTTAAATATTATGGAAAGTAATATTGCGAAAAAAGTCATATATATTCATAAAACAATACTGTAAAGCAACAAAGTTTGGCAAAGGAAAAACAAGGTACTGTGTAAAAAGTTTTAAGCAAAACTTAATTTTCGTCTTAATACCTTATTTTTCTTTTTTCTTTTATTTTACAGTATTTGCAACAATATAGCATTGTTTTAATTCCATATACTTTTAGTTGTACTGGAATTTTTTGTTATCATTTATTTATTTATTGCTAAATGCATGTTTAATTTTATCGCTAAATTAACACTTTACAATAAGGTGCTATTTGTTAACAATTAGTTAGCTAACATGAACTAACAATGAACAATACTTCTACAGCATTTATTCATATTAATTCATGTTCATTTCAGCATTTACTAATACATTATTAAAATCAAACGTTGTCACAGTTAACTTTAGTTAATGCACTACGAACTAACATGAATAACTGTATTGACATGAACTAACATTAACAAGGATCAATAAATGCTGGCAAACTAAATTGTTCATTGTTAGCTAATGCATTTACTAATGTTAACTAATAACACCTGATTGTAAAGTGTTACCATTAAAGGCTAAATGTACGTTTTATCTCTGAAGACTACAATGTGGCCTCCACCCGAACTGCAGAATCCGTCACAACTTTCAAAAAACAGCTCAAAACATACCTGTTCCGCATTTACTTGACTAACCAATAACTGTCTGTCTTGTGTCTAAAAAACAAATCTTGCCGTCCATTCTCTCCTTTGCTTTAATCCTCCTAGTAGCATGGCCTTGTAAACTAATGTTGTGTTCACACCAAATGCGAATTAAGCGATTTGCGCGAGTAAATTACATACAAAGTCAATGCAAAGACGCGAATAACGTGAATCGGGCGGCGCGTTTGAGGCGTTCTTCCGCGCAAGTCGAAAATTTTCAACTCGAGCCATGAATTCGTGCGAAGAATTTTAGCATCACTCACACGAAAATAACGAACTTTCCCCGCAAGTAATAAAGAGCGTGAAACGCGATTGCTTGCGTTTGGTGTGAACACAGTATTACGGTACTGTCTAGCGTGTTGACAAAATGTTTATATGCTCTCCTACTTGTAAGTCGCTTTGGATAAAAGCGTCTGCCAAATGAATAAATGTAATAAGCTTGCTACTTTACGCACACAAGCGTCTCGGTTGACAGCTCTGGATGTCATGCAGAGATGAACGTTTCTCATGTTTCTCTCTCCGGTCCTCCAGGGCATCGTGCGGGAGTTTCTACGGCTGCTAATGACCTGCTCTGATGAGAGTCTTCAGTTTCTCAGTTTCCGCCTGGACTTCAACGAACATTACAAAACCCGTGATCCACGTCTGCGACCCTCGCTTGGAGCCTCCAGAGGGCGACGAAGCTCCAACATCTGATTCTTGACTCTTGCAGAGAACGTTAATATTGTGTGGTGGTTGTGTCAAGAGACTTCATTGATAGGGCTAATCGGAACTCTGCTGCCGCTCGCATAACAGGGAAATTAAAAATGTGTTCATCGTATATTTGATTTCCTTGTCATGGCCAAATGATTTCAGTCATGCAATCAACAATCTGCTGGTTTTATAGAAAATTACAACAAGGATGAGGTCACAGGTCTATTTTCAGTTTCGTCATTAATGTGTGAATGTACTTCTTTCTGTGTGTTTACGTTTGTTGATATTTAATTGAACACTTTCACTTTTGTTACCTTCATCTTTTTTCCTATTGCATAAGAGTTTGTCATATTTAAAAAGCTCCAGGCACTTACAATATGCTTTTTCTTCTGTACTTTTTTATATTAGTTTTATTGTTCAGATTTCATGACATCTTTTTTGCTCTGTGTGTCAATTTTGTTTTTATACAGGCGGTGACTTCTGTATTACGTGTGTTTAAAAAATGAGAATCCTTAAGTCAACCAGTTCTTTGTTAATATAAATGGGATGTAATGTACAAATTACAGTACATGCACTTAAATGAACCACGTGACCTCTGCAAGATCCTATAAACTCACCTCATTTCTCTTGTCATGTAAAATCAATTACCCACAATGCCGTGTGACCTGATCAGGCATCTGGTTGATACTGTGAGGACAACGTTGCTGAAATATTGCAACATTATGTGCAAGATTACAGATTGCAAAAGTAGTGTTTATACCTCATCTCACGTATTCATGAAGCGTCTGGATAAATGGTGGCTTAGTACCATCTTGCCTCCTCCTTGGTACACACTTTATAGGAGACGAAGAGGTAAATAGACTTAAGAATGAACTGATTGTCCTTTGATTCAATGAAAAGGTGTTGTGTTTGTATTTTAATGTCAAATGTGTAGAGGATGAAGCAGAATATGACTTTAAAATGGTTGAAGTGTTTAAAAGTCTGTGCTGTAAAGCAAACATGTACAAATGCAGAATTCAACGAACAAACATCCTGTCATTCTTTTCTGGAATAAATAAACATTTTTATATATGATAATGATGTCTGCACACTTTTGATTTTAAAAGCAAAGTACAGAAGAGTTTCTAAATGCTTTATATAAACGATGTCTTTCTCGGTTTGCTTGTACAGAAGGAACTTTTTTAACACTACACAAACATTTGCACAAAATGCAACCTACACATCATTTGTGTGTAAATCAAAATGTTTTACGAATTACATTAACTTATAAGTTATAATTAAATATAACTAAATTAATTATATTATAAGGTTTTTTTTAATGAAACCGAAAGTCCTGCTGGACCCGTGTTTACGTCATGCGAAGTGGTCTATTGCTGCGTTCCAGACAACTCGGATTTAGGATATTTCCCACCTCAAATCCGGAAATGACCTCTGGATTTAGTAAGATTAGAATATTTAGTAACAAGTTAAACATTAAGGTTACTAATGATTTAGTAATATTAAAACAACAATAAAACAACGCTGTATTTTCGGGTTGAGGTGGGAAATATCCTAAATCCGAGTTGTTTGGAACACAGCACATAAAGTAACTGTAACGTTAGCCTAATATCGCGCATAAAATCGGATGCCAACTAAAGAAAATACTATCAGCAATTCTAATAGATTCAATGCAATTAATGATTTGTATTGATTTTAAGGGAAACTATAATGGTCATTGTGGGTCAGAAGAAACGAGAAAACTGGAGAACTTTGTTTTGTGCAATCTAAAAGACGCCCATTAAACGGAGTGCAGTTTGAATGCGTGATGACGTTAAAACAGCAACGTCGCGTGCGTGCCACTTGTGCCACAACGCTACTCGAAGTCGTTTAAAAATATGATTCTGCTGTGAAATTATCGACACTTGTCACTTTTCTACCGGTTTTGGTCAAATAACACTGGAAAAGACTTGCAAGTTTTACAAATATCGAATATTTTATTGAATAATTGACGATAGCTAATTGTCAACCAACTTCGCATACTGTACATTGTGATTTATTTTGTGCTGTTGAGCTTTTGCGATCATTTTCTTTTTAACTTGCACACATTAGAAACTCTGCTGAAAGAAAACAATAGACACCATCACAGAATATCTAATGGGTTTAATGGTTATGACGGGAATTTTATTGGTTTTAATCGAAACTATAATGTGCTACCTCATAAACAGTGTTGGGGAAGTTACTCTGAAAAAGTAATGAATTACTAGTTACTAATTACATATTCAGTAGTGTAATTAGATTACTGTACAAATTACTCTCTCCAAAAAGTATTTAATTACTTATTACTCATTACTTTCTATATCCTATATCAACCTTGATTAGTTAAGAAGTGATTCAAGGATAGACATGAAACGCCGCTTTTAATTCACTCAAATAAATGATGTAAAACTACATAAAGTAGTACAAGTATTACAAATGTGAGAATTGTACATTAAAGCACGGATTTTAAAGATTGACTTTGAATTTTGATATCAATTTCACTATTGCACACACATATATTACACAAAGTATTTAGTTTAATTACATCAGAAGTAACTGTAATTAAATTACAGGAAAAATTGAGTAATCCATTACTTTACTTTTTCAAGGGGAAAGTAATTAAATTACAGTAACTAATTACTTAGTAACTAGTTACACCCAACACCGCTCATAAAGAGATTGGGTAATGGTTTTACTGGTAAACAGCTGATGGTTCATAATGGTATTTGTAGGGGAAACTATATATTTTTCAGCAGACATGGTTTTATGATATTTACCTCATGCACGATGTTCAGTTTTAAACTGTGTCCCTGTCTGTTTTACAGTGTCATGTGATCCTCACCAAAACGTCAACGCCATGACCTCTTGTAATTCTGCTTCTTGTCCACAAGGTGTCCCTCGTGTTTCATAAAGGTAGAGGATATCTAGACGTCTGTCCAGTTGGGACTATACAGGTGATGATGCATCATTTAACAAATCCGCAAATCTTTCCGCTGTCCCTTTCACTTGCTTTAATATTGCCGTGATGCTATAGAAAATTAAAGAACCATTTAAAGTTCAAACCCAAACGTCCTTTCCTGACCTTGATACTGAATATTAAAGGAAACCTTTCGTCTGACCTCAGATGTAGTTATTTGCACAGACTCTGTCCTAGTTTTTAGACACAAGATCTGAATGGTTATGACATATCACACACACACACACACACACACACACACACACACACACACACACACGCACACGCACATAATTGCTCTGACGCACTGCTGCAGGCTCACGTGTGTGTGTGTGTGTGTGCGTGCGTGCGTGCGTGCGTGTGCGTGTGTGCGTGTGCGTGCGTGCGTGCGTGTTTGCGCGTGTATGCACTGACTGCAGAGCATGCGTGTGTGTATGTGTGTCAGTGGGTTGCTGTATCATCTCTGCTCCTTTGCCTCCCTCCCTCTCTTTCTCCTGCATCACCTCTCTTCCAGCACAGCAGCATTGGTTTGAGCAGCGAGACGGCTTCTTCTCCTCCCCCAGAGTCTTCCTCTCCTGGGCAGCAGTGCGGCGGTTCTCTGCCGCTGCTGGTTCTCTGCGTCCTGCTCATCATGATCCTGTGGGTGAAGATGGGAGAAGACTCCCTGGAGCAGCTTATCAGACGACTCGACGTTATCATACGGAAAATCGGTAGGAGGAGCTGTGAGCGCATGTGTGTGAGAGAATCGAGAGAAATATAAGGCGACAGTAGCTCGAGGTTCGTTGTAAATATTTGCTGGGAATGGTTTTGGTTTAATTCTGCGTCTTAACGATTGATTCTTTTCTAAATACAGCTTACGCTAAATATATTTAGTCGTTTTTTTGGTTTCAATTGAATTTGAGTTTTATTTAGAAAGTTATATGGACAATGTATTATGACATTTTTGTTTTATTTTGTAGTGTGAATATGCCATCCCTTTACCTGTCTCTTTATCCTCAGTATTTCATTCATCTTCATGTCTTCAGCGAGGTAACCTTAGTCTTGTTATTGTGATGTCTTCATCCTCTTCTACTTTACAGCGGTTCTGAGATGTTGCCAGTGGCATTGAGCTAAACCCATACACACTAGCACAATGAAACGGCAAACACGCACAGCGTAACAGCATCTTCTCACAGATTTGTGGTCTTTAAAAGTATTATGTGTCTCTTTTAGTGGAGATGTTTGGGCCCTCCGCGTTCTGGAGTATAAAGATACACGTTACTGTTTACGCTGTGGTGAAGTTAGTGTTTAACTTGCTTGACTGCTCATTTTCCCACACACACACACACTTTATAATTGACTTTTTTTTGTTTTGTTGTTTCTGTCTTAATGCTATAACCAATTTTACTCAGGGTGACAGAAAACTGTCTGTGATATACTCATGACTGGCCTGCAGTGATTTGATTGGAGCATGTCAAACACCTCAGCCAATCACAAAGCATGAATAAATTCAAAATTTGCCACACAGTGTACACCATGTGTATATCAGACTGACTCTTTCACATCACCGATAAAACTGTTTTAGCTATATTTTTACACACAGTTTATTTCGAATTCATGCAGTCGCTGTGGGTTGCTGTGGTAACAACAGAGGAAAACAGTGAGCTCTCTCAAAACTCTCTTGCTGCGTCCCAATTCGCCTACTTATACTGTGCACTAAAAGTATGTACTGTTTTTGTTATGGAAAAGTATATACTTAGCGCATAGCAAGACCGTATGCACGCACTGGGACAACCTAACGCAAAACAGAAGTGGCCGCTGTTGCCTAGACGACACTGTGATCATTAACAGTCACAAACATCAAAATACAGCTCTTCTTTGCATTTAAATATTTATTCACCCATTGTTTCTTATGTAATGTTTACTGTGTACTTACATTTGTTCATTCAGTGAAGCATCTGCCATTTAATTTTATTAATGCAGTGGAGCGTCACTAAGCTCCGCCCTCTCGCCGTGTGTTGTGGGTAATATTAGCCGTTAGAGTGTCCATCGTTCTGCACTTCGAATTAACATACTATGGTTTTTACGATTTTCGAATACTAGTAGGACGGATAGTATGCGGATTGGGACGCAGCATCTCTCTCTCTCTCTCTTCAGTGAGAAGAGAGGACCACAAAACATCCACCGTGGTAATAGGAGATTACATGGTGTGGAGGCTTTTGGCGAGCAGTTTCTCGTTCTTTCTCTTTTCTCTGTGTTCTCTTCAGAGAGTGCCAGGAGAGAAATAATAAAAGAAAAGTGCCTGTGTGATCTCTTTCTCTCTCTCTCTCTGTCTCTCTCCGTGTTAATATATTTTAATACACGGCTCGTTGGAATGCTTGATTCTGATTGGCCAGATGCGACATTTGCAACCTCTCAAAACTAATAACATGGTAACCCGGATGCAGCAAATCATTTTGACTGGTTTTTTTGACAAATATGTTATTAAAAGACATATTTACTGTATATTTAATATGACATTATATTTACAAATGATTAAACCAAATTGCCTGTTCGTGACATTTGAATGTCGTTTCTTGCCTTAAAACCGAAAGTAAACGGCTTTTCCTCACGGAAGGTCTGCATTCGGTAAAAGTGAGCTAATAAATATTTCAAATTCACAGTTCATGTCCAGTTTTTTTCTCATGTGGCAAGTAGCCGTGTAATAAGCAGGATAATGTACAAGCAGCCGGCTGTTATCGTGAAATAAGCCCCTTCAATGTGATACAAGACTGTGTGTTATTTCTGCGATAACAACCGGCTGCCTGTATATTATCCCTTACACAGACACGTGTGTGATGTGTGTGGTACTGTATCTGTGATGTTGTTCTTGCAAAACTTACCATTGTGGTGCTAATAGGATGGTTGCCAAGGTGTTGCTAGGGTGTTCTGAGTAGTAATCCATCACAAACACACATGCATTTGTTTTGCTATCATGGTGGAGACTTCTTGGTTTTATAGTGTGCCTTTTCCACATAGATTTTCTGAACATTTTTTTTTTTACATTTTTACACGTTTTATAGTTAATTTTACTACAGATGGACTAGGGCTGTCACAAAATCCGGGTTTCACTTCACGGTAATCGTGACCAAATGAATTTGCTGTGTCGATATAATCATGGTATCTACTCTTGGTGAACTGAGGCTGTCGTGGGGGTTATTTGCTTGAGGTTTATCGCGGCATTAACCATTCGCATTGATGTTATCGCGGTATCTGTTCCCGCTTACCCTGGCCTGCCACGGTATCCGTTCTTTACCTACCTGTTATCGCGACCATACGTATTTGTAGGTGCATTGTTATCGTGATATTTCACGGTTATCATTCTATATCTATTTTCCTATCAGTCAACGTCATCTTTAATTTGGTTTATTTGATGTTTTCTCCTTTTGTGTCCAACAAATCATATTTAAAATTCGAGTGTACGGATTAGAGAGAGAGTTTATAACCATTGCGACTCATAAGGCAAAACTTTAAACGAGTGCAGAATTATTTGCGATATTATCACATGTGTAGAATTAACACGGTATTGTTCATCGATGCTTTTAATATCACGGCTTATGGCTGTGGTATATTGTGACACTTATAAGATGAACCAAACTCAAAAATCATTTTGTGGAATTCTCAGCAGGACAAGTCGAAATGAATGTTAATGTTAAAGAAACATGCACATACAGTAATTATTGAACGACCTCTTTCGGTCACTAACGAGTCAGTTTGACCTGTAAGTGGCGCACAAGTATTCCAAAGATTAGTGTCTCAGTATGTGTGCGCGTGTGTAATTAGCAGAGCAGAAGGGGATTTGGGCTAAAACTCACCCTCCCATCTCCTCCACTCTTCCCCTCTCCTCTGCAAGAATATGCATGCATTTGTTGCATCGGCATGCGTGAACGCCGGGACTATTCCTCTACAAACAGAAGACATGACATGGCTCTGCATGTTGCGTTGTGTCTGCTGTGTCTCTGACACTGGAAGCCCTCTGAGACCAGAGCCGGACTGCTGTTAGCCTTCTCAGCGTTTGCTTAGATCAGATCATCCTGGCTTTGGATTTTATGGGTCTCGCTTAGTTCAGCTCAGAATCGATTCAGAATTGGCTTGGAACGAATGCAGGTCAATCCGGACCGGTTCAGAGAGGTCGGCCCAAGCTGCGACTGGTTGGGACTGGTTTGGATGAATAAAGGGTCGGTCTTAAATGTCCCTGCACGAGTTTCTTCGGGAGGGCCAGGATGCCCCGCAGAGGATCCTGTCTCGACTGACCCAGCTTCTCTACAACCTATCAGCTACTGTCTTACAGGGGGTCCCATTCTCTCCTTTCACAAGCTTCAGCCGCAAGAGCTCGTGGAAGGACTGGAACGGTGAGAGAATGAAGATCAGGTTGTGTATTTGATATGGAGAGTTAGAGAAGAGGGGGCTAGTTGGTTTTCAAGTGAAGTTTTGCTGAAGAATAGATGTTGTGCATCATTATTGTGTTGGAGTCATTTGTTTTTAGTGTCATTTATTGGCAGCAAAAAGCCATAAAAATGTATGAATGTGTCTTGTATTCGACAATCTAATATCAAAACAAATGGGATTTATTTCATTTAAAACAACAGATATACAGTTCAGAAATCAGACAGATCGTGGGGCGAATTGAGGTACATTTTATAACAAAAACTATTTACCTGAATTCACCTACTGTATATTTTTGGAGACTTTATTTGTTTAGGTTTAATAAAATAATATAAAAAAGTTACTTTGATATTTAAAATATGTATTGCAACCAAAAAATCTATAATTTTCGTGTCCAGATATTTTTTAGGCCACTGTATTTGAAGCCTTTAGGTTTGTTTTTACGCTTCTTACATTTACATTTATGCATTTGGCAGGCGCTTTTATCCAAAGCGATCTACATTGCATTATACTATACGTTTCTTTCTGACTATGTGCAATCCCCTGGGATCGAACCCATGACCTTGGCGTTGCTAGCGCCATGCTCTAACCACTGAGCCACAGGAAAGCTTAACCCACGTTTTAGAATTTTAGTTGTAGAATACCGTTTATGCTTTCAAAAATAAATACATTTTAATATGTACAAAATCACAGTTGAAAATGTTTGAAAAGCAAAAATACTGATCTGACGAAACGAGTGTGCGAGTGTGTTTGTGAGGTTCAGAGGTGGTTTCCTCATGGGATCTCTCCCATCATTAAGATGCATGTGGATGGCCCAATGCCCAGATCACAGCGACACACATCCTCCCTCTCTCTCTCTCTCACACACACACACACACACACACTTTGTGCTTAAATTTTTGCTTTCGTTGGTTCACTAAACCATCGCGTTTCAGACTTCGACTGGTGTATTTACAGAACACACATGGCATAATCATGTCACACACACACACACTGGTAACAAGCTGAACAAGTGCATCCGCACACAGTGAAGAGAAAAGAGAATAGAAACACAGAGGATACGCACAACTTGCGACAGTATCTCCGGTGGAGAGCAGATGTCTGAAGTAGGAAAATGTGAGTAATCTCTGATGTTAAGCCTCTCTGTCTCTCTTTCTTGCTGTGAACGGATCGGTGCTTAAGGCTCAGCGTGTTTGTGTGTGTATTTGGACTTTGATGTTTGACTTGCTGTGTTTAATATGATGTCAAGCTCAGCATCACTGTCGTGTTACTCTCTCATTTCACATTCAACATTAAGTTTATTGGACTTGTTATTTGGACTTATTATCTGGCATCTTCAGATTTGTGATATTACATATTTTAAGATTTTAACTTTTTGTCTGTGGTATTTTATTTGTGAGGACATTTATGGTCTTTTTTACACTGAATTTCAATTGTTTTCATATAAAGAACATTATATTGCAAAATGTCAACATTTTAATGCCCCATCTTGTGCTGGCCATTGGAAAGATGGTAAAATAAACAAAGAATCCAAGATCTATACAGAATAGCAAAATTTTATGATATAAGTCATGCCTATATTTTTTAGAAATATATTTTACAATGTTGACAAATGTAGTATAATTTAACTAAATTTATGTCTGTGGCACAGTTCACATTTTTGCATAGTTGCAAAGCAGCTTGAATGATAATTTACTGATATTTTGGGTTTAATCAAAAATTCTATATTTCAATCAGACAAATTATTCTGTATGGTAGATTGATACATGTTGATTTTGTGATAAATGTAGCTTTACATTGCATTATAAATCATGGCCATCTGGATGTCTCCAGTCGGTTGTGTGGCTTTATTTATTATCGTCTGGTAATGGTTAACTTCACCTGTAGAGTCGAATGGTTCACGTGAGGTCAAAGTATAAAAGACTGCGGCTGGGAGCCTGTGAAGCTCTGCTGGATCCGTTTTTGTGTGTATGTTTGCCGTGTGAAGAAAATCCTGATAGCTAGAAATGGAAATGTGCTGTTTCCTCTCCAGACCTGATGGGAGGAACCAAATCAGATACGTGCAGACCCCACGATCAGGTAAATGACCTATGAGACCTCAAAATGACCTTGAAATATCATGACCTTCTGCGATTGGATTGAATCACTTTGGTTGTCAATACTAATAATGATATGAGATTGAGCGAGATGATTTATTCTCCTCTGTATTTGTTTTTTCTAAACAACGAGATTAAATGGAGCGAAACCAGTAATCTCACCGTTGAATTCAAACCATTCCTGAGATTTATTCTCACTGTGGACCAGCTGAATGTTTTCTTATCTTCTCGACATGTAAATAAAACACGATTTAGCGAACTGAGTTGTGAAAGAGCCACCTGTGAGCTCTACCTTTTCTTTTTGAATAAATGCTGGTCGTTATAAATCGAAATACATCTGTAAATCTTCTGATAAGTCTGGCGGTCCTGATATTGCCTTGTGCCGACAGATCAAAGGTGTGATGGAAGACAGATGAGCTTTTGTGAGTGAACTGCGAATGTGTGTGTGCCGAGCGGATTTGTTGTGGGGCGTCACCTGCGTTAGAAATGGGCGTGACTGAAAACAACGTCATGACAGCAACACTCACACCTGAGAGGGAGAGGAAGAGATTGTTAGTGATAAAGTCAGAGTGTAAAAAGGACGAGGGAGTGAACAAGGCGAGGATGTAACCGTAAACGAGAGAATGAATAAAGAAGGTGAAAACATCTGGGCATTTTGAGACGCACTGGTGCAGGGGAAGCTGCGAGTCAGGGAAGATGCTGATGGAGGAACGCGGGGAGAACATCTGGCCCCTGGAGGACCTCGGGAGCTTGGTGAAGATCCCTTTAGAGGAAGTGGAGAGTTTCTACAGGTTCACTGTGTCCTGCGATGAGCTGAACTGTAAGTTCCTCAATGCAAACAAGTCAGTGCTTTGTCTGGTTTGCCAGTAAAATTATTTTCCTTAAGGGCTAGTTCACCCAGAAACAAAATTCTGACTTTGTTTATTCACCCTCGTGTGGTTTAAAACCTGTATATGACTCTCATCTGTGGAACACAAAAGAAGATATTTTGAGAAATGGCTCTGTGGTTTTGTGTCCATTCAATGGAAGGTCAGTGTTGTTTAACCAACGTTCATCAAAATATCTTCTTTTGTGTTCTGAACAACACAGAAAGTCATACAGGTTTGACACGAGGATGAGTGAATGATTAAAGAAGTTTAGTTTTTGGTTGAACTGTCACTTTAAGATGTATTCTCTGAAAATAGGTTGTAAGATATTTTTTTGTTCTTTTGTTTGTTTTGCCACATGGTAAGATGGTTCACCCTTTGAAACAAATTTGTGTTTGAAGACACACCAGCACTTTTTTAACCTGAATTATGTTATCAAAGTAACGCTGCAGTTCAAATTGAGGCATTTGTTTATTTGTAAGATGTCTTGCACCCTTCAGAGTGCCCACTTTCAAGTGAAGCATCAGCCCAACTTTCCCAACCTAATTAGACACACCTGTCTCCCTGTTCCTCGTGGGTGTGGTCGTCCCAGCATGTGCTCCTCACCGTCTCTGTGTTGCTGGAGTGTTTTGCATACCTTTTGCAGTGTCACATCGCACGGAAAATCTAACAAGGAACGACTCTTCCGTACCAGCCATGTGTCAGTGAAACGGTAGGAGGATACGAGAACATGTCTTTATTTGCCTATGGAGGTGGTGAGGTTTGTTTGGATGTTAGGAGGATACGGTGCACAAGGGAGGGTTGATCTTAAACTGATCTAAACTGTATGCTTAGTTTATGATTTATTTATTTAGGATCAACTCTTCTGGTTTTATGAAGACTGACCTTCGGTCTTTTAAACAGAATCAGCCATTTTGGCTCTATAGCGTGTGGCTGTGGAGGGCCTTGTTTCTGGCACACGGGGTTGGATGTGCTGGATGCACGTGTGTTTATTCACACGGGTGGTGTTAAGAGACCGAACCTATGGTTTCATCCCTCATGGGGGCAAAAAGATGTAAACTGACTGCCAATAAACATCCTTTGTAAAAAAAAAATATTCGGATTGCATTCTATTCTTTTACCGTATAGGAGCTTGATGCTGGACTTCAGTTTACAGGCAGACATTTTATTTATCTGCAACATTGAAAGATTAGTTTATCCGAAAATTAAAGTTCTGAAATCATTGTTCACTTGAATCCACTTGACGGTCTGTGGTGGACAAAAGCAGAAATGTAAGATTTCAAATATTGTGCTGGTCACGTTTTTCCAGCCAAAATTTTTAAAGGGATACTTCACCCAAATAATGAAAATTCTGTCATCATTTACTCGCCTTCGAGTTGTTCCAAATCTGTATAAATTTCTTTGTTCTGATGAACATGACTTTTATTTTATTCTGTGGTGGGTAAAAGCAGAAATGTAAGATATAGTTCTGGTCGTTTTTTTATACATTTTACACTTTTTAAAGCAGTTACACTTTTAAAGAAAGAATCTGAAGTCATGCATTCAAATACGTAAAAATAAAAAAACAATTCGGTCTAGGGCTGTCACGATGTAGATTTTGACAGCATGGTTATTGAGGCAAAACAACTTTTCGGTGATGATATTATCGTGGTATTTATTGGATTTTTTTAAAATAAATGATGCCATCAGTGAAATTCATCTCTGTGTTTCGTCTGTTATTTGATCAACAAATCACATAATACAAGTGTATGGAGGCAGAGAGAGAGAGCTTGTAACCGCTGTAAGAATTAAAGCAACATTTAGAATGGATGCTGAATAGTTTACGATATTACGATATGTGTACAATTAACATAATATCTATAATCTTGGTTTTTAATATCTTTGTTATTGTCAATACTAGGATTCACAAGTATTGTGAACTCGGTCACAAATCAGGTACTCACAACTCTTGTGAACTTGAAGAGATTTGGATACATTTTGTAAATAACTTAAAGATAAAGATATGTCAGAATATAATTGATATGGATGCATTTTATGATACCAATGGCTTTACTCTGTCAAAATATATCAAGATTGTATTTTCACAGAGCGTTCTTAATATTATGTAGGATGATTTTATGTGGAAAACAGTAAATCACAAAAATTACTTTAACTGGGGTTTTACAGACTGCATCACAATTTTGTAATTGCATGCAAAAGAGCGACCAGAACAATTCAGTTAAAAGGAAAGAAAAAGATGCAGAATGAGTTTAAAGTGGCCGTAACTCAGACAATTTCTGCATATCTCATGTTAATCTTGAGTACTTGCACTATTGCATCGTACCCTTCAAATATCTGTAGAGTCTTTAGTTTGTTCACATTTATATGAGACAGATACAGCTGTACGATTATTTCCGAAAACATACGACGCATACAGGGGGGATGTTGTTGTGGTGTTGGGATGGGGGAGACGGAACTAAAGCATGTGCGCACCCATTGCCAACAAAACAAAGACATCAGTTTCACTTACCGCGTATGGTACCGCTCCATCTATCAGTTTCAAACGATCTCCAAATCCAGCGTTTTATCCACCGTTTATATCACCCAAATGCAGTGAACAAACAAACACAGCTGAACTTCGCGAGTAGTGCACTCTCTATCTCCTGCACACAAGTGAAAGTGACATGTGCGCATGCTCCTTCTCCCGCTCTCCTTGGTTGACGTGTGGGCGTGCTTTTCCGGTAGCGTTGTCCAATAAGGGACTAAGAAAAGTTGTTACGAAACGGATTTTCATGTTCGAAAAAACCTTTCCGAAACCTATACGAACGCCGGGGGAGTGTATCGAGCACAGAAATGCTACGTCATACGTCCAACTAGTTTTTTGACAAGTTGACCATGTTAAGGATGAGAAGCCAGCACGTTTAACATTGTAAATAAGTCAGAATGTATGAAACATGAAAATGCAGACATTTTTTTTATTAACTTTCTGATATTGTTTATTAAGCATCTCATACTGGATACTACTGTTAGTATAGAACATTATCCCTGTCAGCATAAGAGTCCCATCTCATCCCTGTCTGAACCCACTCTCTCCTAATATAAACTTCCACCGTTTTCTCTGTTGTATTCACTGTCATTAAAATCGCCAGTGTTAAAAAAGGTCAAATTAACACTCACAGTGTATATATAATCCACACTCTCAAAGTGTGGATTATATAAACACTGTGAGAGTTTATTTGACCCTTTTTAACACTGGTGATTTTGCTGTGTATGTACTTAAGCCATCAGCTTGTAGTTTCTCATCCAGGTTGTTTGCTATGAGTAAATATCTGCCCTTCAAACACACAGCATACTTAGGTCTGTAGAAACAGTCCATGCTGTAATAGTATATAGTAATAGTATAAGCAAATCTCTTGCTATAGAACTTAGGTTCACATCCATTTCTAACTTTCATTTTTATTTTTGCATACAGACTTAAATAGATGGATATTTTTAGAGGATTTAATTTAAACGGTTGCATTATGCATTATGTGTGTTTGATTGGTCATCACTTTGTCACAATGATCACTTCTGCATTTGTGTCTCTTCCTCTTGTGTTGTGTGTGTGAGATGTTGACAATGACCTTCTTCCGGTTTTACAGTTCCTTTTACCATGGGCTGTGTTTGGTTTGGAGGAATAATGTTGAACTGTATTGCAATGCTTGATGGCCATTTTGTTTTACTTTGTGGATTTGTGTTTGCGCCTAATATTGTGAAAGCAATATTAAACCTGCGACAGTTAAGGGATAGTTCACCAAAAAAACGAAAATTCGGTCATCATTAACTCATCCCCAGATTGTCCCAAACTTGTATACATTTCTTTGTTTTGCTAAACACAAAGGAAGATGTTCGGAAGAATGTAACCAAACAAATCTCATCCCCCATTGACTCCCTAGAATGTATTTTCCCGACTATGGCAGTAAATGGTGGATGAGTTCTGTCTGGTTACTGACATTGCTCCAAATATCTTCCTTTGTGTTCAGCAGAACTTGAGGCTGAGCAAATGATGACAAAAAAAATACTTTTGTGAGAACTATTCCTTTAATATTTGACATTTGATATGCATCTTTGCTTATTGGCACTATAAAATTAAAGTTCCGGATACGATGTTGCAGACAACTTTTGACTTTTTATAGTTAGCATCAACACTAGGCCTGTTAAAAGATTAATCGCATTCAGAATAAAAGTTTGTGTTTACGTAATATACTGTATATCTGTGCACTGTGCATATTAATTTTGTATTTATAAACACATACACATGCATGTATTAAGAAAAATATAAAATCAATAAATGTTAATATATAATTTAAATAATATATAAATATAAAATTAGGGCTGGGGCGATATATTGTGTGATTCTTATGCTCAGTTTCTCAATGAATTACGGTAAAATGCTGCCACATCCGAACGTCAGAGGGCGCCCTTGCGCAGAAACTCGGAATATGGGACACAGAAGAAGAACGATTTACACACACATACGCTGCATCCGAAATCGCATACTGTGACGGTACATACTGAATTTGAATATGTACCAACCTATCGGCAGTTAAAACGGTACGTTCTATATATTATGAGTGGGAGTAGTACAAATACATTTCGGACATACTGTGTCCGCCTTTTATGGTCATGTGACCCCTATGCTCTTTGACCTATGATGTATTAACAACAACCTATACGTGAGAGTTGATAAAAACATAATTTAGTCACGAGAAATTTATTTATTGGCACTTACATTAAAAACGGATGTCCGCCTTAAAGTTTTCCGCTATATTTATTTTATTTACTTTTGAAATTTGACCGTTGCTCCATCCGATCCACACTCACGAATCTCGGCGGAAGTAGTAGACCATCCGGGTATTTCTCGCCTACTGTTTTTTTGCATACTGAGGTTTCGGACATACTGTACTATTCATGACTCATACTCATTTTCGCCTACTCTATATGGTATGGAAGTAAGCGATTTCGGATGCAGCGATAGTTCCAGGAAATGCCAATAGACTTTCACTCCGCTGCCATGTTGAAATCGAAAACGAGGCAGAGATGGGAAGAAAACCGGAAGGACAGATAGACTATAATGGTTTGGACTACCATCGGGTGTCTGACATGAATAAACAAATGATGCCTTTAGAAACAACGTTAGATTGGCTGTGTGTGCGTGAATGAAACCTGTTTATGGCAGTTTAAACAGTCACTAATATGTGACGGTACGGCTTAAGTGGTCAAGTAAAACAGCTCGCGTGACATGCATCCTATGCTTATATTGTCACATTTAAGATCATAAATTGTCCAGGTTGGTTGTACAAACCATTGCAGTCTATATGTCCTTCCGGTTTCTTCCCACCACTGCCTCGCTTTTGATTTCAACATGGCGGCGGCGTGAAATCGGTCTATGGTCATATTTTATCGCAGTTCTTCAAACCTTTTCAAGTATTTTCATGATAATAAAGTATATTTATAATGATGATGTTTGATGAGTGTTGCTTTTTCAAATGCACGTTATAAACGAGTCGACTCAATCTCGTAGTGATTTTAGATCGAGCGGTACTTTCTACTGATCAAAGAGCCGTAGTTCATGAAAGAGCTGTGCATAAAACACAGAATCGAAGCCTTTGCGATTTCAGAATTGCCCTAGACGGGTATCATTTGTGTTAATCACGATATATCGTCCCAGCCCTAAAGAAATATATACATGCAAATAGTTCCTAAATATAGATGTGTATGTGTTTATAAATACATATATTATTTTATTCTGGGTGCGATTAATCACGATTAATCGTTTAACAGCCCGACACGATAAAAGACAATAAAACGCATTAGAACCCAATATAATTGTACATTTTGTCCACGCTGGATGCGGCGCGACATGACAATCCCATTAAGAACAAGCCACCGCCAGGTTTTATGATCACTGAGGTCTTCATGTTTGTTAACATAGCAATATTATTGCTTTTTTTAAGCTGTCGGCATGTGTGGATAAGCGAGTGATGGAACAGGAGGATGAACTTGCTGCCCAGACGCTGTAGTTTAGTGTTTGGCTGTGTTGATTAAATCTGGGTGATAAAGGGGGTGTGGTGAGTAAAATGTCTCCAGAGCACAGCTGACCGCTTCGGCTAACTGCCGTCCAGACATCCCCCCCACAAACACACAGATCAGAGACGTGACAGTTTGGACCCAATGTAGGTTAATGATGGAAGATTGTCCGACTGGCATGACAGAAGTTTAGTGTTTTATTCAAAGGAAATCCCTCATCTTGTGACTGTCGGTTTTACTTCTCTTCTCATCTTCGGGATTTTAAATACAAACTTCACCCCTTGTTTTAGCTACATAGACTGCAGGGGATGTCCATGTACCGTTGTTGTTGTAATAAACCAGACGTGTTGTCATGATAATATCCTGTGGGGCTGCACATGGGGTGCTATTCATGTCTATCTGTGTTCCTGGGACTTCAGCCACTGTTGTTTTTATTTAGATGCCTGTCGGAAAACTACCTTTTGTCTTTCAGTCCTTATTCAACCCCGTATCCTGTACACACATAATATGATAAACACCACAACATGCTGTTTGTGCATGAAAAATCAAACATGGTGTCTATGAATGTTATCTTTTGTTTTGTTTGCTTTCCACCTTTTATGGATAACCCCTTTAAGTTTTAAAAAGACATGCAAGCATGTCAAAAGGTTGTTTGTGATTTGAGGCCGCTGTTGCGTTTATCATCTGAAACAGATCATTGTTGTATTCTCGGTGGACTGAGGGTTTGATTGGTTGGTGAATATCTTTAGATGTGCTTCTCTGACCAAACCCATGCACATACCCACCACAGAGTTAATGATGCTGATCACATGACCAGCGCTGTGTGTGTGTTTATGTTTGTATATCCCGGTGGGGACCTAAACCTGAATACACACCAACACATGGGGACTCGTGTCACCGTGGGGACCAAAATTGAGGTCCCCAGGGGCAAAAAAGCTAATAAATTGTACAGAACAATATTTTTTACAAATCTAAAAATGCAAAAAGTGTTCTATGATCTTTAGGTTTAGGGTTAGGGATAGGGGATAGAATATACAGTTTGTACAGTATAAAAACATTACGCCTATGGACTGTCCCCACGGGGATAGTCAACCAAAGCGTGTGTGTGTGTGTGTGTGTGTGTGTGTGTGTGTGTGTGTGTGTGTTCATGTTTGTATATCCCGGGGGGGACCTAAACCTGAATGCACACCAACTCAATGGGGACTCATGTCACCGTGGGGACCAAAATTGAGGTCCCCATGAGCAAAAAACATTGAAGAAGACTGTCCCCACAGAGATAATAAACCAGACCGTGTGTGTGTTTGTATGGTACAGAATGTGACATTCTCTGCCAGAATCACCCGACTGAACATGCTGATGGGTCAGATGACTAATAGGATGATAAATGTTTCAAAAATCACATGAATTCTCAAGTGGTTGATATTTCATCCTTGTGCAATCACATCAGCTGTTTCGTTCTTTTGTATTATTCAAAACGTCTGTTTTACTGTATATCTCTTATGTGCAGGAGTAAAGGCAGAAACCTATTTTGCATACTGATCTCAGGCCAGACCAGCCCTTTTCCTTGTATTGCTTTTGGTTCCGAATGAGTTGTGGAAGCTGATCTTAGATCAGTGAAAACCGTGTTTACAGCATTTGAAGAGTTACAGGAAAATGACTACTATGAAAGACAATTTCCTTATAAGATACAAAGAATCATGTGCTCTGCTAAAAGGAATTCCATGTGACTCGGATACGATTTTACTTAAAAAAAAAAAAAAAAATAAAATAAAATCAAGACACAAGTGAACAAATTGTTAAAAATGAACAAATCAGTTACTGAGCAAGTACCAGAGTTATTATAGTTTAGTTTCAATGTAATTTTATTCATTTTGAGAATTCTATTATTTTTGTTTTCAGTGTTCATGTTAATTTTTGTTTTGTGCTTTTGTCCCTTAATTATTTATTTGTTTATTATATTGCAATATATGTTTTTTTCTGTGAATAATGTTACAGCCCTTAGCTTAACTTGTTTCAGTTTATTGCTGAGGCAACATTTCTCATTTTTGTTAAGTTTGCGTTTTTTAAATAATATTTGGGCCCATTTCATTTCAATAATGTTAAGCTTATAATAATAATTGATCATTTAAGCTGTCATGTACGATTTGCAGGAAATGTCAGTCTGACGCCATCTGACTTCAACCCATGTAAAAAATGTAAAGAACGTGCAATTGTATGTACTGTATTAAACAGAAATGTCGAAATTGAGACAAAATGAAACATAACCAAAGTCGGTTTCTGGAAGTCGTGCCGTGTTTACTACAACTCCGGGCAGCTATTTACGTCATAGCAAAACCACAGTCCTATCTACTTAAATGGCGGAAGGCAGATATTTCCAAAATCGCTGGCAAAAATCACATTAAATGGCACGTTTCCGATCAATAACTAAACATGACATGAACTGTGCCATAACTTTTGTTTATATAACTTAAACTGCGCTAAAAATCACCTTTTTCGAGATACACTCTTAAAAATAAAGGTGCTTCACGATTCCATAGAAGAACCTTTCTTGTCTAAATGGTTCCATAAAGAACCTTTAACATCCGAAGAATCTTTCTGCCTTACAAAAGGTTCTTTGTGGCGAAAAAAGGTTCTTTAGATTATAAGAATGTAGGAAAGGGGTGGTTCTTTAAAGAACCTTTGACTAAATGGTTCTTTGTGGAACCAAAACTGGTTCTTCTATGGCATCGCTGTGAACAACCTTCTAAGCACCTTTATTTTCAAGAGTGTAGCTTCAGTTACTGCGCATGCGCACAAGCTGGCAAGTGCCTCACAAGAGCCCCGCCCCAAAGAATCGTCTGTCTGGACAATTGGCTCTTTTTACTGGAAGGCGGGACTTCCTTTGCTAGAGTGGCCATATTGAGGGTTGTATTCCCCCTCATTCTTTGTAATGGCAGTGGCGTTTCTTGTTAATATCTATTATTTTCTTTTTATATAACTAACTAAACTCAATTTATAATCAAGCAATAACTTTAGTACAAAAATTTACTTCAAACTCAGAGGTCGCTCAAAAATTCGTCGTGGTAATTAGCATGTTTGTGACGTCATTACGCGTACTTGCGTTTACTCTCGGAACTTAATGTATTTTAATACAACTCAATAAAGCAGTTGTTGTTTATATTCATTTATATATTTAATGTTTATGTTGTCGGACATAAAATAATAATTACAGACAAATGTTCATATGTCCAGTCCAGTCAGTAACAATGACAAGTGCTGGTAAATAGTGTTTTGTAACGTTACTCACTCACTAGCAAGCTGCGGTTTGGTCATGAATGTGCTGCTTCTGCCGCTCACTGAACAGAGAAGACGCCGAGAGAGACATTTTTCCACTCACTGAAAGCTAATGTTTGTCCAAAAAGACGCTAGTCGCTTTTCTGAAGGAAAAAACTTAGTAAACACCGCACCACTGCGCGCCTTTGTGTGTTTGCGTACGCGCGGGGTCTGTGACGGATGCATCTGCACCGCTGACCGCGCGCGCGTTTTCCAAAACGGACCAGGCATTGTAAGTAAGCTAATGAATGGAAAACACACATCCCTTCGCCATCGTGTTCGGGACAGGGGTAGTAGCCTACGATCACGCTCTAATGAAGGGAAATGACAAACGGGGAGTTACAAATTGCCCTTATTGTACTCCGTCAAAATGACGGAAGGCGTTCAGATTTTTCCGTCACTGGTAAAAAAATGACGACGGAGAATTTTAGGTTAACGTGACCTCTGATCAAACTGAATGAGCGAATTAGTGGAAAATTTAATGATGTGTATAATTTCCAACATCACATTGCCAAAGGAATGATAATGATTTTCAAACGGGTCTCCAAAACATGTCTTATCTGTCATTGGTCAAAAAATGGATAGCTCCGCCACCACACTCATGTTATTGGTTGAGCCAGTGACGATGTGTGAGTCTAGTTAGGATGCTCGAATAAATAGAGCTGGGTTGTTTCTGCTTTTTAATGATATAGGATTTATGTTTATTTAATGGGTTTGTCATCATTACAAGGTCAAATAGAGTTTATTACCGCATCCTGTGTTGCTCATCAGATCTCCTTGTATGTTACATCATTTATGCACAGTCCTGTTGCGTTAGTGCATGAATCATGGGTTTCATGTTTTGCAGAAAGAGGAAGTTTGACCCAAGTTACAGAAACGGATTGCTGTTAAATTGCTGTATGTGAGACGACCTTATGCATCCTGTCCAACAGGACACCACATTTATCCGAATGAATAGACCATGAGTCTATTTTTACACTCGTCCAGCTGAGCAGACGGTACTGATGTGTGATACTGATGTGATTTCATTTATTGTCGTTGTGTGGACCAGTTTGGTATTATTTCTTAAGAGAAAGAAAACCTGCTGATGTATAAATACAATATCGCTGGAGTAGGAGTGTGATATTTGTGACATGACTATTCGAGCAATTATTGCATTTAAACAACAGTTCGATGGCAGAAGTTTGTAGACAAATCAAAAACAACAATGGTGTGTCTTTAAAGCCCTCCGGTTTTTAAAGGAACTGGGGAACTACTTTGTTCTGCCACAAATTATAATTGCATTATTATTGCATATTGCATTGTAACGTGAAACTAAACCTGAATAAAAACTATTTTGTCCGTCACTAGACTTTGAAACAATTGAGAAGTTTATGGTATTATACAGAATGAAACTAAAATAAAAATTAATTAATCTTGCATGCATAGCAACATAAAAAATAAACAAATAAATTATACAATGACAGAAGCATATACCAAAATTGCTAAAACTTTAAGTAAAATTAACATGAAAACTACAAATAAAAGCTAATTAAAAATATTTATAAAACGAAGTAAAACTAAAATCAAAACTATAACAGCTCAGATTAGAATTAATCCTATTATTTTATCCTCGCTCTCAAATTTCAAATTTGCCTATATAGTATTATTCTAGTTCATCTATCTGTACTCTCTCTGTCTAGCCCAGAGGAACATCCTCACTGGCTTAATGTTACTTATGGGCACAGAAAGGGTTCATTGTGCATGTCTTTTCTAAAAGTGAAGCCCAGCCTCTCTTAAATAATCTCTAGTGTGTGAATGTCTTGGAGAGGGTATATATAGACAGACACAAGATCTTAGATGAGAGGGCCAGGGGATTTCCAGCAATGCGTGTCTCTAGAACTTGACCTGCATTTTAAAGTCCTCCTGTTGTGTAGTGACCTTCAGGCTGTGAGAGAGCCTCGAGGTGATGATTGCATATCACACACACGTCACAGTAAAAGTATAGCTTCCCAGACGGACCGTAAACCTATCTGTGATATTATTTTAAAATCGCGTAAAGCACTTCAAATGACATGCGATGCGTCACATCAGAAAGTAAATACAGTTCTTAAAATAGCAAAGATATATTTAGGAAAAGCTTTTCACTTTAAAGTCTTTGTGATTTCTTTTTTGATATTATTATCAACATCTAATATTGATGTTTGTCTCTCTCTCTCTTTCTCTCTCTCTCTCTCTCGCGCTCTCGCGCTCTCTCTCTCTCTCTCTCTCTCTCTCTCTCTCTCTCTCTCTCTCTCTCTCTCTCGCTCTCGCTCTCACTCTTCCACTCTCTCACTTCCTCTCTTCTCTCTCTCTCTCTTCTTTCTCTCTTCTCTCTCTCGTACTCGCTCTCTCCTCTCGTCTTCTTCGCTCTTTCTCTCTTCTCGCTTCTCTCCTCTCTCGTCTCTTCTCTCTCTCTCTCTCTCTCGATCTCTCGTCGTCTCGGTCTCTCGCGCCTCGTTCTTCTCTCTTTCTCTTCTCCTCTTTCCCTCTTCTCTCTCGCTCGTTTCGCTCTTCCCTGCTATCGTTCTCTCTTTCCGTCTGTTCTCTCCTCTCTTCCTTCTCCATCGTCTCCTCTCTCTCTCTCTCTCTCGCTCTCTCTCTCTCTCTCTCTCTCTCTCGCTCTCTCTCTCGCTCTTTCTCTCTCTCTCTCTCGCTCTCTCTCTCTCTCGATGGCTTTTAAGTTCCATCAAAGGCCTTAAAGAACTAAAGAGCTGCACAAACTGGTGGTCCTGTGTGCGTGTGTGTGTGTGCGCGTGCGCGTGTGTGTGTGTGTGCGCGTGCATGCATGCGTGTGTTCTTTTCCCAGACTCTTTGTGAATGCAGAATACAGGCGTATAGCTCCATTCACAGTGTTCCTATGGAATGCCTGCAGAAAGAGAGAGCAAAATGAAGTGAGTTTATTCTCAAAGCCAGATAAAATCTTGAAATCTTAAATAAAGATATCATAGCTTCATTTTTCTTTACTCTTTGGATAGTTTTCTCGCGTTTAAAACTGACTTTAATCTTTAAAACTGACCAAAACCGACTTAACAATTAATTAATAGAAAAACGAATTACAATTACGGGTAAAACAATTACATAATCTGCAAAAGCCTCATGTCCTCACTGTGTTTACTATACTGTAGCTGCTTTGTTACAATGCAAAGTACAGGCAAAAAATAAAAATGTGAGAATTATATATGATATATGGTGGTGTTAAACAAAACAAGTGCACTGGATGCAAAAAATATTTTTTTTATAAAATCATATAAATGATATCAAATGATTGACATGACAAAAATACTAAGAGGTTTTTGCCAAAGCAGTGTCAAATTTTCATCCTAGATGCTCATGGAATAATGTGGACCACTGTGTTTTCTATGCTCCGCCTCTCAGTCCAGCCTTGTATTTGCATTGGCTGTCTATTATTAATCCTGGAAGAGAGAATTGGTCCCATGTCACACACTCTCTCTCTCCTCAAACCTGTTAGAGGCAGGACGATTAGAGAGTGTGTGTGTGTGTGTATGTAAGAGCTTATCCTCTACATACCACCCCCCCACCCCCACCACAACAAAATTGCATTCTGGTGTGAGCAGCTGCCTCAGGGCTTTACCTCTCTCCAACTCTTCCGTCTGTTACCTGCGCACCTGTATGTGTGTGTGTATATGTGTGTGTTAGCGCAGCGAGGGGTGTAACCTGATGCCGGGAGACTTTGTGTGTCCGCCTGCCCGTGTGTCGCGAGATGTGGATATGTGAAGCACGCTGACGGACGGTTTAGGCTGTGTAATGCACGGCGGCTTGCGCGAGTCCTGCCGGAGGATGAAGAGACCTCCGAGATAAGGGCACCTGAGACGGGAGAGTGCCAATGCTGAGCGGGATGGAGCTCAACAGAATGTCGCTGCTCTGCCACAAGATCACCAGACTGTGGCTACAGCTTAAAGTGATGACAGGTAGGGGACACGTCTGGGTGTAGAGAGGTACATCTGTTGAATTGGTTCAAAAGCGTCGTGTTTAAAGTGCTGTTTTGTTTCTATGCACTTGGTGGACGGAGTTTTTGTCCACGTATAATTTATTTAACACGTCTGTGTACAAGAAGTGTACTTGTGAAGAACCATTGGTAGTGTCTTTATAATTCCTGATGGGATCGATGTTTATGATACCGTGCACAACATATCTTGCTGTTTTGTACTGTATGATGATATTGGGTTACTTGGGTGGAACTTTTGCCCACAATTCCTTACCCAGCTTAAAGCAAAGTCCAGGCTAAGTTTGAATGAAAACACGCTCATTTTGTTTCTGTGAGATCGTGAGAGGCATATCAGTTGCTGGGTCAACGGCTGGTAACTCTTTCGTCTGTGTTCATTGGTTGCCTTGGTTTGGATCCAAGCCAAATTCCAAAACCCACTTGGACTGGTCCCAAATGTCTGTGTAGTTTTCCATTCAAAGCTTGGCTTCGGAAAACTTGTCAGTCAACTCAATGGGGTTCAATTCGGTCTAAAGTCCAGATCCGAAAGTTGACTTCACTGTTCTTGCAAGCAGCCGCACATCAGAAATTATTTGCTTATTGAGTTTCGATTGTGGTGTTCTGAACGCGAGGGTGACCTCGGGCTGTATTTGATACGCTGTCAAGTTTTCAGTTTAGACTAGTGTAAATGGAGATGTTTTGACACGCAGTTATGTTGGGTGCAGATGAGCGCCAGGTTTGATGTTTGTTTTAGATCACTTTTGGCTAAGCGAGCTGAGATCAGCGCTAATGAAGGCAATGTCAAACCGGCACAGACAGATACCTGATCTCCGTAGGGTATACTTTTCACCGTTTGTAGGGTGGCGTCCAGGAACACGCTGTCCTTCGATATGTGTATGTGAGGTGTGACTGATTGAAAAGTGTGAGTCTGCGATTGTGTTTTGGTTTCTGTTTTCTGTTTGCCAGCAAGTTTAGAGAAAGTTCTTATGATGTAGCCATATTTTGTATTTTCTGTATTTTGGTTGTGTATGCATGGCATAGTAATGTGGTAGCTCAGTTGGCAAAGCATTGTGTTAGCAATGCAAAGTTGTGGGTTCGATTCCAAAGCACATACACATGATGAAAAAAGTATACCTTAAATGGACTGTAACTGTATGCTTTTTCCAATAAAAGCGTCTGCAAGATGCAAAAATGTAAATGTTTTGGAACAAAATGTGAGCCTGTGTGTGCAAAACTTGCTGTTGTGATGCACGGGGTGTTGTAGGTGGTTGCTAGGGTGTTGCTATGTAGTTACAAGTGTGTTCTGGAGGATTGTTTGGGGTTTGCTGTTTGCTGTTGTAAATGGTTTTTAGGTGATTTCTTAGTGCCTCCAGTCAGAAATGCTAACCGCTGATTCTCTATGATGATTTTCTGACTCCTAGACATGGTTTGAAACATCAAGACTTTTTTGGAATGTCAAAAAAGGAATCGCTTATATTTTGTGTGGTAATCGGGTCTGTGCAACGTGCTTTCAATGTTAAAACTAAAAAATTAATTAGTTGATTGTATTTATCCAAGGTAAACGTGTTTTTATTTCACTTTTCTTTTTTTATTATTTTGAGAAGAAAACAAAACATACATCAAACTCAACAACGATAATTTGGTTGTAGTAAATAAAGTAAACGTCAGTTTTTTACATACATTTTCATTAGAGATGCACTGATGAATCGGCCAATAATCGGTATTGATAGTTAAAAAACAGACGATGATGAAGGCCGATATGTCCTGTCAATCAAAAGAGGACAAGAAAATGCAATGAATTTGTGCTCTGTATATAGAAAATATTAAGAAACATTACCAGAGTTTGATGTTCAATATTTATAGTCATTATATGAATTAATAACATTCTGAAAGTTACAAAATATAAATTTAATCTTTAGGATTGGTATCGGTATCTGCAGATATCACTTTGAACAATCAGCTATCAGTTAAACCCGTGCTATTTATGCTATCATTGATGTTTTAGCACAAATGTTGCAGGATGAGTTCCATGCCCATCTTTATTATACTGTATAAAATAAGTTTCTGTTTGACTTCACAATTTCACTTGCTGTGATTCTTTAGCAACTACAGTAGCTATGTCTTAAAGCACTTTCCAGTGATCTCGCTTCACTTTTGATCGAGTAGTTGTGTAGTGTGGTCATCGTCTCATGTGGCCCACAGCTGTGGTTTAACTGGGCATCATGTCCAGAAACCTTTTACACACAAATATCACCAGGGAGAGAGAAAATAGAAAATGTAAAATTATACCCGGTAATCATACTCCATCTGTAACCCGCTGCATTGAAGACTGTCATTCACAACTGAATGTTCTGGGAGTATTTAAAGACCTCTGTGGTCTCCAGCGTTTCTGCGAGATCACTTTGAAGCACACAGTGATCTGATATACAACAATGACATTGTTAAAAGGACGGACACTGGAATGTCAAGAATCTGACCCATTTGTTACTGGTATGGGGGGGCTGTGAGGGTACAGTCCTGTATGTTTTTGGGGTATTTTTACAGCTTAGCAGATGGAGATTCTGTAAAGTACATATATAAAAGCAAATGTTATTCTCTGGTAATGCACACACAGCTGCCCATTTTGTCAGCAGTTGGTGTGATTGTATAATTTATATTGTGCTATACACACACACACACAGAAAGAGAGCATCCTCATGACACTCAACCATGTGCACACTGTTAATGAACCATTTGGGACAAAACCTGTTAAGTTGTTTGTGCGTTATGAATGTGGAAATAATGAGTGGTTTGCTGTTTTGTGTAATGCGTGTGCATGCGCGTGCATGAGTGTGTGTAATGGTACTGTATTTGCCCAATAATTGAAGTCTAGTGCTGCTGTTTGATCTTAATGATGCTTTACAACTATCGCTACCTTGTTGTCCAGAGCAACCGTGCCCTGTAGTTAAAGTCAGCATGAAACGGAAGTCGCGATTGTCTTTTTTTCCGTATCGTGACGTACACCCAAGTGAAACGACATCTGAAATGAGAAAAAAATGTAGGGCGGGACTTGTTTTCATCCACCGACAACTGATTGGACCGTTAAAAGGAGAAAATTTTGAACACCAGTTTGCAGTCTGTCACTCATTGCAGCCCCGCCCTCGCGCCATTCCTCATGACCAGAAGTGAAGAGAGGTCGTTCGCGAAGGAGATGAGGTTAACGTTTTTGATTAGAGGTTACAAGTGCAAATTAATTTTAAAAATATAATGATGTGCACAGATAAATCAAATTAAACAATTAGAATCATCATTTTTAATTTCATGCCGACTTTAATAATCTGACTCAAAAAGTCATTAAAAGAATAAAGACCGTTTACTCACCGTTGTGTTGTTTTAAACCGGTGTGACTTTATTCTAACACAAAAGATTTTTAGCAGAATGTTCGCATTGTTTTGTCTATATAAGGAAAGCACACAAAAAACATTATCTTTTGTTTTACAGACGTTTCCATAAATCCTAAAACAAAAGTCTTCAGAGGTGTATAAAGACCTTACATACTGAAGCATAATGTTTTATTACCTTAGAATGAGCTATTTCTATCTACATACACCGCGGGTCCCCTTACATGGAGTTCACCATGTTGTTTCTACAGTAGCCCTAAATGGACAAACTGCTCTACAGAGCGCGTTTCATAAATACGTTATCTCCATTCAGCAATGAAGCGAAAACGTGAAGACATCTTAGTTCTGTGTCGGCCACCATAGTGCTTCAAAAAGGAGGGGTGGAGTGAGCCGTTGGTTGCAATTCGCAACCTCGCTGCTAGATGCCGCTAAAGTTCATAACATTTTATTCTTCCTTTGAAGCATCTCAGACAGTGTTGATTGTCAAACTATGACAAACTATATGGGACGAAATGATCGAATCTTGCATCCCAACCCCCCACATAGTTTACGAATTACTACTACACGCAAATGGAGCCAAACTCGGGCTAAATTCAAGTAATCTGAAAAACATTTTACACTATTGTTCTTCGATATTCATAGGATGTTAATAAAACCATTACACTGCATTCTATGAACAGTAAAGCATTTAGTCATCATGACGATCACAATGAGATGTGCCTTTGATTCTCATGACCAAGATGTCATGCCAGTTCCGTGTGTTTAAGTGACTCGCACAATTTACCATGTTGCTGTAATGGCCTGTACCACGCTGGCATGTGTTTAACCCGGGCTGGTCTCTTTGTAGTTCAGACAGGCCTGGACAAGACACAACCAAAGAGGTCTTTAACAAAAACTCCACCGTGTGTTTAACATGAGCTGCCTGCACGGACATGAAAATTAAAGAGCATGTTTTCCTTTCGTGTTAATATTGTGTGTGTGTTCTTGTTGCTGTGTAATACTGATGTTTTTAAGCACCGTAGCCAACACTCTCCCGTAAATATTGCATTGACACACGCTCAGAGACAAAGAAAACATGCTGTCCTTGTTCTCCTGCACCAGGAAACAGACATCCAGGAGAGGTGAGATCTCATGTAAGCTCACAATTGTTTAGACGTATGCATTTCAGTCTAAAACTGTGATTTATGTCAGATTTTTTTAAAGATGTATTTTAGGGGCTAGGAAGAGACGGGAAAGCATTGGATAGAGACAGGGGAATGGGACCGGCAAAGAACTCGGGTCGGGCAACATGTGCACCGGCACTGTATGTCGGCGCACTAACCACATGGCTATTGGCGCCGACACTTCAGATATTTTCAAGTTTATTTATTTATTTTGTTTGGAATAAGCATCAAAAAGAAATGGAAAAAAATGTTTTGCAATAAAGACAAATAAATCTTTGTCGGATTTTGTGAGTTCTTGTAAATGTATTCTAATTTCATCTATAGGCCGATTCGGTCTTACTACTGAAGTTATTGATAAACTTATATTTAATGAAATATGTTTTATCCATTTAAAAAAAAAATTGTATCTGTTGAGATTGACAATAACATATTTTGTTGTGTTACTTTTACGAAAATTGAATGGGATCGTTTGTGTTGCAGAAAGTCTCAAACCGTTGCTTCTTGGTTGTCACAAAAATACATTCAACTTGTGCCCTTAATGCTTTTTAAAAAGTGACGACAAGCTACATTGTAGCATCTAAACAAAAATAGTGTTGTTAGCGAGACGTTTCTATTGCAGTTTGTCTTCTGCAAGAGAGCATTTGCCAGCCAACAGTTACAAAGAAGTTTCCCCAAAGGAAGATGAATCTTGCTTTGCTGGCATCTTTTAGGCCGCAGTCCAAACCGCGAGAGCTTGAATCACATTGAGGAAACCGGTCACGGCTCAACCCATCCGAGTGCCATTAAAAATGAAAAGCCCTGTAAAGAATACTCGTCTATCCGTTGAGCGGCACTTAAATGAGAGCGTTCGTCCCTCCCCCGTTCTTTCTGAATACCACCACCCTGTTTCTCCGACGCTGGGCCGCTTTGTGAACGCGCGCTTGGCGTTCTTGGCGACGGCGTGGGGCCCGGGGCACTTTCTATAGCTTTGCTATTGGTGCTTTGGTTTTGCGGATGTGTGCGAGAGTGTTTTGTGTTGAACGGAGGCTCTGTGCTGTAGCTTTGTTGATTAAACATCAAGAGATGCGGTGGTGAATGAAACAGTGGAAAGCTGGAGGGTTTTGTTTCTCACGAATCCTAGCAGAGGTGGGAGTGACGGGACTCAACGTGTCTCCCGTCAACACTCTGTTATTTTGTGGCATAAAGCCTTAGGGTAAATAAATGAGGAACCACATCCGGTGATGTGATGGGATACAATAAAATCGCTCCTTTATTATGATTGTTTTGACTTATTTGATTGATGTACTAAATGCTTAGTGTATGCATGTTATATGACTGCTATACAGGGTTTCAAAGTCCTGAATTCTGATTGGTTGATGACGTGGTATTCGGGCTCTGCTATACACAATAAAGACACAAGGTGTAAATAGATGTTTCACACCATATCTGTGTATATAATTGCAAAGCAACCATAGAATAACATTGGTTCAGGGATGGTTAAAAAAGCTTCAGAGCAGAGCCACATCTGTGACACTCGGACACCGTTTTGGAGATATTGTATCTTACTCATTTAGTAAAAGAATGCGAAGATTATTACGTTCCTTCCAGGACATTTGTAACTATTCTCCATTACGATTGCATAACAACAGTGACAACAAAGGATACTGTGATCACCAAACAGTGGTGGGAAAAAATTAACACCAAAATAAAAGTCCTATTTATTCACGTCAAAAATACGTTTTTTGGGGCCCCCTCCGCAGTGCGTGCCCTGTGTGCCTGTCCGTTACGCCACTGGGTAGTCAATGATAGAAGTGTTAATTGCTAACATTTTTCCAAATATCTTTGGAAACAACGAAATGTATACAGGTTTTAACAACTTGGGGGGCAGTAATTCATGAATTTTCAGAATTTTCATTTTTGGATGGAGTATCCCTTTAAAGTATTTACGAACTTTGTTTGTGAATATAACTTTTTTTGTTGTTAAAATTAGCTCTGTCAAATCGATTAATTGCGATTAACCAAAATATGTTTATTTATATAATATATGCATTTATGGGTACATGTGCATATAAAACAAATATGTACATACTTAAATATAAATGTATATTTATTTTTATAATATGCATTAATCATGATTAATTTGATAGCACTAGTTATAATATATAATGCTAAACTTATAGTAATGATTTATAATTTAAACTGTCGGGTGCTATTTTAGGAAATGTTCATTTGACCTTAAAGCGATACTTCACCTAAAAATGAAAATTCTGTCATCATTTCTTCACCTTCGAGTTGTTCCAAATCTGTATACATTTCTTTGTTCTAATGAACAGAGAGAAAGATATTTGGAATAATGCTTATAACCAGACAGATTTTGCCCCCCATTGACTACTTCTGACTACAATGGTAGCATTATTCCAAATATCTTTCTCTCTGTTCATCAGAACAAAGACATTTTTACTCTCGAAGGTGAGTAAATGATGACAGAATTTTCTTTTTTGGGCCAACAAAAATCCCAATACCAAGCAATAATTTCACAACTGTCCAATCAATAAAACAAATGATAAACGTCAGAAGTGAGAATTATAAGAACAACACAATGTGTCTGTTTGTTGACTCAACCTCACAGGCTCAGTGTTAACCAGCGACCCGGCATCTGTCTCTGAGGTCACGTGTTAGCCGCTGATCTGGGACCAATGATCCTGACCTCACCTTAATCTTAAACCTGATAAAGTTGACAGTAGGTTTGCTCTGGAATCAGTCCAACTGGACCTTTACCACCAGAACGCACAACAGCTGTCTGTGTTAGGGTAGATTAGGATTAACCGATTTCTCTACACCTGCGCTGAGGTGTTGGAAACCGTGTTAAAACAGGTGCTGCCTTCTGATCACTGATGTCAGGGTATGCCAGTGGGAATGTGTGATTTCACATCGAAAGTCTCTCTCGTTTTTGTTCCTCTTGTTGAACTGTATTTAATAGTCTAAATCTAAAGATTTTGAGGAATGTTGGAGCTTTATTTACAGAGCACAGACAATGTCATTGAACTCCACATAAATTAAAATTAATAACAGGGTGATAGGCCAGAGTGTTCTTTCTGTAAGGCTGTCGCACGTATTGCGTCACCGTCCGGCAGGCATCAAAAAGACCTTATCTGTTTTGATGCCTTTCAAACAAGAGCCTCCTGTGTGATGTTTCCTGGGTGAGGAGATTAAATTAAAATGCCAATTTTAGCAGATGTTGTAAAAGTCATGCCGGTTTTTGATGGAAATGTTAGTTTTGACATCAAGACCTGCAATGTTGCATATTTTAGGTCAGTCATCCTCAATTGGCACCTAATAAACCATTTAAAACATTTGACTATTTTGGTTGTTTAAGTTGAGCCGCGCGTCTACACAACGGATAATCACATCACACGCGCTCTCAAGAACATTTATGTAATTGATCTTTTGCCGCTATATCCAATTTCTTTATCTAGCGCCAAACGTGCTTCGTTTTAACCCTTTCCGCTCCGCTCCGCGCGCGCTGCTTCTCTCCCGCCAAAGACGCTCCGCACGAAGAGCAGCAAACACGTGCTTATTTTAACAACAGTAGTGCAGACACGCAGAGCAGGTAAATGAACACGCAACAGTAAACCAAATGCAGCAATATTAAAGCATTTGTATCCGTCAGTCTGTTTACTGTTTGCTATATGTCTTCAACCATTCAACCAGATTTGTGATATTTTATGAACCATAACGTTTTTATCTACATTTAGCATTAGCATTATTGATCAGCATGTAAACATTTGTGACCCTGTGAAAACCCAGGCTAAATTCTCATAATCTAATTAATTATTAGATAACAACCATCAAAGATTAATTTCAAGCATTAATTTCACAAAGATTTTGGCATTATTCAGTCAATATTGAAGATGTTATTTTTTCACTGAATATTCTGTATGATTTTATGTAGAAAACGGTTAAAAAATTTTGCTGGGTTTTCACAAGCAGGGTCACATTTTGTAATGAACAACTTTCTAATTGGGAAATTATTTAAAGATAGAAGTAGTTCTGGTATGAATGGCATGGAAAGGCTAATTTAGTAAGTAACTTCGCTTTCTGTTTATGATGAGCATTGTAATTGTTACTTTAAATTTGCTGTTTGCATGATGTCAGTAGTTTTTTTTATTTACAAATATTAACTATCAGACTTCTATTAAGAGGTCATTCCCCTAAAGCCACAGAGCCTACAAAACATACTATGGATATCAAAATATAAAATAAATGACCTGATAACATGTCATAGGCCTATCTTTTATACAGTATATCCAACTGGGCTAAATTGATTAAATATTAATTTATATTCAAAAAACATATTGTCAGGACCTGTTTGGAAGAAAAAATAAATACCGGACCTCTTGGAACTTTAATTGAATAACCCTGTTTTAGGTAAACTGTAGGAAGGTCAGTCTTACCCTCATGAGAAAATCAAATCAGACAAATAAGGACCCTAAGTAAAAACATCTGTCGTAACATTTACACTGAATAAATATTATGTCAAACTTTTCATAAGTGTTGACACAATCTTCTGTGGACCACAAAATGAAGATATTTAGAGAAATGTCTCTGTGGTTTTGTATCCATACAATGGAAGTCAATTTGGGTTCTTCGAAATATCTTCTTTCGTGTTCTCCAGAGGAAACCTTTCATTTTCAAATATTCATTTTGGGGTGAACTGTCCCTTTAAGAGATTTCCAAAGGTTTCCGTAACGGCAGGAAAGGCGTCTGGATAAAGTGTGTGGGTGTGTTTTTAACTTCTGTCCCGTGAGTTCTGTCTTTGCTGATAGGCACCTAGCCAGTTGGAAGTCAGGATAATAACGTTAACAGATTTGTGCAGCCGGGTGCCTATTTTTGACTTTATTCATACTAGCTACGTGTTTAGAATCTGAGCCACTCCATCACAAAATATCAGATAAAAACGTAACATCTACAGATCTGTAGTCCCAATCCTGAGAAAGATGGATCTCATCACACCAGCGGTGATGTAGAGCCTCTAAACGCTGCTTATATTAATCCATCATCTCCTGATGCACAGAGAAAATCATATTGTTTACTGCTCTCTAAAGCTTTTTTTAATTTTATAGAATTTTTATTGAAAATATGTGGAATTTAAAGTAACACATTATTTGTCATTTTAACTGGGTGTGATCTCGTGTTGATTGTGTGTTAGATATATAAAAGGGACAAAACAAGGTTAAAAGTAACACAAAATGACACGTCCTTAACTAGAGACAGAAGTGTGTTACTTGGCAACAGAATGTGTTGTTTTTAACACAACCGTTGTTGTGTTGTTTTATCTTCCAGAGCACAGAGACAGTAAGACAGAAAACGAAAGAAAATAAAATCTGTATAAAAATATACAATTCTCAAAAAACAAATCCGGACAATAGATAAAAAAAGATGTATTTACAAGCATAGCAATATCACTGTTCACCACCAACAGACAAAATAATACGGAATACATTTTTTATGTAACAAAACAGATTTTTTGAAAGAAAATGTTTATGAAGTACTCGAAGTAAGGTTAGACTATATCATAAATAGTCACAGCTAACGGGGTAGCATGCTCTCGCTGCACCTACTGTAGCAACACTGGACAAAACCATCTGTACTGTAACCGGATGAAGAACGTGATGTGGGATTCTGGCATCTGACTGCGTGTATGAAACTGTGATTGTCGAGATGTATATCAGTACACATTTTTCATCCATGTTCATAGTAAATATATTGTGCTCAATACTGACTCGGTCTCTCTTTTGTGTGTGTGTTCAGATGAGATTATGCTGCAGGAGAATAGTCCTCTGTGCGCTGCAGACATCAACCCTGATCTCAGGAAACAGTTTGCCTTCCTGTCAGGTGAGTCTGCTTTACTGTCAATCCCACAATCCTTTGCCACTAAAGACCCTCATGAACCCACTTCATAAATATTGCCACTCTTTACACAGTCTATCGTCTAGATGTCTGTTTCACATTAACTCATTTAGTCTGACTTTTTCTGCAAGCGCAAAAAATGATAACCTACATTTAGGATAGTGTATAACAATATAATGAGTTTAACGTGTTTGGGGTGCTGTGTGACATGTGAGACGATGGTCAAACACCCAGCAGCGATTATTATTTATGAATGTCTGCTTTCACTACGTCAATGACCGATGGAACAATAGTCATTCACATCCACAGATACGCACGCTTGCATAGACGCCTACTACACAAACTCTCTCCGCTCCCCGTAAATAACCCAGATAAGACCCGGCTCAGGTTGCCC
Organism: Triplophysa rosa; assembly: GCF_024868665.1. Taxonomy (NCBI): domain Eukaryota; kingdom Metazoa; phylum Chordata; class Actinopteri; order Cypriniformes; family Nemacheilidae; genus Triplophysa; species Triplophysa rosa. The sequence goes on along the minus strand of NC_079893.1, from coordinate 28,644,110 downwards.
GGGATGATGCCTGACTGGAGGAAGCCTGTTAATAATTCAGTGTTGCCATGACGCTGCGCTTGACAGCAGTCGCCGGATGATGTGCTTTACGCGGATGTTTGATTGACAGGCCGAATATGGGTTTAATAGAGCTTAAGAGGCTTAGATGGAGGCTCAGATTTTCGACGAGGCTCTCACGCTTTCTTGTATATTCAGAGAGAATCTCTGAATATTTGACAAACCTGATTCTAAACTCGTGCATTATTCATGCAATGAAGCGTTCACAACAACATTGGAGGAAGAGCACGCAATTGCAACTTTTTGTTTGTGCTTTTGGATGTCTCAGAAAATTTTCAGTCTCAGAAATGTTATATTAAAATTTAGATACTGTATATCGGCCAATATATCGGTTATCTGCTTCCAAAGTTAAGAATGATCGGTTATCGTTATCGGCAAAAATGATGTATCGGTGCATCCCTAGATTTTTTTTATAATGCTAAACAAAGTTTTGTGTACTGTTTTACTGTACATAGTCATTTCAGAGAGAGAGAGAGGTTTCGTCTGTTTTCGGTCTCTGTGGTCGAGGGTTCGGCTGTGCCTTTTCATTTTTAATGTGCTGTTAATAACAGTACTGTATTTAAAGGCTGCGGTTACTATGGTCACTGCGGTTACTATAGTTACCCGTACATTTTCCATGCACTTCACTTTCTTTTAACTGGTGCCGTTCTTAAAACATCTGTGCACAAGTTCCCATGGTAAAAATATTCATCTGGTGTCCTGCGTCAGTTTAATGACAGACCTCCAGAACTTGACGCGTCCGTCTGTTTGTTTCCTCTTTGCCTCTTTTATCTTTGTTCCCCTTCCAGACGGCTGCAGAAGGCTGTGTCTGATATTATCATCATCATATACTGTAGGGTGTGTTTGTGTATCTGATGTAATCGCACAAAACCGAAGTGTGCAAAGTTCTTCGGAAACTCATTTTCAGGTCATGTCTGTTCAGGTCTCTTTTTATATTTAGGAGTTTTGGTACACTTAAGTTACTCTTAAAATTGTATGAATGACATTGCATTAGATAACAACTGATATTTAAAGGGATAGTTCACCCGAAAATGAAAATTCTGTCAAGGTTTACTGTCGTTTATATCTGGAAGATTGTCAAATCTCACCCCCCAATGACTCCCGTAGTATTTATTTTCCCTACTATGGCAGTAAATGGTGGGTGAGATCTGACATTCTTCCAAATTTCTTCCTGTGTGTTCAGCAAAACAAAGAAATTTAAACGGGTTTGGTACAATCTATAAGGGTGAGTAAATGATGACAGAATTTTCATTTTTGGATGAAGTATCCCTTTAACCAAGTGTCATGTGTGTTAAAAAGATGGAATAAATTCTCCTTTCCCAAGTTAATTCATAGTAGGTTGATTTCTCCTAAAAAGTATGCATACTTTAGGCTTTGTGCCGCTTTAAAAACATTCCTCTGTTTGATAAAGGATCCTAGCACAATGACGTTGCCTCGACCAATGGAGTGAGTTTGAGGCGGGACTATCTGTTTGGTCGACCAATGGCAGATGATAAGAGTGTTTTTAGAAAACCTGTTTAGATGAAGGCAAAGGAGATGTACAGTAGTCACACAAATAAAACAAAACTTTTGCACAGCTTGCTCTATTCTGTTGCTCTATTCTATTTTATTTTATTCTGTTCTTTTAATTGTTGTGTTTGTGTTTTTTAGTTTGTATGTCTCAATATGTGCCGGGTCTCATTCCCATGGGCAAATAAGCACTTTGGTTTTGCTCTACTTATCAAAAAATGCGACATCTGTGTCTTTTTCACCTTGTGTGTGTATTTGTGTGCACATGTATGTGTGTGTCGGTTATACTGTAGGTGTTGATATAATTGTCCTCCTCCCTTGATCCATTCTGCTCTATTAATCACAAAGTGTAACGGCTGAAAGCACACCGATGATCACATGCTCACATGACCTCTGGCCAAAACACACACTGCACCAAACACACTTACACTACCAATGAAGCTTTCATTTGTCATTCTAATGCGATGGTATGATGTCTATTTGTTTGACAAAGCTTGGTGATGAGAAAAGAGGTTTGGAGGTTTTGTGGTTGAATTCACATTGCATCTTTGATGTTTGATCTGTCCTTGTGTAATTCAGCAAATCAGACATTCTCTGTGTGCCATGAACGCGTTGAAGTGCCCTCTTGTGGGTATCAGACACTTTTTAAATGCAGAAATAAATTCATATTTTTGTGATATATATCAATATAAATATATGAAAGCTGACATGGTGGATGCTGCTTATGTCACTGGTTATGGAAAATTTGCCCTCTTATTTCTGAGGGGTTTAATACATATATATACATTTCATATTATACTGTATATTGTGCATTGCATTGTAAATAATTTAGCATGATTGTTTGAAGATCTGCTGGAATGAAGCACCGTATGCGTAACAGGATTGCTAACAGCTGCTTGTTAAAAAACATGCATGTGTCCAGGTGGTCGAGGACAGAATGGCAGTCCCATCATCACCTTCCCAGAGTACCCGGCGTTTGGCGAGCTGGAGGAGGAAGAGTTCCACAACGTGCTGACGTACCTTACCAGCGTTCCCAGGTGAGGAAATTGGGTGCATGGAGTGTTACATATTTCGGAAATGCCAGAAAATGTAACGTTAACGTTAGAGTAAAAAATGTGAGAACCCTGAATAACCCATCAAATGCTGGCACTGTTTGACCAGGACTTAGCATTTTATTATATTTTTCAATATAAAAAATGACCTTCATTTAAAAAATGCTTTCATTCTGTGTATCATGCTATGAATATATAGACCAAAGTTACATATATTTTTTAACTATATTATAATGTTCAATCATAAAAAATCTAGTAGAAGGTTAGTATTTATTATTTTAAAGTGTAATTCTCTAACTGACCCGTAGAGGCCGCTCTAACATAATCCTGTTGTCATGCAGCATGCAGTTTGCAATTCTATGAGATGACTGCACTGCTACCTCATGAATATTCATTATGCAAATTCAATTAAAATGCCTAATTATTACTTGTACACGGTTAACAAGGTGATCTGGTGATATTAATACCCCTTGCTTTACATATGCAAGTTTGTGGTTCATTCGAGTTCACAATATTCTGTGGAAAATAGTGTTGACCTCATATCAGCGTTTAACACACATGCCGAAAACATTTGCATATAGGCCTATATCACTTCTGGAATAATAATACCCCAAAAATTCACTGGTGCGTTTTCCCATTTCCTTATCCGGTGAAATCTCATGTAATTTAAAATGCAGTGTTAATATTTGAATGAAAGAGGGATTCTGATTCTCTCTCCCCCTCTTTTCCATTATTCCAATGAGAGACAAAGAGAGAGATGGAGATTGAGTAATTGGATGGATGGATGTGTGTATGCTGAAATGGATGATGAGGTTTTAATTTGGTTCTGGTTTAACGAGTCCTCGAGTGTAAACCAGACAGGTTTAGAGGTCAATCCTCCGAGTGTAAAGTGCTGAATGTTATGAAACCTTTCAATTTCTCTCCTACTATAAAGATTTTTTTTTTAATTTGTAATATCATTTTGTTATACATAACGATATATAATAATGTTTTATATTAAAGTAAAATACATGGTCTTACATTTTTTTTAAAAGGTTCAGAAAAAAACTGCAAGGTCGTTTTTTATTTGAGAAATATTTAGTCATGTCTCAATATAAATCCAAGTATCCTGGGGTCAGTTTTATCATGAAAGTGCAAGTGCTCTGTGAGAATAATACACATCATTGTTCGCACAAAGCCAATACCACTCAGCTATCTAAAAAAAAGGCACACAACACTGTTGTCACAAAACCAGACAACACAGAGAATTTATTAAAAAGAGTAATAGCCGATGTGAAAATAAATCATTGAGCCAACAGTCTTTGAATGGAGAGTTGTAATTACAGCCATGATTTTAATCGGGTTTATGATCTTTATTACTGGCGCACGCTCAAGGTCATCAGTCATTGTGTCGGTACAGAACTGCACTGGGGCTCCACCGGCAGACAAGACCCCCGACATCTCTCCATCTCTCCCCTTCCTTTTCACCACCTTTTTATTGTGAGAAAGTCAAAAACGCTCCAGAAAAAACAGCTTGAGGCAGAGAGGGGACACGGGGGGGGGGAGAAGAGAGAGATGTGTGAATATTTTAGTGGAGAAAACCAGCAAGGGTGGGTGAAAAGAAGAGAAAGAAACGCACAATCTGTGTGTCACTGTAATGGCGCCACATTTGCTTCGCCGCTATCTGCAGTGCCAGTTTTTGGCAGGCGGAGCTTTCACGATCAATCAGCACCTATCTCCCGCCCACATTCCACAGTCTGTGAGGGTTCTCTGCTCTGATTGGCTGAGGGGGAGCACCTGATGATACTTGATTGGAGGCTTTTAAAGGGGAGGGGGATTGAAGCTGCTTTCACGGTCTGTGCTCACGGTGTGGCACTCATTCAAATGGAACCATAAACAGAGAGATTGGAAGTGAAGGTACGCTGAAGGGGATATAAAATCGGGGAAACTATCTGTGGGTGCGCCGAAAAAAAGGAGTCTGGGTTACTATCCAGTGGATTTCCAGCTGCCGTGGTAACCAGAAAGGAGCCTTTGGATACTGGTGCTGTGGAAAGCAGTCCTTCTCCACGGTGATGGACGTAGCAACCAGCTCAGCATCTCTGCGCTACGTTGCCACGGTTGCATCCTGGACTTGTGCTCTCCAACGTATGTGTTTCCGTTTGAAGATGCATTTTAAGCTGTTGGAATGCAGATGCCTTTCTAAGGATTGCATGTTATTCTGTGACATCTCTGAATGATGCAGATGGTTGATGGAGAACCGATGATGCGGGGGAGCTTTTGAGAGCTCGCAGTGATTCCATCTCAGTGTTTATCATTTTTGGAGATATGCGTGTGATACCATGATGTCTCTCTGATTTTCAGTCTCAGCTCGACGGGGGTCGGCTTCATTCTGGTCATTGACCGCCGGCAAGACAGATGGGCGTCAGTGAAGGGGACGCTGCTGCGGATTGCGGTGAGTCTGTGTGTGTGTGTTGGAGGGAGGGAGGAAAAAAACATGCTGGTTGTGCATGCGCCGTAAATGTGTGTGGATTGTGATGCATAACATTGTGTTTATTACCTACAAGCAATGCAACGTTAAATCTAAATGTTTCTGCGAATATTCACTGACAACGTGCGTGCGTGTGCGTGCGAGCTGACCGGCATGTGCCTTAGGCTACAATGCAAAAAAAAATTTTTCTTGGTCAGTATTTTTGGGATAAACGCATCTTTTTAACATTATACAGTAAAGCACTTGACAAGCAAAGTTGCATATGATATTTATGTTTTTCTGAATATACCTTCAATAGTTTATTTACCTGTTATGGTTGGAACATGAGCTTAATTTCTATATTAGCTTAAGTCTATATAGCACAATTATGCATTGCAGAAATTTGACTTAACATTTTTTGTATCATTCATTTTGAAAATGTTTTTAGAGATTATTTAAAGACAAAATTGAAACTGGAATTCCAAGTTAGACGGCATCTAAACAAGTCTCTTGCTTCTTTTCATAGAAACTCTAAATATTTAAAGGGAAAATTCACCCAAAAATGAAAATTCTGTCATCATTTATTCACCCTTAGGTTGTTCCAGATCTGTATACATTTCTTTGTTCTGCTGAACAAGTGTCATTATTACAAACTAAAATCAACATAACGCAGCAAGCCCTTTCGTAATAATAAAATAAAATATATAACCTACTTTTTCTTACAGTATAATATATAAATATGGTCTTGACATGCAGATTTTCTGTTGGTTCAAATGAATTCAGAGGAATTTGGTCTGGTGTATTCAGAATTGAATCAGTCTTAGCAATAATCAATAACACTTTTCTGCCTCTTTTAAATAAGCAGAACCCAATCTGCTGTCATCTCCCTTTAAATGCATAGACAGGCAGCATTTGAAGACTATTTGAACACATTTACACATTACATTTCAAACTATTCTGTGGAATTCTGCAGATTTTTCCCAAATTTTAGGGTGTCCTGTATGTACCGTATGACCCTGCTTTTGAGGGAAAACAACTTGAAAGAAAAACTTCATGAGCAAAACCTATGAGAGGGAAGATTTACACACAACAGGATAATAAAGTATTTTTTATTAAAAAATGTAAGTTCATGTTATATGGCTCTTAAAAAAATAATTTGGCGCCTGCTTTTTTCCCCTATGGCTCCTTAACAGCCAATGGCTCCTTAACAGATTTTTTTGTCTGGAGCCCTGCATCATTGCTTCTGTAATGTAGTCATTGCTATTATGATGTCATCAGTACTACTATAATGTAAGCAATGTCATAATATGAAGATATCAATGGAAATAAAGTTATCAGAGCTTCTATGATGTCAGTGCTAATGTCGATGTCATCAATGTTATTATGTCATCATCACCCAGTAAACAAAATAAGCTTGTTCGACTTGATGCGGGCGCCGTAAGATCAGTCAGGCGGATGACATCAAAGAACCACAAGATCGATTCGAAAGCAAACTTTTTAGGGTTTTTCCGAATCGGTACTTTGATGTCATCTGCCTGTCGGATCTTACGGCGCAGCATCAAGTCGAAAGAGCCTAATGTCAGCAGGTGTGATGAGCACAGGTGGTATGTCGAGGCTGTGCGTGTGTTGTGTATGATGGTCAGTAGGGGAGAGGTTACTAGGCTAATCAGATTAACAATCTGTAATTGGGTTCAGATCTCACAAACACTATGACAGACAGTGAGGTCATTTCATTGTCCTGGTAGGTGGCAGGAATAATTTATATAGTTTTATATATTGTTTTTAGATTTGTACCTGTATCTAGTGCGGATGTCGTATAGCAGGGAAACATATAGAATTGTGAGATTGTTCAGTGTGTGAGTTGAATAATCAGAAGTGTGTCAGTCATTATTTAGGTGCTTTTTGTCTATTCAGCAGATGATGATTGGTGGCAATTGCAGTATCATTTAATGATAAAAAGTTATTGGTTTCATCTGAAGAAATGTCTTAGGTGAGAAACTTGAAGTTTACACTGGGAAAATGGTTATGTTTGTGCTATTTTATTAGTTTTAGTAGCCTTTTGATAGCCTATTATGTAGATGATGAGTGTGATCATGTCCAATGTTTGTTTACTTTGCTTTTTGCTTAATCACTCCAACCAGCCCGAAATGGCATCAGTGCAACCAATAGTATATTTTATTTTAATTATATTATTTATTTGAACTTATTTTGTTTTATTATTTTAATTTATTATTTTTTATTTAAATGTAATTTTATTTATTTTTTATTTGATCTTTTGCTATCCCATCTGTAATAGAATCGCTGCAATGATCTGTACAGTGATTGGGAGCTGCTTTGATCTCAAATGCTAATCTTATCTATAAGGCATAGACAATAAATTTGAGAGGTTACACTTCGCATTAGTCTCTATGTTAACAGTGTATTTGCAGTACGAGTTATTATAATGAGCAACATGCATTTAATATTTAATAGTGTTGTTGAACAGTCTTTAGTGTAGACAGTCACTGTGACATGGACTGTGTTAATATTAATATGTTGCCACAAAGAGTAACCATTAAAAACTTATTTCAGCTCTTCAGAACCATTAGCATTATCTGTACAGTGCTTCTCTTTACATTCTCTGTTTGTGTTTTGATGAGTGAGTGTTTTTCAGCATAGCCCACAAACCTACTTCAGCTTGGAAAAAAAGAAAAGAGGTTCACACTGATTCTGTCTATCTCACACACACACACACACACGCACACACACGCGCACACACACACACACACACACACACACACAAGCATGTAAATCTTTTTTTCCCCTTCTCCGTCACAGTACATATGGCTGATTGGTAATGCTTATCAGCGATGCAGCTGGTGTGCGTCGGCCTGAGGAGATTTTCCAACACGTGCCTGAAATCTAAAAAAACAAACACAAAGCACATACTTATGAATTAATTACATTTTGTTATTATAGATGACCGTATTAAAGGGACAGTTCACCCAAAAATGAAAGTTCTGTCATCATTTACTCCCGCTCATGTAATTTCATACCTGTATAAATTACTTTGTTCCGATGAACACAGAGAAAGATATTTGGAAGAATGTTAGCAGTTTTCAGTTCCGGGAAATCATTGACCACCATAGTCGGAAGAATGAAATGGTAGTCAAAGGTGCCCGAGAACTCTTTGTTTTCCTAAATTCTTCAACATATCTCATTATGTGTTCAACAGAACAAAAAAATACAATATTTTCTTCCTACTATGGTCGTGGATGATGTCCCAGAACTGAAAATTGCTAACATTCTTCCAAATATCTTTCTCTAATTGGAACAAAGAAATGTATACAGGTTTGAAACAACCTGAGGGTGAGTAAATGATGACAGAATTTTCATTTTAGGATCAACTGTCCCTTTAATTGCATATAGATCGTACCGACTTTGTGCTTTCGCCAATGAACAAAGAAACCCTTAGAAGAAAGTCTGGTGGAACAGGTTCCTGAACGGCTCAATCTAATTCAATTTAGGAAACTGTAATGTATGCTAATGTATGCTAAGTAGACACGGCTAAACATCTCCGGTGTTGCTGAATTGCACTGTCACTGTCATGGGTGACCAATGATCTCTCTCATGCCACACAAACAAACATAATTTCTGTTTATTTTTATGCATATTAATATCACATGATTGTTTGCCACATTTTTATCGAGCATGAATATTGCATTAGATGGTCTGGTTAAGTGCTTGACGTGCAGCATAAATTGGCAAATTGTTCCTCAATGACACATAAATAAATTCTGAAGAGACTGTCTGCAGGCCTGCCAGCTGTGGTTGAAGCTTCTGTCTGCTTTAACGGGCACTAAACATTTTATTTCTTTGTCACTTGAAAGAGGGGACGGCCGTCTTTCGTCAAGGCTCTTCTGTGTCTCAGGGGAGGTTGTTAAGAGACTTGTGTGTTGAAAAGCAGGAGAGTGTCCGCTCAATGACATTAACATACATTTTTAGCCTGTGGTTAAAGTCTGTGATGTGGTATATTCATATGCTTTATATAAAAAAGTTATTTTGAATCAGGCCGTGTTTTATGGTATGTTGGAACCTGACACAATAGGTGTGGTTGCGTTTTAGTGTAATGTTTGGACTTGCAATGCTATTATCCACTTTCTGAAATAAGAGTGGGTTAGGGTTTTTGGCTATAAAAATGCATTGTATTATAGAACCTATAACCTAACACATTTCACGAGTTCAATTTAATTCATTTCAACCCATCTCAGTTCAGTTCGGTTTTCTCCACCAATACGATCATACGATGATTGTTCAGAGTGATATCTGCCGATACCGATTCTGAAGATAAAATTCATATTTCTTAACTTTCTGAATGTTATTAATTCACGTAATGACTATTAATATTGAACATCAAACTGGTGATGTTTCTTGACATTTTCAATATAGAGAGCACAAATTTATTGGCTGATAGCCGAGAGAAAGAAACGCGTTTAACAACCGATACCGATTATTGGCCGATATATCGGTACATCTCTAATAATTAGCACTGTTGCACAGCTTTACAGAATACAAAAACAGTAGAGACAGAGAGGAAAATTGACATATAAAACCATACAATGGTAAAATGCCTGAAATATGTGCAATAAAATGTTATGGGATGTTGACTTGCGCATTGTAAAATCTGTTAAATGTCTGTAGACCAGATATACTAATGTAGGTTCATTTATGTCTACAAAACCAATTTCAGGCGTTTAAACAGAAATCTTTGGATCTGTTCAATTCATTTCAACTTCAATGACCACGTTTACATGGACGTCATTATCAAATTATTTGCCTTATTCTGAGTAAGCTAATATTACGATTAAGGTGTTTACTTGAGTTGCTTTAAGAATATACCTTTCATGTTCCCGTTTTACATGTTACACTACATAGTTCGATTAATGGCATACGTCATTACGTCCCTAAGCGACGCCGTTCGACGTTCCCTCCATAATTTCATGTATAAACAAACAGTTCGTCTTCGTCATGGTACCACATACAGTTTTTGGTGTTTCATTTATTTTCTAGAATTGTTGACATCTTTCTTGTTTCCCGTTCGGGCCAAAAATGTGCTTTCTTGCTTGAAGCCATGTTGTTTGCCGTAAAACGAAACGGGTGTCCACTGCCGTGCGTGTGTGTAACCTGTCGCAAAGTGCCGCGAAAGTTCCTACACGCCGGTAATAGTGCGATTAAGCTGTGTACATGTCTATACCGCACTTCCATAATGCGACTAAAATAGGAGTACTCCACCCGTCTTAATTCGATTTGTTTACTACGATTATGAGTTTAGACGATTAAGCTAATCAAAAAGTTCTGTTTACATGGTCCATTCTTAATCAGAGTATTGTCTTAATCGTGTTAATATCGAATTATTGTTGTCCATGTAAACGTGGTCATTGTCAATTTGTTTATTTCAATTGTGTTATTAAATAATACAATTGGAATAGAAGTTGGAATAGAAATGGAATAATTTCACCCGTGATGCTGAGCTGCACATTACTGCGATGTTTGTGAAGGCCTCGAGGGCTGTCTGAAGTGAGAGGTCACACAGATGACGTTTCGCTTACTCCTCGAGACGTTTATGGCAGTACGTCTGGTCTTGTTAAATGATTAAATTTATCATCCAATTTAACAAAAAATATAAAGGTATTCCATTTAAATTGTGTTTATTGAATAAGGAAATTGTGTGCGTTTGTGTGTTAATTGAAATCCATGTGGCGTATGTGTATGTGTGATTAGTGTGGCGTTTATCTGTGTGGTGGCAGGTAATCCTGCGAGATGCCGTTTATCCGCCACACGAGCACACACATGTATGGTTTCCCAGGAGAGTTCTACATCTAGATATAACCCCCATAAACACACACAGTAACTCCATCTCACACCTTTTCTTTGCTCTCTCATGTAAATTCAGTGATTTATCTCTGTGTATTGTGTATTAGCGACAGTCAAATGTATCTGATTACAAAAAAAGTTGTGTTTTGCTTTAATTTTTAATTAAAATTTCCTAATGAAGTTTAACATGCTGAATTCAAAAATTACATTATTTTTTTTACCATCGAACTAACTAGAAAAAAACTAACAAATATTTTCACACATTTATAAATTTCAGTATTATTACTCGTATCATGCAGAAATTACAAGCTACTGGCATAAAACTGAGCTCAAAACAACAGTTTAACATAAGTTACCAAAAATTAGTCGTCCAAAACTTCAGAAGTGTACGTCGTTTTGGTCTTTCTATGACTAATACTGTCCTCACGAATGTTTATTTGCAATATACCGATATATCGTAATTAATGATATAAGCTCAAAATTGACTAAATATACACTAAAACATTGATGCTACATGAAAATATTACCACAATAATTAGCACCACAGAATTGTACAAGAGCTATAAAAAGGTCGGGCGAAACAAACATTTGTTACACTGTGTTAGCGTATATTTAGCTCAAAATTTGAGCTTATATCATTAAAGCATTGATGCTACATGAAAAGAAATATTACCATAGTAATTACTACCACAGAATTGTACAAGAACTATAAAAAGTTCAGGCGAAACAACAATTTGATACACTGTGTAATGAATATGTTCATTTTCAGCCATTTTATAAGATGATGTGGTGTAAGAGGATAGCATTGCTTATTAAATATATATATATTCATAGTGAGTGAGCGAGCGAGAGAGAGCGAGAAAAAGAGAGAGAGCGAGGGAGAGAAGGGGGAAGGATAAATGAGACCATTTTTTACCCCAACATGGAGAAACCTTTATCATATTAATCAATAATAGACAGACTGTGTTTGTGTCTGTGTGTTTTGAAATGCGTGTCGACCGTCTACATCACAGTGATATGTGTTGTTTCTGTTATTTCTTGAATGAAACAACACTGGTGGTATTTGATGGTTTGATTGCGGTGTCTGGGAGAGGCCCGAGGCCTCTTTTACTAACGCTTTCTAAAACAGGAGTTGTGTTGTTCAGATTTGCTTGAATGAGCTTTAATAGAGGAGTCAATATTGGGGCGGGTTTCTCTGGATTCCTACTGTGCTCACAGCCGACCCCTGTGACTCTACGCTTATTGCTGGCTTGTTGAGGACAACATGGCCAATCCGCACAGAGGAATAGAGGATATTGTCATGGTAATATAAAGGCGGGGTTCAATTTGAGGCACCTCCTTTGTCAGTAATCAAACTTGAGTGTCTCTATGACCGTCATGAATGTTCAATTATTTATGTCCAAATTCTCATTCAGCATTTATATGAATTGTTTTTAAAGGAAGATCATTTTTATTCACATTTATGAAGAAAATGTGGGTGGTTCCTGTCCATGCAAAACACGCCACCGGGCATGTTGTGGGTGGATTCCATCGTGTTCTGGGTGGTTGCTTTACTGGGCCAAGTCAAAAGAGTCTGGTCTCTCTCCCCCTCAATGTAAGGGATTCTGGCACACGTTTTATTGTCCTCTAGGTAAAAAGTTTAAAAGCTTGAGAAGGTAATGGCAAACCTCTCTCAACAAGCCGTACAATTTTATCAAATGTACATAATATTAAGAAATATTAAATATTAAAAATAGGTTATCCTCAATATAGATGCTTTAATTTTTTCATCCTTATGTCATTCAGGTAGGTTATATGACTTGATGTCTTCAGTTGAACAAAAGCAAATAATTTTTATATAAAATGCAATCATGTTATCTTAAAGGGGTCATATGGCGTGAATACGTGTTTTTCTGTGTCTTTGGTGTGTTGCCCATGCAAGTATTAGACACGAAAAATTGCAAAAATGAAACTGTCGGAACAAAAGATGCATTCTATCTAAAAGCGAATGCTCACCCAGACCTGACTGAAACACCTCGTGTAACCACACCCCCACAAATCTACGTAAGTTCGTGGTATGATTTGACTAAGACCGCCCAAATGTATACGCAAGTAAGGTGGGCGTACCTGTCAGCACAATTGCTTTGGAACCTGATGTTCCAAATATGGTAAGAGGCGTTACATTTCCCTCACATGCTTGCAGTATTCGACCAATCACTACGCACTGGTTAACTGGCCAATCAAAGCACACCTCGCTTTTCAGAGCGATGAGCTTTGTTAAAAATCCGCTCGTTTCAGAGAGGCGGGTACAAACATGCACGGTATGTGGAAAATACAGCGTTTTTGAACCTTAAATCGTGTATACATTGCATTACATCTAAAACAAACGATATTATTCATTTAAGCCGTGTCATACGACCCCTTTAAAGTATGGGACTCAAAATGTTGAAGCTCCACAAGCATATGTTTATCTTTCATTAAAGTAATTCAAATGTGTTAGTAAATGTCTTCAGAAGCGAAACGATACAGTTGTGAGAGAAAACAGATTATATTTCAAGCTTATTTAACAATAGTGAAACTAAAACAAGCACATTCAAGCGCTAAATTCAAATATCTTTCATCATTGGTTCTTTCATTTAAAATCTATAAAATTTAATTTAAATTTAGCTTTTTTCAAATTTTCTAAATATTGTGCCAGGTTAAGTGTTCTGTCTGTAGATTGTAGCGGCATCTAGAGGTGAGGTTGCGAATTGCAACCAACGGCTCACTCCACCTCTCCCTTTCGAAGCACTAGTACGGTGGCTGATGCAGGACGCGACCGGCGCGAGGCGACACGACAAAAGACATTAGAACCCATTATAATTTAAATGTTGTCCACACTGGATGCGGCGCGGCACAACAAACCCATTAAGAACAAGCAGGTTGACATGTCGCGTCCGGTATAGACACTGTGTTGGATGTCGTCACGTTTCTGTAGAGCAGTTTGTCCATTTAGGGCTACTGTAGAAACAACATGGAGAATTCCATGCAAGGGGACCCGCGGTGTATGTAGATAGAAATAGCTCATTCTAAGGTAATAAAAACATAACGCTTCATTATGCAAGGTCTTTATACACCTCTGAAGACATAGTTATGTAGATTATATTGCATTTCTGCCACTTTGAAACCAATCCATCCAATTGCCACACCAATTGGTCTCGTCGACCCTTGAATCACACATCTTTCTATTTGTCAAAAAAGAGAAAACAAACAACGACACTGTCCAAGGATAAAGGGGGGCGGGGTAAATAAATTACCCTCGAAACGCAGAGCTGGAGGCATTTCAGCATGACAGACTGTGGGATTATCTCATGTTGGCAGACTCGGAGCACACGACTGGGAATCTTGGGACGGCACAAGTGTTTGTAACAAATTCACATTGTGATAATGTGCCATGTTTAAATCTGGTCTGTGGTCAAATTGACTGGGCATTTGGATCAATAAAAAAAATAATACAATTTTAAATGCAAAAAAGGCTAAATTGTGTTTGTTTGTTTGTTTAAGTGTCAGATCTAAAAAATGTGTGTTTGAGTGTCAAAACCAAATCCACTTTCCGTTGTGCTTCACTGCTCACCGGCCGACACACAGCCAGTTACTACGAGAGACCCACGCCGACATCACTCACCCGTATCGATCTGATGTCAAATATTTTTGATATGACACGTTGCCCAGTGGGAGGGATTTTAATGAAGAGGCTATAAACACTCGACGAGGGGCACGTGTGTGTTCATACATACATTCATACAGAGAGAGAGGGAGACCTGGGGGAGAGAGACATATGCGAGACCATTGTTACCCTTTCTCTTAAGGAGTTGTCATGGCAACAGGATGTAGATGTGTGTGTGTGTGGCTGGAGACGAGAAGGGGTGGGGGTGGTACCATGCAATGGCCCACTAACATGAATATGATTTATTTTTATTTTGCTGTGGTTGCTTTATCTCATGATGTGTCATGATGCGTGTGTGTGTGTTTGTGTGTCCACAGGGCTCTTTCCCAGGCAACCTGCAGCTGGTGCTGGTACTGAGACCCACAACACTTTTCCAGCGGACGATATCAGACATTTTGTTTAAATTAAACAAGGATGAGTTTAAAATGAAGGTGCCGGTAAGTGTGAGCACTCGTGTGGTTAATGAAGAGTATAATGAAATGAATAGAGATCATAATGAAGCGTGTGTGTGTGTGTGTGTAGGTGATTATGCTCAGCTCTGTGACTGAGCTCCACAGCTACATCGACCGCACACAGCTCACTCAGGAACTGGGCGGCACGCAGGAGTACTGCCACGAGAAATGGATTTCACATCGCACCGTGAGTACCGACACTTTCTGACACAGACGGACCGATTGCCGAAACAATGAAACGGACACAGGATTGGTTTGATGTCTAAATGACATGAATATTAATAATGAGGAATGTAAACAAATGCCTTTGTATTTAAAGAGACAGTCAACAGCAACACAACAGTATGTACCACAAATTGCAGTATCTCATACCGTTGCCGTTGGTTGCGATTTGCAACATCACCACTAGATGCCGCCAAAATGTCCACATTGCTTCTTTAAGTGGATTTTTAAAAGTAAAATGATTTAGTTCTGGTTTATTCGTCCCATTCAAAGTAAAATCAAGCAGATTGCATTGTGGGATAGTGTTGTACACAATAGGGAATCGTGCAAAAGACAGTTTAAACTTCATTCTTGCGTTAATATGGTAGTACGCTATTTCAAACATAAACTGAAGACCTGATCCTTAAACAATAAAACTGCGATAATACATCACTCCTCCATCTTCAAAACAAGCGGGAGAATGTTTGTTAAATCGCTTCCCTTCCTCTTTAATTTGTGCACTTGCTTTTAAGTAATCACCAATTGATTTTCTACATGTCTGTATTGATCCGTGGTCACGGTGTTTTAAGTACCAAGCGCTTGTTTGCAGTAGATGTACAGTACGCATTTGTTAAGTGAACCCATTAGTGTGATTGAGTTCTGTTGGTTTGACTTAATCTAATCTGTGACTTTTGTACCCACAGGCCATCGAAGGTTTTGCTCTGATGGTGAAGAAAACGGCACAGATTCTGCAGTCTTTCGGGACAGAGCTGGCCGAGACAGAACTGCCCAATGATGTAGAGGCCACGTCTAACCTTCTGACCATCCACACCGAGAAGAAAGACAAGATGAAGGTCAGATAAGAATACTGACCAAAACAAAAAAAAATGCTTCATCTCTGTAGCACTGTGGGGGTTTTAGCATGACTGGATGAGTGTACTGTACATTTTTTATACACATACATTTTTATGTACTAATATGAATGGTTTTATTAAAATATAATATCAATATTGTACAAATTATTTTAATAAAATAGTTGATGCACAATATTTTATTATTAAAACCACCTAAAAATTTGCTGGTTTAAACCGTTTTAAAATTTGTGTACATTTCATGATTGGTGTATAAATAAATGGAATTTTCCTAAAAAGAAATGATCCCTTAGGAAAATTAAGGTTTTATTATAGAAAAGGTATAGTAACCTTTCTCTTGGAAGATGATTTACCATTTGTAATAACATCGTTTTGACATATAACATAGAAAAAACGTAAATAATTTTTAAGTATAGTATATACTTAAAAATATAACGAAGTATAATTAGGGCTGTCAACGATTAATCGCATCCAGAATAAAAGTTTGTGTTTACATAATGTGTCTGTGTATTGTGCATATTTATTTTGTTTTAAATAAATATACAGGCATATATTTAAGAAAGATAAACATTTATAAACATTCATATATCATTTGAATTATTGTTAAATATAAATAAATGAATACATAAATATTTTCTAAATATGTATACAAGTACGTGTATGTGTTTATAAAAACAAAATGAATATGCACAGTACACAGACATATACTATGTAAACAAAAACTTTTATTTTGGATGTGATTAATTGTGATTTATCGTTTGACAGCCCTAGTTATTTTACACCCAACTTGTACATTTGCGGTTTATTTCTGTAATTTATCATTTTAACCACATTTAAAAAATATGTGAAAATTTGTAAAAATTTCATTTTTGTAAGGGATAACACAATGCATTATAAAACATTATTACACGGCTCGTTGGAATGCTTGATTCTGATTGGCCATTCGCGACATTTGAAGGTTCGTTATTCCCAGAAAAACGAATTCCGCTCAAAACTAATAACACACAGTAACCCGGATGCTGCAAATCATTTTGACAGGTACAGTTTAATATTACACTGAAAATAATTATATGTTTTAATAACACGTGTGAGATGATATATACAAATTATTCAACCAAATTGCCTGTTCGTGACATTTTTATGTCGTTTCTTCCCTTAAAACCGAAAGTAAACTGCTTTTCCTCGCGGAAGATCTGCATTCGGTAAAAATGAGCTAATAAAATATTTCAAATTCACATTTCATGTGTTTTTTTATTCTCATTTGGGAAGTAGCCGTGTAATAAGCGGGATAATGTACAAGCAGCCGGCTGCTGTCGGGGATTATTTCTGCGTTAACAACCAGCTGCCTGTACATTAACCCTTAAAATACACACCTTGATCAACAGTCTTTTCTATGGAATGGTTGATTTTTCCATGGTATTGTCGTTATTCCAGAGAGCCGTCCTATTACAATCTTAGATAAGATAAGATACTACAGAATTAACTGTGATGAATAAATCATTGAACGTTGATGAATTACATGGCCGTAAACTATAAAGAAACGTTAAATAGGCTTGGATAAATAATTCATGCTCATCATTCAGTGATGTCGGCCTGAGTAGCATGTTTATTTCATGTCCGTGTGTGTGTGTGTGTGTGTGTGTGTGTGTGTGTGTGTGTGTGTTCGCAGGAAGACTTGAGGATTGCTCTCTGTCAAGGCGGACGCTTGTTGGAGAGCATCAATGAGCCGGTGGTGAAAGATCCAGATTACACAATGAACCAGGATGAACAGGAGAACTTGTCTACTGTTCAGAGGTGTGTGTGGACGGTTGTGACATCGGTTACTGCGGGAGAATGCGAATAATGAGAAACCAGATGGTTCTGATATAACTGAACCTCTGCGTGTCCTTGTATAACTGAGGTGGATTTCTGTCCCGGTTAAGATCTGGTCAGGTGTGTTTTTACACGCCCAAACAGCTGGTGTGTATTACACAGCAAAACGACAGACATATGTGCGAAGCGGTGTGAGGTGACGGTAATATACTGAGGTCGTGACCTCTGAGTAATGGAGCATTCTGGGGTGTGTGTGCTGGTCTGTGTTTAATATCCACATGCTTTTCCTGTCAGCTTTCATTATTACGTGGATATGTTACAGTGTGCATTTAAGGATGAAAGTGTTTTATTTGACCGTGCGTATTTTATCGCCTCAAATAATGTGCTATTGTTTACACTCATGTCATTTTAAACACGTATAGTTTTTTACAATAAAACAAAAAGGAGTAATTCGTTAGAATAAGCAAATAATGTTAAAAAAAAGCAGCCGCCTGTATTGGAGGACGTTTACACGATGAATAACTGAACAGTTGTTCCTTTGCATTTTTGAAAAGTTTCTCGTACACACGACAGCGTTTTCAAAACTTTTTGCATTTACATGGATACGGGAAAACGAGTAAAAATGCTTTATTACGCATTTGAGGCCAATGGATGGCGATGTTGCGCTGTAAAGAAACACTACGGGCCTGCGCACATACGCCTAACCTGTTTTAAGCTAAAAGCGCATTTAATATGCTTTGTGCGTTTATAGTTTGTGTATATAAATACTATGTCTACTAGGAGCAGTCAAGTTGGACACCTGCTGCTTGCTGTAGTGTTTTGTTTTCAAAGCGGATTACATAGTGGATTTGTCCAATAAACAAACGTTTAAATAAAAAAGTAGCAACCATAAACACTTCATATTGCGTATGTTATGTGCTGCTTAACACCGTGTGCCTAAAAATCATGGTAAACATAAGCATATATTATTAAATTACCTACGGAGTTGAATCGGTTTTCAGTTTTATTTGATTAAATGCCACAAAATAACATATTATGATTATACGAACAGAGTTTTAGCTGTTTTAAAACCAAGAATGAATAAGTATTAGTTGAACTTGATCACACATGATGTGATGGTGTATCTAGCCTGGTGCAGCCGCTCCTGACGCCCCGTTCAGACCGCCGGCGACAAAGCGAGGCGATGACATTCAATTCAACGGAGAGCCGGTGACTCGAGCGACAGTGACCGTTGGCAACAGGAAGTGGGCGTGTCTAGCGATGCGACAAAGATTTGCTCAACTTCATGCAAATGATGAGCGACTTTCAGGAGCGACTACCAATAGGAGTTTGTTTATAAATGTTACTAGAACAACCAAAGCTAGGAACGCCTTCTAACGACCTCGTAGCAAGAGACTAGCGACACAGTCGACACAGGCATTCTGAACGCACAGTCAGAGTTTACATGGAGACGATAGCGCTATCGTTTTCAAAAACTTGCCGTTTGAGACCCATTTTCAAAAATTTGCCTTTTTTTTTTAACTAGACATCATACACTTGCAGACTTCTTGAAAGTTTCAGATAGAAACACAATGCAACAAGTCCAGACTAAAAATCTGGGCAAAATCTGAGCAAAAGTCTTGTAGTGTATGTTAGCCTTAAGGCGCACTTTTCTGGAAACACTTCAGCACGTTCGAAGTCGTCATCTGATTGGTTGAATTTCACAGGATTTCCGGGAGACGTGAGTGTCACGTTCTTTAATGGTCCGCTTGGAAACAACACAAAGCCGCCTGATCCAAGTAAGCTGTCGTGTTTACAACGGTTGCTATAAGAATTCAACACGATCAACTAAACGCTTCATTCTAAAAAGTATGCGAGGTTCACGGCATAAACTTCTAAACGTTGTTGTTGTTAACTTTTGAGATGTTCCAGAATGTACACCGGTCTGTTACTGCGGGGACATTTCCACGCCTCTAAACATGACGCGGCACAAAACGAAACGTGATTGGTTGCTTTACCTGTCAGTCATATGGCCTCTTGTGCGGGCCTTGGCCAAAGAAAGCGGCGATAAGTTCCAGACCTTCAGTATGAAAATATCGATGTGAATTTTCGTCAAAAAAGTATTCTGTGTTTTCTTGAAGAAAATTGTATGTGTTTGGAACAAAGTGAAGTTAAATGAATGTCTCTTTCTATAGGCTGCTCGGTCAGTTGGATGAGACGGAAATGGCGTTTGATGATTTCTGGGACAAACATCAAACCAAGCTGGAGCAATGTTTGCAATTGCGGCACTTTGAGCAGAACTTTAGAGAGGTTCGTCTGTGTGTTTGGCTAGTTGTATCTCAGATCAAGGTCTGTGTGTGTTTATGTATGTGTGAACAGTCATTGTAATGCAAGTGTTTTTGTGTTGCAGGTCAGAGCTCAATTAGATCTGGTGTACGACAGACTAACGGGTTTCTCAGAAGTGGGAATAAGCCCCGCCCACGCTGAACATATCCTGAAAGAGCTGACCACTCATGAAGAGAGAACATGTGTGAGTACTAAACTGTTGTCATGCGAAAGGCATACAGCATAATATATTATAATATTTTAATATTTACTATAATACACTTAAAGTCCCCCTGTGGTGAAATATGGTGTTTTTAATATGCTTTAAGATAAACCATCTGCAAATTCATCACTTTAAACCATTGCAGAGGATTTTCTCCATAAAACTGCAGTTTACCAAAGACAGTTCTGCCTCCGTTTACGACATCATAACCCTGTAACCAATCACGTTAACCGATTTGAGCCATAGATATGTAAGAATGGCGCATAGACTCGGCACTGAACGATCGCTGCTGTTTCAGCTCTGCTTCTGCAACACGAGCATGCGCGCTGCTCACACGTCGAGCGAGGCATCTATGTACCTATAATCAATGGTCTGAGCTGGTGCAATTGAGTGGAGGCGGGGACTCATTTGCATATTCATGAATCCGCATATTCATGAAGCAAGGGTATAGAGTTACATTCAAGTCATTTTAAGGCATAAAGAAATGATTATCACTGGAAAAAACTGTAACATATGCAATTTTAATGCTTAAAGATGACTTAAGTTTTAGTGAGTTTTATAGATATAGTTAGATATAGATATTAGTAATCTATAACTAATAATATAATTAGGGCTGTCAAACGATTAATCGCGATTAATCGCATCCAGAATAAAAGTTTGTGTTTACCTAATATATGTCTGTGTACTGTGCATATTAATTTTGTATTTATAAACACAAAAACATACACATACTTGTGTATATATATTTAGGAAATATTTAAATATATTTATTTATATTTACTAATCATTGAAATTTTCTATCAACGTTTATTAATTGTTATATTTTTCTTAAATATATGCATTTATGTGTGTGTGTTCATAAATACAAAATAAATATGCACAGTACACCATCATATATTACGTAAACATAAACTTTTATTCTGGATGTGATTAATCACGATTAATCTTTTGACAGACCTAAATATAATATAATATAATATAATATAATGCATATTTGACATAATATTATGTCACTTTAGTTGTATACTTGCATATTGTGGAACGGTTTGTAACAATTCTTTCTATTGAATACGGGTTCTCTTATGTTGTAAATTGTTTTATACTAATGAGAATTACCATTTTTATTGTACTTCTTGGTATTGCAAACGTTCCTCATTTAAATTA
Source organism: Triplophysa rosa (assembly GCF_024868665.1). Lineage (NCBI taxonomy): Eukaryota > Metazoa > Chordata > Actinopteri > Cypriniformes > Nemacheilidae > Triplophysa > Triplophysa rosa. The sequence continues at coordinate 28,622,480 of NC_079893.1, read as the reverse complement.
TTAGTAATTGCAATCTAAATTATATTGATACTTTTACTTTTTGTTGTAATTTAAAGTCTGTTGTTTTTCTACCCGAATCGAATCGAATTGAATCGAATAGAAAAACGTTATATAAAAGATATAAGTATATACACATAATATATTTTCTCAAGAGTATACCCAACGATATTGTTCCTCTGTTTTTGTTATAGTAATGATGTGCTTTTTTATTACATTTATTTTATTATTTATTATACACAATTATTTTTATACCTTTTTAGTTATCGTCCTTTGTGTGTGTGGCTCTTAACTGTTTTATGCTTGCACATGCGCGCACACATTCCTTTTACATGTAAAATCACACTGCGCATTTTTAAGTTGCTGAGTACAGCATTTCATGAAATGACACACATCCTCACTTTAAATCACCTGATAAAGCAGAGATTGCTGAGCGTGTTAAGGATACGCACAAACATATATATGAAAATGTTTGTGTGTAGGCGGTGTTGGACCGGGCGCTGTCCCTGGCGTGTGATGCGGACCGGCTCATTGAAGCATCTCATTACGCTGTGGACTCCATCCTGCCCAAATGTTATGACCTGCGAGCTCTGTGTGAGGAGATCAGTGTTGTCCTGAAGGCCAAGAAAGCACATCTGCTCAAAGCCATGGAGCTACATCAGTGCCTGGATAAGGTAGACACATGCACACTTTACTTTACAGATGGGGTCTTACTATTTTCCTTTGAAACAGGAAGTTGGGGGCGGGAACATGTGTAAAGCTAATACACTCTCTCTCTCTCTCTCTGTCATGACAGGCCTCCAAATGGTGTGAAGATGGCATCTACCTGCTGGCATCCCAGCCTGTGGATAAGTGTCAATCACAGGATGGGGCGGAGTCAGCGCTGCAGGAGATTGAGCGTTACTTGGATACAGCCAATCAGAACAAGCTGACCGATTTGAGTGGAATTTGGAGGGAATACGAATCAGTGCTCACACAAGATTTCAGGGTAAATATTTAATAAAGCTTCTTTGTTAAAAAGAACAGAGAGATTGAAAAATCTGATCGAACGTGTACAATTTAAAGGGATAGTTCACCCAAAAATAACAATTCTGTCATCATGTATTATATACTGTATCTCTGAATGTGACTCATTCTTCTGTGAAACACAAAAGAAGATATTTTAAGAAATGTTTTTGTGTTCATATAATGGAAGTCAAAGGCGGTCAATGTGGTTTGGATACCAACGTTCTTCAAAATATCTTCTTTTGTGTTCTGCAGAAGAAAGAAAGTCATACATGTTGGAAATGACATGAGTGAGTAAAAGATGAAAGAATTTTCGTTTTAGGGTGAACTGGCCCTTTAAGACATTAGTGTTCACAGGGAATATACACAGACATGGAGTGGCAGTGTTTTTCATGGTATTATAGAGTCGATTGAATGTTTTCTCTGCGATTCAAACAGGATCAGGTGGACCTAGTGTTTCAGAAGCAGACGTCCATGCAGGAGATGTTTGAGAAGAGGAGAGTCAGCTTGAAAAAGTTAGCAGCCAAACAAACGCGTCCCGTGCAGCCGGTCGCCCCGCGTCCAGAGGCCATCATCAAATCGCCCCTGTCCTCTCCAGGTAAACTAGTAACTTAGTATTTACAACCACGGTTATTGAACACCGCGGTTGTTAATATCACGATTATCGACAATATTTGTTATCTTGTTATACCGCTGATTTACTTTTTTTTTCAGTGTAGATTTGAGAACCAAGTACTACATTGCAGTACATAAATATATTAGCAGTACATTACAGAGCAATTCTTTTCTGCAGTGCGGTTGTCTCTGTGTCCTCCCAATGTCCCCTAACCCCCTCCAAACAGACACACACACACACACACACACACATACACAGTCATGGGTAGCTGCTTATGGACACGCATGCGCAGAAGTCACGGCAGCTGCGTGTAGTTTTATGGTTCTGCTGCCATCTAGTGTTCCTAATGTAGAGAACCACACAAACACACGTATATTTTTTTATCCAGTTCACAGGGAGAAGACAATCGAGGGTGACATCATCAATGGAAACTGCAGAAAGGTAGGCATGTCTTCTGTGGAAAATATAATATAAACACACACACACGCATGCGTTAAAGTGCAGGGATTGATGTTTTGTGTTGCATTTACAGGGAGACACAAACTTGCAGAAAGACGGCAGTAGACACCCGTCTGTCTCTGATGCGGAGGAGAACTTCGCTGTGCTCAGACGGTCAGTGAGGGGATTAATACAAATAGTCAAGTCAATTTGATTTATGTAGTGCTTTTTTTACATTGTTTCAAAGCTCTTCATCAACCAGTTTCATTTCAAACTTAACGAATCATTTTATGCTATTAATGTGACTGTGTGATATCTGTAGGCACGTGATGAATGAGCTGTTGGAGACGGAGAGGGCTTATGTAGAGGAACTGCTCTGTGTGCTGGAGGTGAGCTGCACTAACATAGCTCCACCACCAGAGGGCAGATTTGCTTTCGGTTTTATAATAACATGATGGTATTTTTATTAGGGCTGTCCAACCATTAATCGCATCCAGAGTAAAAGTTGTTGTTCACATAATATATGTCTGTGTGTACTGTGCATATTTATTTCGTATTTATAATCACACACATGCATGTATACATATTTAGGAATATTTACATGTATTTAGGCTATTTTTTATGTTTACCAATCATTGAAATGATATATAAACGTTTATTCATTTTTATATTTTTCTTAAATATATGCATGTATGTTTTTATACATACAAAATTAATATACATCATATATGTCTGTGTGTACTGTGCATATTTATTTCGTATTTATAATCACACACACATACATGTATACATATTTAGGAATATTTACATGTATTTAGGCTAATTTTTACGTTTACCAATAATTGAAATGATATATAGAAGTTTATTTTTATATTTTTATTAAATATATGCATGTATGTATGTTTTTATACATGCAAAATGAATATACATAATATATGTCTGTGTGTACTGTGCATATTTATTTCGTATTTATAAACACACACACATACATGTGTACATATTTAAGAATATTTACATGTATTTAGGCTAATTTTTATGTTTACCAATAATTGAAATGATAAATAAAAGTTTATTCATTTTTATATTTTTCTTAAATATATACATGTATATGCTTTTATACATACGAAATGAATATGCACAGTACACACAGACATATATTATGTAAAGACAAACTTTTAATTAATCGTGATTAATCGATTGACAGCCCTAATTTTTATAATTAAAGGAATACTTCATGCAAAAATGAAATTTACTTACACTTGAGTCATCCGAGATGTAGAACTGTAAAGAGATTATTTGCTTTCGACTCTCAAAGACATGGTGCCTGTGGATGTGTATTTTACGAATCAACAAAAACTCTTCTTTACTGTTGTACTCACCTACATCTTCGACAGCCTGAGGGTAAACTACATCAGATTTTCATTTTTAACTTGATCAATAAATTGTGTGTCAGGGCTATGCAGCAGAGATGGATAACCCATCCATGGCTCATCTCATCCCCAACACATTACTTCATAAGAAGGACGTCCTCTTCGGCAACATGACCGAGATATACCAGTTTCACAAAAAGTGAGTTAGGCTCTTTGCACGGTCTGCTTAGCTTTCTACTTGTGTAGTAGGCTACAGTTACATGCATGCAGAAGATGCTTTTGTCAGATGGCTCAAACGGTCTTTCTCATGTTGTAGAACGTTTCTTCGTGAGCTGGAGGCATACACGGACTACCCTGAGCTGGTGGGCCGGTGTTTCCTGGAGAGGGTGAGTGTGATGTCACTTCCTGTGCTGATCTGGTTCAATAGATCATTGAGATGACTGGGTACTCACGTTGTTTTCCATGTTTCTCAGATGACAGATCTGCAGATCTATGAGAAGTACTGTCAGAACAAGCCTCGCTCTGAGTCTTTATGGAGACAGTGCTCGGACTGCGCTTTCTTTCAGGTCCTCTTACTTACAAGATGCTATAAAACATTGTTAAAAGATTAAGGACACGTATAATGTAATTTAACATACGGCATCAAAAACTGATATTTTTGTATGAGATTTTTATTGTTTGATAAGGGAAATGCATAAAGGATGATAAATAACTTCAATTAGAAATGAAGCACTAGGGGTATATATAATTATTTTAAACCTCTGAAACTTTTTATTTTTTAACATATATTAATATTTCTACTTTTAAAAATGAATTCATCACACCGCAAGAAACATAAATGGTGAAAAACATAAAGGGTATGAAAATTATAAAACCTAAAATACACTCTTTAACTTGTGTAGTCGTATACATTTCAACATAAAATGAAAATGTATATGACTGAAAAAATGTGTGTTGTCATCTTCCTAAATTTACAATTTAATACAAAAGTTTCATTGTATATAAATGATTATTATACGTTTAATCATCGTTTTGCTCCGGTCTTCATAAAGAATGTGTAATGATGCTTGCAGGAGTGTCAAAAGAAACTGGAACATAAGCTTGGTTTGGACTCGTACCTGCTCAAACCCGTTCAGAGAATAACCAAATATCAGCTTTTACTGAAGGTAAACTATTCCTAGAGTGCAAATTTAAATGTAATATTTGCTGGTAGAGTTGCTGTAACCTCTGCTTTGACTTGTATCAGGAACTACTGAAGTACAGTAAAGGCTGCGAGGGTGAAGACGACCTGCAGGAGGCGCTCTCCTCTATAATAGGAATCCTAAAGGCTGTCAATGACTCCATGCATCTTATCGCCATCACTGGATATGAAGTAAGCAAACTCTGGTGATTTGTTGCTAATTGACAAATTGATTATGAAGAAAATGTTTCGTGAAGTGTGTGCATCAAGGAACCGGGTTTTGACCTCCGACCTGTGTTTCCAGGGTAACCTGAGTGATCTGGGCCGTTTGATGATGCAGGGGTCGTTCAGCGTGTGGACGGAGCATAAGAAGGGTCACGCAAAGGTCAAAGACCTGGCACGGTTCAAGCCCATGCAGAGACACCTGTTCCTCCACCAGAAAGCTCTGCTGTTCTGTAAGAAGAGAGATGAGAACGGGGAGGGTTATGAGAAAGCCCCTTCATACAGCTTCAAACACTCACTCAACGTAAGAATATGACTTTTTTTCATTTTCATCACTTGCTCCATGTCACTTACATATATCAGTCATTTCATAGTTCAAGACACGTGTTTAATCTTTGTGGTAAAGCTGGAGTTTGCAGATGATGTAATCACAGTGCAACCATACGTGACCTGTTATGGCACATTTTGATGTACATCTACAGATTTGTTCTTTAAATATTTTTGTTTATTTATTATTTTGTTTGCCTATTTTTCTTATGGAATTTTACTTAAGTTTTAGTGTACCTTCATTAATATTTTGAATTAGCTTTGATTTTTATAGTTTTATAATGTTTTTTTGCTAATTTGATTGTTATTATTTTCAATCTTTTTATTTGGGAGAAATTCATTTTTATTTATTTATTTTCAGATACTAATTGCGCCTCAAACTTTTACAAAGGCAAAATTTCTCATTTTTGTTTAGTTCAAGTTATTCAAATAATATTTGTGTCTATATTTTGCTTCATTTTAATTTACAGAAATGTTTTAATAGTGTTAGTTGAAAGTAATCCTGAGGCTGATTCACGTGCTATAACCCGATTGTTCTTAATGTGCTGCAGATCTCTTTAGATAAAAATGTGTGATAAATAAATTAGTGATAAATTAGAAGAAAATGACCAATTCTAACGTAATCTATGATTCATCTATTGTCTTCACAATCTTAAATCACATTCGGTGTTATGAAAACTTAAAACTATATGGATGATTTAATGGTACAGCTCAGGATATAAACAGGCTGATTATGTTTGTTATTGTTCTCTGATAGATGAGTGCCGTTGGTATTACGGAAAATGCAAAAGGAGACAACAAAAAGTTTGAGATCTGGTGTAACTCCCGAGAGGAGGTGTATATTGTACAGGTAAACCGGGCCTTCCCCTCTGTATATATGATCGACTATACATAATCTCCTGTAAACCTTTTAAGTCATTTTTTGATATTTATTTACAGGCACCGACAACAGAGATCAAAACAACATGGGTGAATGAGATCCGGAAGGTTCTGACTGGCCAGCTGAAAGCCTGCCGGGGTGAGAATATAAGTATATGTTTATTTAGAATAAATATTAACAGCTGAACCGAATAGAAACAAAACTTTGTAAGGCATTTTAATGGCACTTTCCGCACTTAAAGATTAGTGTTCAAGTTGTTTATGGGATATCTGAACCTGAATACTATTAAACATTGCTGGTGTAAATCATTTGTCAGCATGATCAAGAATGCTTTAGATCTTTGTGCAAATTCAAGATGTTCTCTAATGATTTTTGGTGTTTGGCAGAAGCAAGCCAGCAGAAGAGTTCAGAGCCGTTAACTCCCACCAGCACCACCCTGATCATGAGCCCCTTTAAGACCACCCAAAAGACCCTCAAGAAGGGAGACGAGAAGAAAACTGAACCAACAGTAGCGGATCCCAGCACAACGTCGTTACCCAAAAACAGTGACAAGGTCAAAGGTCAGTCAGCTCTCCTTAATTTACGGGACAAATTACTCTTGAATGGAACTTTTACAAAAAACAGTACGATTTGTGCGAATACAGATTTGTAACCGATCAGACGTAGTCTTTCTAAAGTTACACGAATCGCTGTTTGGAATCAGTTTAGTCTGATCTCACAAACCTATTAATAAAAACAATCCCACACTAATGTTTCGCTAAACCTATCCCACGATTCAGAATTCAGCTGCTGTCTTTGCTTTTTCCCCACTTGAGACCATGAATTTCTGTGATGTTCTCTGCAACCCTCTGTTATTTTTCTCTGTTACTGTTTTCCTTGTTCTGGCTAATCCTGTAATCTTTCTTTCTTTTTTTGTGGAGAATAGAAGAGACTGTCACCAGTCCCAACACTGAGAGAGCTGCAGTGGCTAAAAAGCGTTTTACACTGCAGGGCTTCAGTAACCTCAAGAGCCAAAAAGGTACCGCAGTGGGAAAGACTAGAAATTAACTGTTAGCCGGATCATACGCTGTTACGTTAAAGGGGTCATATGGCGCGAATACGTGTTTTGCCCATGCATGTATTAGACACGTAAAATTGCAAAAATTAAAGTGTCGGAAGAAAAGATGCATTCTATCTAAAAGCGAATGCTCACCCAGACCTGCCTGAAACGCCTCGTGTAACCACACCCCCACAAATCTACGTCAGTTCATGGTATGATTTGACTAAGACCGCCCAAATGTATACGCAAGTAAGGTGGGCGTACCTGTCAGAACAATTGAAGAGGAACCTGATGTTCCAAATATGGTAAGAGGCGTTACATTTCCCTCACACGCTTGCAGTATTCGACCAATCACTACGCACTGGTTAACTGGCCAATCACAGCACACCTCGCTTTTCAGAGCCATGAGCTTTGTAAAAAATCTGCGCGTTTCAGAGAGGCGGGTACAAACATGCACGGTATGTGGAACATACAGCGTTTTTGAACCTTAAATCGTGTATATACATTACATTACATCTAAAAGAAACTATAATATTCGTTTTAGCCGTGTCATATGACCCCTTTAAATAAATGTTTAGAAGACTCTTTTAAAGATGAAAAATTTACAGTTAGTTGAAGGATATTTCTATAGGTAGTGCATTGCATTAACAGTATAAAGGTCATGGGTTCAGTTACCAGGGAAGAAACTTAGATCTACCAAATGCCTAAATGTTTATGATAATTTGAGATTTGGTTTAAATTCACTGCAGATCACGTATCGCCCTTTGGTGGTAAAAGTATAACACTACCCATGGTCACTCTCTGCCCTCCAGGTATACTACACTAGACTAGACAAGTTTGTAGATTAGCATCAGTGTAGCATAGTCATAATGGTAGAATTGTATATTCGTCCATCCACGTTAAAAGCAAAAATGCTGTGCGTTCAGAGACGATCAAAGCATATTTGGTGTTAAAATGATATTTTAATACAATAAGATGAGATTTGTATACAATGAGATTTGGACAGAGTTACGCTGAACCAAGTAACAGTATTGATGCATGACATATTCGAAATTGGTTGGGACAAAATCTTTGTTTTGTTCTGTTACTGATACTTAAATAGCCTCAAATTGCGAAATGTTGTTGAAAACTACTTCCGATTATCGAAACCATTTTACGATTTAACAGATGTGCTATTGTAGATCCTTTTAGAAGAACCAACAATTTCCATGTAACACTTGGGGATGTGTCCCCTGTCAACCCTGTTACAGTCTGCTTTTCCTTATACTTTCCTGATTTTGTCTTTTCTTATACTTTTCTTCCTGCTTTCTCTCTTTCTCCTCGCTTCGGCTGCCAGGATGCCCCCCTAGTCCCGACCACAAAACTAAAAGACACGAGATTAAGAGCGACCCCACGCCATTTGGCTTCAGAGGTACACTGTCCCTCGGCATCCCCTTTCGCAAAATCAACCCCGAAACATTTTACCACATTACATGGACTTCCATTTTATTTGACCTCCGTATGTTGTTTCACCCGTCCTGCATTTTATCCATGTTTTACATCAGTACTTTAAATTAAAATCCCTACTGTATGGGCTCACAAGGAGGAAAGCCATCTAAATTTAGTCTATCATGCTAAAAGTGATCTATGGGGGTGGTTGCTAAGTCAGTGGAAGGTTTGAAATCTTATTGGCTGCCTCTCTCGCAGACGCAGGTCCTCACATCACTCTTACCCGAGTGAGGTGGCTGAGCACATCTAGTCTGTTACAGGCTAAACGGAGAGGTAACTGGATGACTGGTGTGCGAATGAACTTTAACTTTCAACTACTAAAACGTCTTTATCGCTCTATCAAGTCAAACTTCCAAACACAGACTGGCCCACGCTAACGTTGTGTTATTTCAGCGTCAGTGGTAGTTTACAGGATAAATGCTCAATTTAGTACAATTACGTCTTTAAGTATGAGTGTATGTGAAACCGATCCCGAGTGCTTATATAATTGTTTATAAGAGTGATGTATGACATCAACTCTCCTCATTTAAGAGCTATAAATTTACTATAATTTGCGCTAATTGTGTTATAATCAATCAAAACATATGTCAGTCTGTGCAAGAAAGTCCACTAGGGAAAATACAACCCTTTGGGTGGAAACACTTTAATGGTGCATGAATATCTGGTTTGGGTTCTGTCAGCTGGTTTGTGGTGCTAAATTCACTTTTACTGTCCTGTAACCACAGATTGATTTCTCACGAGCTTGGTTGCGTTGATCTGAAATGACTCACCTGAATGCACTGATTCAGATCTAAGGATGTTTATGTGTCTCTCATAAACATGTTTTGTGTGTGGGGGTTTTTTTGTGAATGTGTACCTTCTTCACAATCATCTTCAAATCATGGTCGTCTTAATGTAAACCGAAATGGCTCGCTCTTCAAGCGCAATTCCTGGAGCTGTTGTTCATTTCTCATTCCAAAGGAATTAAAAAGAGAGACTTGGTTCCAAAAACTAGTAAGCTGCCTTTATAGACAACATGACTATGCTGCCTTCTAAAATACCTTCTTTTATTATCTATTTATCCTAAAGTCTAAAAAAAGTGTATACTAATTTTGCTTGGAAATATAGTTGCCTATATACACATTTGTAATTGTTAACCCATCAAATTTAATTTAATTAATTAATTTAGTTAATCATCACTAAACTACTTTCTCTCGCAGTGAATTGCGAAAGCGTGTGTGGATCTACACTTCGTATACCTTCACTGGAAACAGTAAACCATTCCGGTATTTAAACATGCTTATTTCAACATACAACGATTTGGGACGTACTACAGGAATTCTAATTCTAAATACTATTTAGGACGGATTATACGTACATTGGGATGCAGGGATATATTCTCTTTAAAAAGGCGTTGGTAATGCATTGCAAAAAATCTATCCAAGAATGTTGATTAAAAAATAATTTATAAAATATGTATGTGGAAAAAGTTGAAACTTAAAAATCTGGTTGTTACATTTTATAATTTACACAAAACACAACTAGATTTTTAAGATAGTTTAATAAAAATTCAAATGACTTGTAAATCCAATTTGATTCAAGTTTTTAAGTTGATTTTTTAACAATGGAAAATATTGTTAGTGTAGCAACACGCTAAGCTCCGCTGTGCATTTCATTTGAAGAACACCACCACCGAGTTCGTGCAGCACGGAGTTGCCGCCTTTGTAGTGTCAGTCGTGCTTAGGGTGCATGATGTTTAGGTTGCTATGTAGCATAGACCAGTGGTTCTCAAACATTTTCGTTGTAAGGCCCCCTTTGTGTAGAGTGCATTGCTTTGAGGCCCCCCAAATAAAGACTTATAATCTTAAATTTAACATTTTTATTTAAACAAAAACATATTCGGTTATACAATGCTGAAACATCAATTCTTTTTTCTGGTGGTCATATTTTTCTGATGTTTGATTACATAAAATCTATGATCAATTTCTATATTTCATCAAATGCCACAAAATCTGTGGCCCCCCTGGATCCATCTCGGGCCACCCCAGGGGCCAAGGCCCCCAGTTTGAGAACTACTGGCATAGACAGCAAGGCAGCTTACTAGGTTTTAAACAAAGCCAGTGTTTCGTCTTCACCCTTCTTCAATCATCTTTCTCATCATTTTCTTGTAGCGATCTTCACCTTACAACAAACGTCACGTTTGTTCACCTGTGCTTTTCTCCTCAAGGGTTCACCAAGGCGTCGCTGTCTATGGAAGCGTCTGAGGAGAACGACGGCTACTCGAGCACGGAGGAACCCATGAACTCTGATCCCGAGGAGGAGGGAGGGAAGAAACTGGTGAGTCATCGTGGCCGAAAGACTGCAGTTACACAGAATTCTTTGTCCTGATCTTGTTCCAATTACGATGTACTTGTGTAGTCTCCAGGCAGGTATGTGGTAGTTGCTGACTATGACAAAAGCGGAGCGCAGGAGCTGACGGTAAAGAGTGGAGACACAGTGCAGCTGGTGAGGGAGGGAGATGATGGACGCTGGTAAGACTCGGTGTTACGTAAAATGTGTACGATTGTAATATTCCATTAAAAAATGTGCAAATTGAGTTTTTCTGTCAGCTGATTCTCCGCTGGTCATTCAGGTTTGTTCGTAATATGAGGACTAATAAAGAGGGCTGGGTTTCTGCTGCAAACCTGCTAACGCTTATCGGAGAATCCAGATCGTCTCAATCTCTCTCCAGCTCAGGTAACGCGTCGCCTCTCTCACCCTCCAGATAAACACCATACACCACAGGGCCGTGCACAGGACCTTTGAGGGGCATGTGCTGAAACTGAAAAAATTGACAAATTGAATCAAACAAAATAATAGTCTCAAAAGCTTTAGATTTACTCACTGTTAATAACAGAGAGTCTAACAGGTAAAGAAAAAGAAAACGCTGTACTTGTTCAAACAACAAGACCTTTATTTAATGACAACGTTACCCTTGCAAGACGTTCAGCTGCTGTGGACAGAACTGCAGTTCAAGACAGAGGGGGGTGGAGCCATGAGGTTTTATGATGCAGGCATGCACCATGAATCTGTGCTTCTACATGACAACCTCTAAGAAGGGTTTTAGCTAATGTAATGTGTACGTGATTTTCCGCAGAAGGCAGTGGATCTGGAAACCTCAGCACGTCTTCCAGCTGCAGTGAGACCTACACGAGCTTCTCGGACATTAAGGCCTGAAGCCGGTGTCTCGACGCCGCCGCCGCTCCCTTGTGGCAGCTCATCACAGTGCACTTTCTACTGAAGCTACACGAGTCTTTGTACTGTATTTAACCTCCTTAGCTGAGGGGAAAAAACAGACATTGAGGATGTTTAAGCGTCAATCCTTCTCAGCATTTACCTCTTTATAAGGGAAGATATACAGTTTTGCTATCCTTCTTTTTTTTCAAAATGATACTGTTACCTTCTTTCACGTTTGCTGGATTATAAAAAAGGATTCTTCAAAAAGAGTGATTGGGCGGAGTCATCAGTTACATCAGAGTAGCCTGCAGTTTTTCCATGGAAACATAATAGGGTCTCTCCAAGCCCCCATCAGTTTGATCGTATCCGTGTATTTTTGAAATGTCTAAATTTCTTACTGTCATAAGCTCCTGTGTGATTTGCTGTAGCAGCAAGAAGATGATATATTGCGTTTTTTACGATAAAGATTCCTGAGGGTTATGCCTGGTTGAAATGACTGTGAAAAGTCCTGTCATTCACTGTATGTATTAATCAAAATCTGTATAGTTTAAATTATTTCCTGTAAAAGAAGATTTGTACAGATATTAACTTTTATCTCATGTTTTTCATTAAAACAGTATATATATATATATATATATATAAATATACATATTGTATATGATGACCACTATTGTCGTGTGTCAATGAATTGTATTTTGTTGAATGTGTCACGTTACTGATCTACACCCTTCATGTACACATGGTATTACATTTGTTCTGTAACAGCATACCAATTTGTATTCACATTTTGTTCATGTGTCGTCATTCTCTGTCATTTAAGTGGTTAAAAAACAAAACTTACAATTTGTGTTTAAATCAGGATTTCACTTGCAAGGACTTCATTTAAAAAAGATTTAAGTGTTTATTAATGTTCAAATGAAACACTCGGTTTAGGCAAAGAACTATTATACTTTTTTGATGACATTTCTGTCAAACATTTCTGTGTTTTAATTCAAGGTCACAACTGCAAATGTGTCTTTTATACGGTTCTGCAATACAAAGTCACCGTCATCTTTTACATTTTATGTGGCACATTGCTGCTTGTTAGTTTTATTCGTCCACGTTTTCGTTTTGGCATTAAAACTGTATTAGACTTGTGTACCTGTATATGTGTAAATATGTATTTAAGAGGTTGTATGAGATGAATAAATTTAAAATGCTTAGGCTTGAATAAACTTCACGGAAACATTCGCAACATCTCTGCTGCTATTTTGTAGATGTATCCATTCATTTCTGTTTTAAAGATGTAAAATTCTGTATATATTCAAAACGAGCTTGCATAAGAATTAAATAATTTTCATAAAAATTAAGCATAATATTGGACAGTACTGAGGAAGATGCGCTCACTGGCTGTTTGCAATTGATTTACAGTGACCCGGTTGTCTCTGTGGTTCAATGTCACCGCGCGCACGCAGACTTCAGCTGTGACGATATTATAGGTCAGAAAAGTATATGACGCGACACTTTGAAGCGTCGTGATTCAGAATCGTGAGTCATGCGCCTTTTCAGTCCTCGTTTCTTCATAAAAAAGGGCAGGATCGACTTCACGCAACGCAGCGCAGACCGATCAGCCTATGACATCAAAGTCCCGCGAGAGCGATTCAACAGATATGCTACCCTATCACTCTCGCGATATCTTGATGTCATGAGCCAATCAGCCTGCGCAGTACCGCGTGAGATCAGACGCATCCACATCCGGGTGCCGCGAAGCCTCGCCTCGACGACGTAGGAAGCGACAATCGACGCGGGGCATCTGACCCGAGATCAGTCAAAGCATATTCACCGTCTCAGACAAACGCGCTACGTACGTGCGGAGCGGCGATCCCGGATCGTTTTCACACCGCGGAAAGGGAACCGAGAGGGAGTTTGTTACACAAACCCATCATCATGTCTTTTGCAGATATACGCCTTTAAGTCGGCCACTGTTTAATTCGCTCATACGCACGTTCTGCTGACGTTTACCGCGCACACACACTGCTGGCGTGAGCAGAAAAGCTGCTCACTAACACACGACCAAAGCAGCAGCAGCAGCAGCAGAAGACACATTTACATTGCAGCACAGTAAGTATTCAACCTTCGCTTAACATTTATGGCACAAAGAGAACTGATAAAGAAACGTTTTCTGTTTTTGAATTGATATAAAACATCGAACTGGCGTAAACCCTCCGTGACGCTCACAAACCAGTGCTGTGTCTTTTATTTTGGTGTCGCAAGAGAATAAGCGTAAACGTACGCCCAGTTTCCGCATGTCGGGCTTGTTTGGAAATAGGGTTTAGTTAAATGTCTAGATTGTGTCTTTGTTGCATCGATCGTTGTGTTCGCACGTTACATTGTAACCGCACGCGCTGATCGGCGATCAGTGTCACGCTGTTATCCCGCTGATGTTTATGTTGAATTGAGTGAACAGGCCTCACAGATCACACTACTACAAGGCCTGTGCGCTCAATTCAACATTTACAAGACTGCATTACACCAAAATGAAGTCGATGTGTTGCTACGATTCTGTCACACTGTTGCCATGTCTGAAGTTGACTTGACATGTTTAGTTTTTTGTAAAGGCGTTAGTCTTCCTAAAAACGTCGTGCCACAAATATAGAAAAACACGTGCTGTTTGCATTAGACCCGCAATTGCTTTATTTATTTTTGCAGTGAGAATTAATACGTGAAAAGCATGTACTTTTAGACAAATGCCCCAAACAAAGAATGTTGTTTGTCTTGAGCTTCTCTGCCGACATGACATGTTAATAATTCAATAATGTGCATATAACATGAGCATCAAGGGATTGTTTATCAAAGCCTAAACATTTTTTGTTTTAATTATGTTTTGCTGTGTATCGCACTTAATGTTCAACCCTGTTACCCCATGCTATTTTTACCCAATCACAAAAACATTCAACATAATCTTAAACGGTGATTTAAGATTTAAGACAATCTGTTCAAACCCGTTACCACCGTTATTATAAGGTTATTACTAATGATTTATTATCTTTAACTTGTGGGAATAAGTGTTAATCAATAACCACAAACCAGCAAAAGTTTGTTGTTCCAAACCAGCAAACGCGATCATGTAGATTCATTTAGGCTAAATCTGCAACTCATGTTTGTTACATTTTCATGTTTCAAAGTTTTCATCAGTTTATTTGTAAAATATGTAACTTAGTTGATCAGTTTCATTTGATATAATTTAGTATGTTTGGAAAACAACATTCACTGGATTGAGTAACAGGGTTGAAAAATATTTCAAATTGTATATGAAATAATGTACATTTAACAGCTTGATTTATTGGATAATCTTAAATTGACAGCCCACATTTTCTGAAGGTTGCGGGGCAGCCTTATGTTATAACATAACTTATGTCTTGAAAGTAGTGTAATGACTCTGTAACATTCATTTTAGTTAGCAGGTAGAAATTTGTGTTGTGTAGTAGTCATCATGAAAGAGCATGTTTAAATTAATAGTGTTCTTTGGTGTAACTCTGGTGTACCTGTTTCTCAAGTAGAAATTGTTTGTGTGTCCAGTGCTGTTGAACAAGTCCTTCCATTTCATTGCTATTATTTTATCATCTGGTTTCACTGCACTGTGTGTGTTAAATATAGTATTTCAGAAACAAGTAGAGTTTTTATTTTTTGGCACACTGCATGAAATGCCTTACCCTGGAATACAGTGATGCAGACGTGTTCTAACGCTGGTAAATAAATGTAGTCATGTGACATTCCTAAACGTTGGATGCTCTGATAGTTTAAGCTGAAGTGTGTAATTCTAGTACAACTGGTGTCACTGGATGGACGTGCAAAATAACGACAGTTTTTTTTTTAAAGGTTTCCAGAACACTGCCTTATCTTCCGTTGGTCAGCCCGAGATATAGTACTGCCCAAAACTCATGCCATTGGTTGAGATGATGTCATTGTGTTGGAATGCTTAAATATACCGAGGAATGTGTTGATACTGCCACACTTTCTATGCTTTTGGGGGAAACCATGTTACAAATGGCTTACAAATAGGCTAGTTGTTGTAGACCGTTATGATTTTTATATTCGTATTTAATTCAGTAATATCAGAAGTGATATTTCTGTTGAATGTTGTAATGTAAACATTTAAAGATAACATGAGGCATACTTGGTCTGATATTATCATCATTGCGTTGAGGCGGTAATGGTGATGTCCTCACTGCTGATACAAATGCAGCATGATGAAAGAGACCAGCTGCTGTCAGGTGGAAGGAAATTTCCTACAGGAACAGTGTACACACACACACTTACTCATTCATAGGGTTTTTAGTTCACAGGATTATCAGTCACAAGTTACACTTGGTCCTCTTATAGAAGTAAAGAATATTTCCCTCATTACAGTTTGGCTTGTTTTTGGTTGCTGTTAAAAAGTGATTCTGACATCCCATTCAGTGAGATTTGTTTTTACAGGGCTGTTCAATGATTAATCGTAATTAATAGCTTCCAGAACAAAAGTGTGTGTTTATATAATTAGGGCTGTCACGATTATTAAATAATCGTCTCATCGCGATTGTTTGACCTCATCGCGATGGTTTCACATCATCGCAATTATTGCACATCTCTATAGAAGACACTAGGGGGAGCTGTAGTGCATCTGCATATTGCATATTTTAGTGTATATATTGTAACTAAAGCATGGTAATACTTGTAAAATGTACCACCCACAACACAATCACTTAAAAAAAAACTAAAGCATGTACCATAAAAATAACCTGCAGTACAATTTAATATTATTTCAGTGTGAAAACCAGTCTACCAAAATCTCATTAACATAGAAGTAAACTTTTATTGTAGTCTTGCAAGTGAGAAAAAAACAGACTAGAAGCTTTTCTATGACTGATAGCATTTTAATGGTGGCTTCACTCCTGATCAATTTACTTCATTTACAAGTATTTGGTGGTTGTATTATTGACAGGTAAAAGCCTAAACCTTCAGTATGAAGACCCAATTTTTTCCGATGTATTTCCAAGAAAAAGAAAATAGTCTTTATATTCAGAACAATATGGTCGTTTCAAAACTGAATCAAACATGTATGAGAATTAAAAGTCAAAGCTCTAAAACAGACAATTAATCGTCATAATCGCAATGATTTATTAGACGATTAATCGTCAGCCAAATTTCATAATCGTGACAGCCCTATATATAATATATATCTATGCACTGTACCTATTCATTTTGTTTGAATGAACACATACACGTACGCATACATTTATACGTGTCATAAGTAGCACTAGCACGAGTATATTTGTAGCAATAACCAACGATACCTTGTATACATATTTCTTTTATGCCAAAAATCATTAGGATATTAAGTCGAGATCTTGTTCCATGAAGATATTTAGCAAATTTCCTACCGTAAATATATCGAGACTTTAGTGGATGCAGCAAAACTGCGAACAAAAATGGATGGAAACACGCCTCAATGTTGGTATCTACGTAAAGCTTGGAATTTTTGCATTCAGGTTCATCTTCTCTCCACAACGTCATTATAGCAGTAAGCCAGCACTGTAAAAAAAATAGTTGAGTCAGCTTAAAATAATAAAGCAACCTATCACAAGCACGTTTTTGAGTTAACTCAACAGACAGAGACTGGAGTTCACCCAATTTAGTGCAAGTCCCGTCAACAAAATCATTTTATTAGAAACATGTTTAGGCTAATTTTGTTCAGTATATGCAAAACATTAATTTGACTCCTTTAACTAAAAATTATATGTTCAAGTTACTTATCTTATTTTATTCATCTTTTCTCAGTATTTGGATTTTTTGCACCCTCAGATTCCAGATTTCAAATAGTGGTACCTCGGCCAAATATCGTCCTATCCTAACAAACCATACATCAATGGAAAGCTTATTTCAGATGTCCTACCCTTAGGACTGGTGTTGTGGTCCAGGGTCACATATATTATGTAAACTCCAACTTTCGATTCAATTGTTCAACGATTAATCGCATCCAGAATTAGAGTAATTATTTGGTTTCATTGGTTTAGTTTGGAACACTAAATGCTGAGATGTTTCAAGATAAACATTACAAAAACAGGTTGGAATTAGTGACCCCGTAATGACTTGAGATATTTCTGGAGCACGTCTTTAATCCACAGTTTACAAAAGAATTACTGTCAGTTATTTAAGATCAAAAGGTTTTTAAGATCATGAGAGACATCAATTCAGTGGTGTCCTCCTAACTTTTAACATGTCCTAAAGCGTTTGATCTCTTTGTCCTGATGAAAATTAGACCAACTTCATGTCTCCTGCAGCACAGCTGATCGGGGAAACATTTAGTTCCCTTTTGAATGAAAAAATACATCGTACATAGTTATATCATACATGTTATAAACGGGAGTTTGAAAGTGGTATGTGTGTTTGAGATAAAGTATGAGGGACTGTCGCTCTCAAAAGTTAGACTTTGTTTTCTGTGTTAGGCTTGTGTTGTCATGACAACCGTGTGAAATGCCATTAGCCTTGGTTGTCTGACAGGGCAGGTTTATACCACGGGTTGACTCGTGTCTTTGTGCTCTTCTCTCTTCAGGTTCTGAGGTGAGAATCTACAGCCTCCATCATGCCACTCTTTGGTAAATCTCACAAGAACCCCACAGATATCGTGAAAACCTTGAAGGACAATCTGTCTATTTTGGTCAAGCAAGACAAGAAGACAGAAAAGGTCAGAAACGTTGCCTTTATTTTATTTATTAATTTCACGGTTTTACACTCTACACTTTTTCAAAGCTTCTTGTTAGTTTTGTAAATGAGTCGTTTATAGATGTAATAAAAACACATGCAGTCTGTTTAAAGGGATTTCTGGTCCGGCTCTTGATTAACAAAACTTTCAAGGATCACCAAGACATTGACCTTTGAGCGTTTTTCAATGGGATTTTGGTTTGCGTGAATGCCTGAAAGAATCTCACCATATATTTTACAACATCAAACGCAGCAGTAATACTTTACTCTTTGGTTTTTACGGTTTTGTAAGTTATCTTAACAAATGCGCTTGCTACGTGGACTACAGATGTTGTCTGGGACATTAAACATCATCACTCATAAAAAACCCTACACTTAATCAGTTTCTGCAAAATACCTTAATATTTTTGGTAATTCAAAAATCCATAAACATTGGGCCTCATTCATGAAACACGAGCAGAACGATTGTATGTGTAAATCGTTCGTAAAGCCGTAAAGAAGGTCTGTTTTACGCGCAAATTACTCGGAATTAACTCATATATTTACGAATGTTTCATGAATGAGGGCCATTGTGCTTATTTGCAAAGATTATACTGATGGACAAAACACGAATATCATAAACCTTTGTTAGTGACACAGATATTTTTTTTTTTGGATAATCCGAAACCCAATGAAAAATTCCTGTAGACTTTTTGTCAAGGTAACGACAAAAAAACGACAAACTTCAACTAAGTACAATACATCATCACTGCAGCACTCTAATGACAGAATAGTCTAAGACCACCATTAAAAAAATAACAATTCCTTTGTTCATGTCATTTATTTTTTTATGAAGATAGCAGAACAACCGCATTTTATTTGATTAAATAAAGCTATTTTATTCCATTTTTTAATAATTGTTTTTTTTATATAAAATTTAAAAAAAGTCTAGTGTTGCTACTTAAGGTATCTTGATGTCTTCTGAATCAGAGGTGTTTCCACTGCTTTTTCTTTCCATTATGCGTCTTTTTTGGGTTTTTTTGCATCTTGCATTTGCTTCCTCTGAGCGTCATGGGCCGGCCCAGGCAAATCAGGAAAGGAATCGCCCGCTTTTGAGTTGATGCTTTAGCCCAGTGTTTGCATGGCACCCAATGCCCAGATGATGATCTCGCTCTTACGTTCTCAGCATTTACCCAAACATGCGTTTTGAGCCGGACACTATCTAAACGTTTGTGATTGCCAAAGCCATTTTATTTCATCAGAACCCAACCGAGGAATGATGGCTGATGAAACCTTTGTATAAGTGATCCAAAATGCTTTCAATTTCTAAGAGATTTGCTTGTTGAATGGCTCTTCTTCATTAAGTACGTAACTAGAATTTGAAGAGTCGCTTTCTGAAACGTATTCATATTTGTACTGAGAGCAGAAAGATCTCTCAGAGAGGTGGGAATATCGCTCTTCTGCCCGATCTCGGTCTCATTTTCACCAGCCTGCTAAGGCTCTTTTCAGCAGGTCGGTGCTAACGTCGGAAGCGTTTGAAGTGCTGGGAACCTGCCGGTATGTTATTCTGAGAGCTGGAGGAAAATCTACGCGCTTCACGATTCTTCCACACGGTCGAACCAAACTGTTTCAGCAACTGATAAATGGCTAATTATCTTGTTTTTATATTGAGCGTACGTGGGAAGGTGTCCAGAACCTGCCATATGCTGCATACACACACACACACACACATATAGATTTGTTTCCTGTACACATGGTTAGTAATGCCGAGGTGTATTGAATCACCATCGTATTTTCTGGCTGCTTACATGCTGTTTTCGCGGGTCTGTGTTTGTCAGGCTTCAGAAGAGGTGTCCAAATGTCTGGTGGCGATGAAAGAGATCCTGTATGGCACGAACGATAAGGAGCCGCACACAGAAACTGTGGCCCAGTTGGCCCAGGAGCTCTACAACAGCGGTCTGCTCATCTCGCTGGTGGAAAACCTGCAGGTCATCGACTTTGAGGTGAATCCAAACAGACTTGTTTAAAAACGACTCGATTCAAAAATGTAATAACTGTACTACGACTTTCACGATTCGCAAAGTCTTTGAGTAAATGAAAGAATTGGAATGCTAACTCTTGCTCTGTGTGTGTGCATTCAGGGTAAGAAGGACGTGTGTCAGATCTTCAACAACATCCTTCGCCGGCAGATCGGGACCCGCAGCCCAACGGTGGAATATTTCTGTTCTCATCAGGAAGTCCTCTTCATCTTGCTGAAAGGGTGAGAGACCGCCCCTGACTTTACCATTTAACATCATTCGCATAATACATTTTATTTTTTACATTTATTGTAAAGTTTAAGCGAGCTCAAAAGTATCAAGCATTTACTTAAAAATCTAACCGTGAAGATTCAGTATGTGCATCGTCAAGAACTGACGTTTCTTCTTTGGTGCCGCGGCAGGTACGAGACGCCTCAGGTGGCATTGAATTGCGGGATCATGCTGCGCGAGTGCATCCGGCACGAGCCTCTCGCCAAAATCGTCCTCCACTCCGAGCACTTCAAAGATTTCTTCGGCTATGTGGAGATGTCCACGTTTGACATCGCTTCTGACGCCTTCGCCACTTTTAAAGTGAGTTTTTCCTACACATTTTTCGTTTTTTTGAAAGAGAGCACATTTTGTAAGCTATTTGACAACTAAACAATCAAATTGCACTCGATTTCTTTCTCAGGACCTGCTCACAAGACACAAAGTTCTGGTGGCGGAGTTTTTAGAACAGAACTATGATGCGGTAAATGCATTTTATTTGTGGAATTCTGAAAACTGATTTTAACGGTAGAATGCCGCAAAAGTTGATATTGTTCAATTTTCCCGATCTTACAGGTTTTCGATAACTACGAGAAACTGCTTCACTCGGAGAACTATGTGACCAAGAGACAGTCATTGAAGGTGTGTTTTCTTGACCGGCTCTGTGAAAAATCGAACGATCTCGGCATCGTCCTGTCGTTCACATCGTAATTGTGTTTGTTGTTGTGACAGCTGCTGGGTGAACTGCTTCTGGACAGACACAACTTCACAGTCATGACCCGGTACATCAGTAAACCAGAGAACCTGAAGCTCATGATGAACCTTCTGAGAGATAAGAGTCCAAACATTCAGTTTGAGGCTTTTCATGTCTTTAAGGTAACCCAACATTACGAGAAACTTGCAAGGGAAAGTACTTTGTGAAATAACAAGAGTGACGTTACATTTACGCAATATGTATTTTTTCACCGAACGTTAATAAAAATCGTGTTCCTTTTGAAACATTTGCACAAGAAAGGTTGTTTTGTTTGTCGTTTTCTCAGGTGTTTGTGGCCAACCCCAACAAAACGCAGCCCATTGTAGACATTCTTTTGAAGAACCAGACGAAACTCATCGACTTCCTTAGCAACTTTCAGAAGGATCGCACAGACGACGAGCAGTTCAACGACGAGAAGACGTATCTCGTCAAACAGATACGAGACCTAAAGAAGCCAGCCTCCTAAACCTTAGCTATTGCAGTATTAGGGAAAAAAACGACAAAACCACAAAAAATATATTAACAATAATAACGCTATTTAAAATCTTGAAAAATCGTCACTTCTTAGTTTCGAGGCTTACAAAAGATGGTTCCCGATCATCACTGATGTTGTCTGTTCCTATTTACTCTCCTTTTTTTTAAACGCAATTTTTTGTGCCAGAATAGGATGTTTTAAAGTAGGAATCAGCCAGTTTCTATTACAGGAAGAACCGCAGAATCACAGCAAGACACGCTGCGGATTAGGAAGTACAGATAAACGTTCATTTCATTCTGGATGATTTCGTCGACCCCGGACGCACAACGGCTCCACATTTTCGCTACGCTGATGGAAGATTGCTGAAAGAGAGGGATATTTCCGAAATATTTATGAGCTGTCGATTTTTCTCCCCGAGGACTTTTAACTGCACTAACCTTCACACTTTCATTCCTTCTGTCATCTTTCATCGCTTTCCTCGGGCACCAATAGCGATCGCCTTTGTTTCGAAACACTACTCGCCTGATCGTTTCTATTCTGTTTGGTTTTGTGTTATTATTTAGAAGGAAGATTTCATTTATCAGTATTTTAATTATTGTTTATCAGAGCTCAAACAGGTTTGTGCGGAGGAACGGGTTTGTGCTTTAAAAAAAGTCTTTATGTACATTTTGAGTCGCCAGGCCATTGTTTGATCAGCTAGCATCACTATTT
The DNA here is from genome assembly GCF_024868665.1 of Triplophysa rosa. Lineage (NCBI taxonomy): Eukaryota > Metazoa > Chordata > Actinopteri > Cypriniformes > Nemacheilidae > Triplophysa > Triplophysa rosa. The sequence goes on along the minus strand of NC_079893.1, from coordinate 28,599,796 downwards.
TGTTTTATCTATATTAGTTTACTTGTGTTTAAAACAAGACAGAATACTGATTATACTCTGTTAAGGTGGTTGACATTTTCTAAAGAAGCTAGAAACATTGTCACTGTTTATAACCGGTGTGTATTCCAACTCCATGTAGATTTATAAAAATATCTACACTAGTTCTCTGGTGTTACCTTAGTGCTATAGTATGTTTTACTTTAGTACCTTTGTAATGCTAAAGTATTTTAATACTGTAGTACAGTACTCCTTTCTATACTATAGTAGTCATTTACTGCAGTTACTGTAGTGTTTTTTTTCCAATAACCCATAATGATGATGTTGACAGAAGTAGCTTGTTGCATATAGCTGAAACACGAAATGAAATAAGGACACAAATGTACAAAACAGGTGCCTTTTGTTTTGGAGTTATTTTACTCTTGCTCTTTTTTTTATTTCAGAAGAAATGTTGGAATGGGGAGCTTAATTTGTGTTAGTTCTAATATGTTCTGACGGAGCATATTCTGCACTGTTAAGCAATGAACCTCTTTAACTCGCTATATTTGAGTTATGCTGTTGAAGAAAATTCATTAAATCTCATTGTTTCGCCTGTTCGATTGATTGATTGAGTTTGTCTTCATTTTATGGAATGAAATACACTTTGGTGGTCTAGATTCATCACTTTTGTTTCTTTGCAAAGATCATTCTCATTGGCCATTTAACTTTATTTCATTCCATTTGGAATTCCTGTGACCTGAAATAACTTTGTAAGAGTCTCGTGGTTGGCGTTAGTTGCCAAAAAAAAGTCCGATCTTTTATAGATCGCTTGGAATTGCAGTGAGGCAAGTGTTTTATTTTAAGGCAACGATTTGAAATATATGCATCTGAGCCAAACTTACGGAAATTTGTTAGCAGGTACAAAAAAAAAACAACACGTTTATTAATTTGAGCATTGGATTTTAATTTTTCATACTACATGTATAGTTGCTGTTTTCTTCTGAAACGCTAATAGTACCATGTCATCAATAAAGAAAAACTGAAGCATTTGTGGTATCGTCTCTTTATGAAAAAAAAACTATTTTGCAGTTTGTATGCCGTATTACACTGTATTTCTGTACTTTCACTAACAAGTTCTTACACACCAATAATTAAATGAACACAAAAGCGCATCCTTGGCTTATGACCCTTAAATATTTTAATATTTCACAAAAGCCATTTAATATTGACAAATAAAACCATACGTGCTATTGCAATAAAAAATGCATAAAATTAAACACCATACGATTAAAATGTAAAACAAAAGATTTAACTGAAAAATTATATTAGACTTTACAATTTGTATAAACCCAAATAAAACATCTGCACCATTCAGCATTATAAATTGGAGCACATGATGTATTCTCTAATGTATATTGCAAGGTCAAAGGTCATGGGTTCAATCCTACGTGCAAAAATAACATGCTTTGGATAAAGGCGTCAGTCAAATGTGTGTGGTTTTCTTTAAAAGCGATGTTCCTTTCAGATACTGATAGCGATCTCACGTTTGTAGATTTTCGTAGTAGTAAAGCAGCTTCGTAAATAAACACTACGATCGCAGTCGTTTATTGCACTGAAATGCTGTGTCTTCATCTCTTCGTTTCAAGCAGCCATCTGTAATTTAAGACATTCATTTGACATCATGAGGGCGGACAGACGCAACACAAACCCACTGCATCACTCAAATGATCCGTTTCTAGAAACGTGTCTAAACAGACTGACATGAGTTCTGGAAAAAATTGTTGCCATATTTAGCTCAACCACAGTTTAGTGAGATGCTTTGATAATTGTAAGCAATTCGGTGTTGCCAGATCTTGCTCAAGCAGTCCTCAGTAAGTGACTGCGATTTGATGCTTTTATGGCTTTTTATGGAAGGCTAAACTACATCTTGCTCCAAAGCAAATAATGACTTTTTTATTGTATACTGCTAATTACAACGTATCACACACAACTGGCCATCTAAATCAATAAACAACAATAAGGAACAAACACACCTAAGTGGAAACATAAAGGCATGCATTTACATTAACTGGGGTAAAATGTGGTAGAAAATGAGAAGTTAGAAACTAATAATATAAGAGATTCTGTACAGTGTTGCTATGGATATTAGACAACTATTACTGGTTAGTCAAATTGGTTAATTTAATGTGTGCTATGGGGACCAAGCACCAGCACTGCCAACACATGACTATATTCAGAAAAATGTGTCCAAAAAATATATATATACTATATACTCTGGCGAGTATACTGTATACTGTATAGACGGTTTCATTGGATGCAAGCGCCTGGCCCGAAGTTAACTTCCGGTCTGTGTTTGGTTATAATATAACAATTTATTTAACATTTTATTTATCTCAATATTCATTTATAATATTCTATTGTATCAAATTGAATTAAAAACTACTCGGCAGTTATTGATTCTTTGCGGAGGTCTACCGGAAGTTAAGTTTGGACCACATAACGTTTATGCGGTCTATACTGGTGAGTATGTTGTTCAGAATTAATGACATAATCTGTGATGTAATAACAGAGAAGTCTCTTACTTGACATGGGCGGAGCAGCCGGTTCTTCAGAATCAGAACATCTCTGTTGCCACTGAGGAAGAAAAACATTACTGCTACAAGAGACCGTATATATCTGTTGTATCAATTGTATCTGCAATGACAAATCTTGAAAAATGTCATTCAATTCTATTTCTCCTCGACGAGAAAACTGCAGATATATACATTGTTATACATCATCGCTGTTCGTGTGTTTACGCAGCACTTACAATAAACTTCTGGACGCCAGAGAGTTCGTTGAACCTGAGGTAGGAGATATCGTGCTTCACTTTTCCGCTGTCCAGATCTGTGGTGTAGATCTGCTTTATTCCAGCACAGCCGATCAGAGGAATGCACTCGTCGCACGGACATTTGGTCACGAACATCATCGTGTTGTCTTCATCTTTGATCTCTGCGCTCCTGCGGGACACAGAAACGATCAAAACTAAAAACATCACCACTCCGTCATATGTTTCATTCGTGGGCAAAACTTTCACGTTTGTAATGGTGTTAATCCTCGGAAGAGATTTTTACATTGAATCAAATTTTGCAATTCTATTTGGAGACCTACAATTGTATTGCTCCATAACGTTTGCCTCTCTATCGCCATCTCTGTTTGAGATGTAATATCGCAGGATATTTTACGTCCCTATCTTTACACGTGTTGAAGTCAAATGACGTAAAGCTTACTGTTGTGATTGTGAATCAGGGTGAGGTGACAGTTTTCAGCACTGATTTTTATTGATGTGTTTAGCAACTCATTTAGTTATAACTAAATTACAGCTTTAAAGAAGTCGGTCTGGGTCAGGTATCCTCAGTGACAGGTTTGTGCTTTGGTCTCACGCTTCTCACCTAAATGTAAGTGCGTTCTGTTCGGCGTGAAGGATGTATCTGTACTTTCGGTTCTGTCGCTCCTCCTGTCTGTGATCCATCTGAGGGTACTCCGCGTACCCTGAGCCCACTGGATAGGCGTTGTAGCCACAGCCCACTAAGTAGAGACGACCCGTGCCATCACATTGCGACTGGAAAAAATGTAAAATTGCAAAAATACATCAAATCAGAATTTGAAGGTTTCCATTCCAAACTTTTTGCTCACCTGTTTCCCCTCGGCCCAAATCACAGCACCGACTCCTACTTTAGGATCCTCTAAAACAGCACCAAAAAAAAGAACGTCATAAAATACTTCCAAGTACTGGCGAACACTACTTTGTCCGATTTGTCTTATTTTTAAGGAACAGATCAACATCTGACACATGCATGTGCTTACTAACTAAGTGTCAAAATAAACATGACTCACCTGTTCTGCAGGCCAATAAACGGGCTTGTATGATACAGTGTCGTACGACATCCTGGGGCAGCGCTGAAGAACCCAACACTTGGAGATCCCTCGTGAAGAACCCATATCCCCTTTGTAGAACCGGAACGCCGGCGGCCACTGAGGCTAAAATCTTGATCAGATCCTTCATGTGTTGCCTCAAGTTGCTAAAATTAGGTTCCACACAAAAGTTCTCAAGTCCCATCTTGTTCAGAACATACCTGTGCTGCTCCTCATCGTCTACGAAGAACCTTCCCACCAAATCGCTCAAATTGCTCCACCGCTCCCGCCTGAAGACCTCAGCGACATCTAGATCATCCGCAGCGATCTTTTCAAGGAAGTCACAGTTCTGAGATGTTTCGTCTACGAACTGCAGCATGTTGCTGCCCAGAGATTGTAGGAGGACGCAGATGTGAATCCTGCTGTTGGACTTTAGTCTCTCTGCAGCTGTTGCGTCCAAGATGGCTTCTTGGTGGCTGGGATCCGCATCGTCAGTCGATAGCAAGCTGATCTCAGCATCGCTGGGCCAGTAGGATATCCTGTTCACACCAGCTGAATGTGAGGAGAAGCGATTTTCAGAGAAAAACACCATTAATCTATGTTAAAGTAATGTCAAAGCTTTTGCAGTTTTCTTGGAAACAAAAAAAAGGATAGACAGAGAAGAAACAATAATAATATAATAATACAAAAAGAAAATTAATATTTAGAGTAATACGTGTAGTTGTAAAAACATGAAGTCAACCATAACCACTCTGAGTAACAGCGTGCATTGTTTTTCGAGACTTTATAATGACTAATCTTACCATTGATAAGCATCTTGAGGCAGGTTGAACACGGTTTTCTGGAGAAGTAAAGATCACATCCTTTCAGTCTGGGGCCATGTTTGACCACAGCCACCTGCCCTGCATGTAACTGCACACTGGAGCAATGTAGACCCAGAACTCTGCACTCCTGGACCACCACAAGACCACTGTCTGCAGTCTGGATGCAAAAAAAAAAAATATATATATATATAAAGTACATTTGAGATAGACAAGGCTTAGCTTAAGCCAGGACCATGACTTAGTTAAATTAGGATATTTAAGTCGCTTTTATTGAAATGCCTTTGATAAAAACTAGGGCTGTCAAACGATTAATCACGATTAATCGCGCATCCAGAATAAAAGTTTGGGTTAACATAATGTATGTCTGTGTACGGTGCATTTTAATTTTGCATTTATAAAAACGTAAGCATTTATTTAAGAAAAATATATCATTTTAATATTCATAAACATTTACATATAATTTAAATTATTGGCAAATATAAATAAATACATGGAAGCATTTTCTAAATATATACATGTTGTGTACATGTATGTGTTTATAAGTACTAAATTAATATGCATAGTACACAGACATACATTATGTAACCACAGACTTTTATTCTGGATGCGATTAATCGCGATTAATCGTTTGACAGCCCTAATAAAAACATTACTGGTGTGCATCTTGAGACAAAACAATGGCAATTACATATTTAAAGAGATGTCAGGGCAATTTATTTTCAGGTAAGACAGCTCAAACTTTCATTTTAGTCTGGGACTAGTCTTAAGACTTGTCTGTGAAACCGGGCAATAGAGACATAAAGGTGCTTGCATTGATTGTTTAAAATAAACAAAATTATCCATTTAAAAAGTATGCTGTATTAATATGTTTCTTCTAACAAGTTCCCATTCCCCTTTCAGAATCTGCACAATGTTAGCATTTAATAATCATTAAAGGGAAATAGCTTTCGCAGTTTGTTTTCATTTAGTACTTAACTGAACAAGTTATTATATTACATAAATATATTTAGATAAATGTATGTCAACTTTTGAACGCGGTTATTTTTGTAAATGCAGTTTTTATTCTGTATAGTGGACTATAATGTGAACATCAGTTATGTGAAATATTTTAGGCAGCGGCTATTTGCACTAAGTGTAAATAGCAATAGATGCTATTTACGCTAAGTTTAAATAGTAGTAGGTTCTGTTTACACTAAGTGAAAATAGCATCATTTCCTAGCGATATGCTATTTACACTAACCAAAAATAGCTGTATTTTCTTTGGATTAAGTATAAATAGTAGTTAGATGCTATTTACTTATAAATAGTGGCAAATAACGTTACTATTTGCACCTCAGTCTTGTTGCGCATTAAACATTATGCAATAATAACAGTGTAAATCATTATATTTGTAAAAATTATTAAAATGATGGCAGCTTATTGAGATATTAAAGCCCAACACCTACACCTACCCCTTACCCTAAAGCTAAACTTTATGAATAGAAATGAATTTTAAGTCAATTTTAATTTTATTGAATTTATTTGGATTTGAACCCGGGTCCCCATAATAAGCTATACAGACTTTACACCTTACGCCACTGGAGTCGCTGGAGCATACCAGTACGAAATTGAAAACTGCAATTCAGTTTATTCTTTAATGCTAACATTTTACAGAATAATCGAATCTGGTGTTCTTCACAGAAACCACGTTGATCCTAAGGGAGGATATAAGTGCTGCTATCTTCTTAAAGTGACAGTTCACCCAAAAACATTTTCTCACCCTGTTGTCATTTCAAAACTGTAAGACTTTCTTTCTCCCGCAGAACACAAAAGAAGATATTTTGAAGAATGTTGTTAACTAGCACCCATTCACTTGCATTGGTTTTGTGTCCATACAATAGAATTGAAAGGGTGCCGACGCTGTTCGGTTACCAACTTACAAGTCATACGGGTTTGAAATGACAAGAGGGTGAGTAAATGATGGCAGTATTTTTGTTTTTGCGTGAACTATCCCTTTAAAGCGGTTCATTAAAATCTTCAATGGCGATTATATTCATGAGCGAAACAGCTTTCTAATAATAAGGTATTTTTTAATATAGGTAATTGCTGAGGGAATTGCTGAGGGAAAAAAATCATTCTTCTTAAAACCATTATTCGCATTTGTTTAGCATAATTTTAGAATAATAAAAAACACAGAAGATGTCAGGTTTAATTGTGGGTGGGAAATATGTTGTTTTATTGTGAATTTAGCCAGAGTTTTAAGAGATTTGTCTATTTAAGTTAGATGGGACTTAAATAACTGCCTGGAGGTGTTGAAAACATGACCGCAGAGTGTGATGATATACATACAGCATCAATTCCTCTGTGCTCTTGTTCTTTTTTAGGGAAAAGTTCCATCCATAAACTTAACAATGTGAAGAGGTTGACTTTGGATAGTCTAGGAGCCAGACCTAAAACATAAAGACGATTGTAAATAGATGGACAATACTTGATAATTTAGAAGAGAGAGAGAGAGAGAGAGAGAGAGAGAGAGAGAGAGAGAGAGAGAGAGAGAGATCAAGGACAAAAGGTCAATGTCTTAATAACAAAAACTTTTCAACATCTCAACAGACGATAGCTTTGGCAACACCAACGCACTGTAGTTAAAAGTTCAGACCACAGGGCGTCTGACGACCATTAGAAGACATTGAAAGTATCCAGACCAGACTGACCCCGGATCAGACTCTAACCTTGTACTCTGGCGTCCGTCTGTACGCCAACATCCGTCACATCGCGCGATTCGTCGCAGTTTGGGACAGATCCGTTTCCATCGAAAGACCGACGACTGCCCGATGCTGCCATTCATTAATACTGAGCTGTCATTTGCACAACGGTCCAAAACAACAGAGCGTCCGTTTCTTCGCCGTCCGCTTCCTACTTGCGCTGACGTCACCACTGGGCGGGGAAAGGACTTTTAAAGGCACCGCAGCATTATTTTTTTATTGAGAACAAAATCTTAATACAACAAAATGGCATCCATAATTATACAAATAAAAATAATCTGGTATGGAAGGCTCAACACAGTAGAACCATATTATTTCCAGACAAAACTAATATTCCAGCAAACCATAAAGCAAAACATAAAATATAAATACACATAATAAGAAAGTAAATAATATAAAAAGAATATAATTACAACAGATTATACAATACAAACAAATTAAAGATTTGTAATGCCTTTTCAATGCCCTTTTAATTTTACTAAGGGCATCTGAGAAGTATTTTAAATCCTTTCTAAATACAATAAACAAAGGAGGAGATTTAAAATATCTGCATTTATGTATAAAGTGTTTTGCTAATAATATAATAAGATTAATCAAATCGTTCAAAACAGAGCACTCTTTGGTAATTCCATACAATACAACTTGTGAAGTGAGAGTGAAATCATCAGCAACTAGACCCCTCTCTACCATCCAGTCCTTCAAAGCTTTCCAGAAAGACTGAGACAAATAACAAGTAAAAAATATATGTTCTGTATCTTCAAATAAATGTTTGCATAAATGACAAGGCACATTTTCAAAATTAAATTTCAAATGTAAAAATGTATTGGAAGGATATATATATAATTTCATATTTTAAATTGTATTTCTTTTACCTTGAGGAGAATAGGAAATTTTAGATAAGATGTTCTGAAATATTTCACAGTTTTTTTTTTATCAAATGTATGATCAATTTTATTTCTTAATATTTGACACGGGTAATATGACTGGGTGATCATTTGCGTTATATATCTGTTATTGCAGAGTTTGTTATTTCAAAATCCCCAATATATACAGTAATAAAGGAAGAATTGGAGTAATTTTGGAATAGGAAAGGGAACATCTCAATAACATTTTATACCTGAGGGTATTGCATTAACAACAGTACAGAATTGTTTTGGATGACAGGCAAATCCGTGTTTTAAATTGAAGGAATTATAATCTAAGGCACCGCAGCATTACTGCTGAAGAGACAGAGTGCAACGCGTCATAATCTGAAAACCACGCCCATCGGGTTGTCTTTCTATTGCGGGGAGCTGCCTCCTCGTCATTTCTGATTTATTTAAAAAAATAGAACGATGTTTAAAAACTGCTGTGACAAGGTGAACAGTAATCAAGCTAAAAAAAAACAGAACTACATTTTAATCATTTTTAAATCATGCCAAAATGTAATCAAATGTAGATGGTTGGTTGGAATTATAAACGCCTTAAAGTATATTATTTGTAAAGTGTGTTCTTGATCCTGAAGGAACATTAATTATAATAAGACTTGTGAAAACGGGACGCAGAATATCTACAGCAGATTTTAGACAAACGCAGACATCTAGAATTAATGTACGAATCTCAACAATGGTGACAATCAACAAACTAATTCTGATAAACAGATCTACTGCAATGCATGCTGGGAATCATTAATACGTTTTGTAATAAGATGTTACCCAGCATGCATTGCAGCATGAAGTTTTTCTTTTGTTGATTGTCATCATTGTTGAGATTCATACCCTGATTCTTGATGTTTGCGTTTGTCCAAGTCCTGCTGTACATTAAATTTATATAAAAACTATTTTTAGATATAATGCAAATCAAACTCCAAGATGTAACAATTTACTTTCAAGACCAACAACACAGTACTCAAACCAGATGAGATCAACGATTCTAATCACAAGATGATGGTGATTTTAATGATCCATTGGATTAGATTCTCATTGCATTGCCATAACAACAGTACTTCACATGCACACATTTACAACACGCCTAAATATCTAACACTTATAATCAAGGTGGAGCCCAACTCAAGGAAACATTGATCACCATGATGGTGACTTTTTGTTAGCTGGGAACGTTCTTATAACAAACTTTTGTTAGCTGGAAGAGCTGAGATGATAGAGCTGGATAAAGAAGGACGCGGCGACTTGACACGTCTTCACTACAAAATTTCAAATGCTATTAGATTATTAATGATAATCTTAAATCTATAATTTACTTTATTAGTAAGTTTATTTATTTTTATTTAGCCTTGTTGTGCAAGCACTGTCGAGCTTGTGCAGAGGCAGCAGCTTTTGCCAGAGGGGAACTGGAATCCCCTGGTTGGGCCTGGGTTCTCCTGAGGGTTTTTTCTCGATTAGAGTTTTGGGTTCCTCGCCACCGTTTGCATACTGTTTTGCACTATTTGCCTGGCAGGGGGGGCTGCTTTAGAATTAGAATTTTAAAGTTCTACTTAATTAATATTGCATATAGGAATTTATAGTCTGTTTAATATTTGACCTGTGTTTCTTTCTCCTTTATCTTAAACGTGTGCTTTCACTGTGCGTGCGTGTCTGTATGTGTGCGTGCTTGGCTGTGTGTGTGTATGTGCGTGCGCATCCGTGTGTGTGTGTCTATGTCTATGTGTTAGCACGTGTGCATATTGTGTGTGTGGAGTGTTTTGTATGTGGGTATGTCTGTCTTCTGTGTTTTCACCTTTTTCTTGTTTTTACAGGTATAACTTTAATTGTTTTGCTTATAGTCAACATGTCTCATGTACAGCTGCTTTGTAACAATGAAAATTGTAAAAAGCGCTATATAAATAAAGTTGAGTTAAGCATTGAGTTTGAATTAAGTCATTATAAAACCCTAAAATATGATATAAAAGTGATTTTATAAACCGCTACATTTATGCCCTCATTTTGAAAAACACACCCAAAAATACACTAACTGTACAATTTAAAGATTATAATATCACAAATAGATCAATTGTTCACTATAGCATACATCTAAACCAAATGCTAAAAAAGTACTGAAGCAACATATGAGAAAAGTTTTATTTACCTTTAAGCAAACATGCTTATTGTAACATACAAGAGAAACTGTGGCACACGCTGTGTGCGGGTTGTCTTACAAAACTAATGCAAAAACTGTACAATATGTACATGACAAAAAAATATAGCTGGTTAATATGTAACAGAAAAGCAAACTACAGGCATTTATATGATGGGATCTAACATTTCACACCTATCAAAATGTTGCCATGGTGATCCTATATGAACAACCCCTTGAAAACGATTACAGCTTTATTAGTGCAACGAAAAATAATACTCTTTTATGTTAGAAAACTTTAAACATTAGACTGCTCGTGTGCAATAATTTGTAAATATCTGTTCTACACGCTGTTTTAATACTCCAAAGCTAAGTCAGCTGTGTTCCTAAACCAAGCAATAGCAAACAGTCCAAAGGTTAAAACCTAAAATGCCCAGAACAACGTTAAGCAAGTAAACTTATTTATCTATTATTCATTAACATAACATCAGCATATTAAATATAAAGAAAACACTATATTCGATGCACTGCACCATATCAAGAAAAATAAACATTTAATGACTTACAACACCCCTGAATTAATATAAAAGACAAAATAAATTGTATGGGTTTCAGTAGTGCATGTCTTAGTAATACAAGTTATAATCTCCCTCCATCCTTGTAGTGTATTACACAAACACTACAACCATCAGCAGCACTTGAAAGTTTTCAGGCAACGTCGCCTTTAGCGAACCATTTGAACTTTAACAGGAACATTCTGTTTCTATCTCTACTAAGAGAAAATCTTTTTCAGAAAATGGTAGCATATTAGAATGGAACCCCACTGCAGGAAGGTGCCCTGTATTGTGCCTGACAGAAAGACGTGGTCTTAACCCTAACTCTACTAAACCTTGTAAGGCCAATCGGTCTGCGGGTCACAAAGCTGTGCACTTTCCTCCACTGTACTGAGATTAACACAAACATTGACCCGTCTGTCTTTAAAGCCTATGGTGAGAACTTAACAGTAAATATTTTGTAACAGCGCCCTCTGTCTGTCAAGATGGGTAACGGAAGGATTCATGGTGGGTGTCAGTTTTTGAAGGCTCCACAGCGGCTGGCTCGGCAGATAAACTCCTTCAGCATGTTGCCATCGACTTGCCAGAAGGCAGCTGTCTGCGTGACCTCGGTCAAGTGGTTGACACAGAATTTAAAACAGAACTCCTCTAGATCCTTCGGATGACAGAGAGCAGGAACGTGAATGAGCAAGAAAGGAAAAGCGATATCAACAATAATCAATCAATATCATCCATAAACCTTATTACAATGAATGAATATGTGATCCGAGGCAAAGAATCGAAACATTTTTTAGAAGGATTGGTGAAGAGCCCGTAAAACAGGTCTTTGCTATAGGTTCTAGTAAGCCACGTCCCCAGGGTGGAGTCGCGTTACCTCAGCGTCATATCTGATGGCGGCAGACAGCAGGGAGAAAGCGTTCTCCACCGTGATGCCTCTCTTGATGATATGCTGACATAACTTTTTCAAACGGTTTTCACAATACGAGGTTGCCAGGTCCAGCAATCCTGTGAAAGACAGACAGATCCAATTATTTTTAAGGCAAATATCCAATGTCACATCCCTGTAACAGCATCGGTGTTTGGTGGACTAAAAGTGCTGAACCCACCGATGGCATCCTCCGGAGGAAGATCCACACTGTCTGTGTAAAGAAACTCCAGAAAAGAACGGTACACCGGGTAAGAGAACTGGTCGATTTCAATCACTTCTTTCACATCTTCATTCCAATGAGACTGGAACATTGATCTGAAGTGCTCACACCTGAGATGAGGGAATAAAGTGTTAAATAAACATAAAAACTTTAACTTAGCAAGAAGAAGAGAGCCTTGAGACGTCTAATCATGTAAGGGAAGTCTTAAAACCAGACCGAACTAAACTGTGTCGGACATCACCTGATTTTCAGGACAGCTTTATGGACGTGGATGTACTTCCCGTCGATGCTGAATTTGAGGTCAGCCGTCTCTGGATTGTCAAATTCTTTTTTAAGGGACTGGGCCACAGTAAGGAAGTCATCATGCTCTTATAGAAACAAACATGGTACAGTTATATAACACCGGTTAGAACACATTCTTTTCTGCAGAATTCATTTCTGTTCACATGCACATTTATAAATGATCTGTCAATTTGAACTTAATCATCTAACAATGACACAGATGACAACACAAACTCACCCATGGTGAGCAGCCGCCACATCACAGAGGGTGTGGCGAAGCAGGCGAACACGTCATCCGTGCTGGTGAAGTGCGTGAGGTGTGGCAGTACGATTGGCTGTCCGCGGCACTGGCCCCACATGTACACCTGACCGCTCTGGGTCTTCGCCGCAGAGGTGTGCGTTGAATGGCAGGCGGCTATCTCTACGATCCTGGTAAAGCAAGACCGAGGTGGAGCGGTAACATTAGAAAGCAAGAAATATGGTCAAGAATGGAGGACATGAGGAAGGATGTAAGCAAGCGGCACTAAATGGGAATAAGGGGTGGTAAATGTCCAAAGAATGGGGTGGGGTACAAGTCAACAAAACAACAACCAAGATCTTATAATTGGCTCAATTCAACTATAAACCCAAACTAAAAAAAGGCAAAATAACTGGACTGTTCCTACAGAGGAGCGATCAAACAACTGCTTGCTTAGAAACTCAAAACAGGATAACTTACAGGAAACTCCCACTATACCAACCGGAAATCTCTCTAGGATGCAACAATTCCAGATCAACAATGGCACTGACAAAATCTGGAATGTTGTGCATCTTTTGCTAAAATAAACCTTTCTAGCTATGCCAAGATCTGCAATATTTTATTGGGTAGAAACTGTTGGGAGCCTTCAAAATTTTTTGTGGAAAATAGGAAGAGTTGTGCAAAAAATCAAAGAGTTTGAGATTCACATTCATATGCCATAGAAAAATACTTTATTAGCTCATTCCCTCACCTTTCTTTCTCAGTCATGACTTGGACGGGGCTGAGCTGATTGCTCTTGTTGCCAGTGCCCAGTTGACCGTACGTGTTGGCCCCCCATGCGAACAACAGGCCTTCATCTGTCAGTGCTAAAGAATGAGCGTAACCTGAGGCAATCTAAAACAGAGACAACATTACACACCTAACGTGAAGGACACAACGTGAGACAGTCTGGATTTCTCAGATCCACGATGTTTGTGTCATTACTAATAAAGAGATAATTAATTCATCATTTATTCACCCTCATGTCATTCCAATCTGTATGACTTTCTTTAAAGGGGTCATATGGCGCGGATACGTGTTTTTCTGTGTCTTTGGTGTTTTGCCCATGCATGTATTAGACACGTAAAATTGCAAAAATTAAAGTGTTGGAACAAAAGATGCGTTCTATCTAAAAGCGAATGCTCACCCAGACCTGCCTGAAACGCCTCGTGTAACCACACCCCCACAAATCTACGTCAGTTCGTGGTATGATTTGACTAAGACCGCCCAAATGTATACGCAAGTAAGGTGGGCGTACCTGTCAGTACAATTGCTTTGGAACCTGATGTTACGAATATGTTAAAGAAGCGTTACATTTCCGTCACACACTTGCAGTATTCGACCAATCACAACGCACTGGTTAACTGACCAATCATAGCACACCTCACTTTTCAGAGCGATGAGCTTTGTAAAAAATCTGCACGTTTCAGAGAGGCGGGGCAAAGAGGAGATGCACGGTATGTGGAAAATACAGCGTTTTTGAATCTTAATTGCATTACATCTAAAACAAAATAACAAATAATATTTGTTTTAGCCGTGTCATATGACCCCTTTAAAAAACAAACAAAAAAGATATTTTGAAGAACGTTGGTAACCAAACATTGGTTGACTTCCAATGAATGGACACAAAACCACAGAGACATTTCTCAAAATATCTTCTTTTGCTCAAACGCTTTCCTGCTCTTACCTGCAGTACACAGTGGCCTTGCAGTGCAGCTAAGCGACATGGTGTCAGCTGGTTCCCATTGTTGCCCAACCCCAGCTGGCCGTTTCCATTGTAACCCCACCCGTAAACCTGTGACAGGCACACATTTCACCAACATGCAACCGAGCATCAGTGAGAAATACAGAACGATGCCAAAAAAACCCCACACACGTTAGACCATTATATCCATTAGAATCAACAATTACACAAGAATTGAGCAGCAGATTTGACATTTCTAATTCAGGAAGATATTGATGGTTGATTCCATCTCTTACCTCACCATTATCCGCCACAGCCATAGAGGAGGTCTGTCCGCAGGCTATACTGACCATCACTTTGTTCTGGAGACAGTTGGTCACCTTGCGGGGCGTTGGCTGGTTGGCGGTGGACCCTGAACCCACCTGACCGCAATTGTTGTAGCCCCATGCAAACACCTAGAATGACTCACAATTAGTAACTGGTAACATTTAAATAATCTTACAGAATACTCTAACAATTCTTTAGGGCTGTTTTACCCAAGCTATTTTGTATAATAAACATTAATGATGCTGAATTTGCATCATTAGCTAACACATGGAGTGACATGCAGTGTTAGGCCCGAGCTGATCTTGGCCGCAGTGAGAACAAAAGCCCTCACAGCTTAGCAAACAAGGTCACATGTCCCTCACCACAGCTAACACAGCAAGGCTAAGCGGGTAACTAAACTTGCTAAAGAGAACGAGGGGCTTTCAAACTTAAATCCACCTTTAAGCACTTTAATATCTAACCTACATATTTAACCCACTGCTGGAGTGATGTTTTAGTACATTAATAATGGAGAACTTGTTATATGCAAAGAAACAGGAAGGATTTGGGTTGGATTAAAGGATCGGCACGTGACAAAAAGCACATTAAAAATTCTATCTTGAAACTGAATCGCCATGAGCTGCCATCGGTTTAACTATAAGTAATTCTGAAGAAAATGCCTGTATTCGAAAACAGCTTGATGCATGTATTTGGCAGATTCCAGTAGATCACATTGTTCAGCATTGCGCTAGCAACGTGATGGGTTTGAATTCTAGGAATGGCTTGTTTGCCATCTGCTAAATGCAGAAATACAAAGGTTTATCTACATTGTAGAACCAAAATAGTTTTCATGTCTCACCTCACCCTCATGGGTCAGAACTAAAGAGTGATGAGATCCACAGGCAATCTCAGTCACCCTCTTGTTCTGCAGGTTAGTAGACACCAGGGCAGGGGAAACACCTTGATTGGTCGTTCCATTGCCCAGTTGACTGTATCCATTATGCCCCCATGCATACAGCTCGCCCTCTGGAAGGACAGGGAATAAAAATAAAAAAAAACAGTATAAAACATTACAATCTCCAAATAATCCTTAACTGGGTCAGACGTCTCAGTTCAGGGTTCTGCAGAACACAAAAGAAAATATTTTGAAGAACGTTGGCAACCAAAAAAAAATGGACCCCATTGACTTCTATTGTACCAATGAGACATTTCTCAAAATTTCTTCTTTTGTGTTTCAAAGAAGAAAGAGTCATATACAGGTTTTGAACAACAAGAGGGTGAACAAATTATGCTAACAGATTTTTTTTGAGGGGGGTTAATATCCCATTAAGCATGAGCTCACCTTCGGTCACTAGCAGAACGTGTGGTCCGCTGCCATAGCTCAGACTGACCACCTTTTTCCCGTTCAGACCGTCTAGCTTTTTAGGGACAATAGTGCTTTGACTGTCTCCAGTGCCAAGACAATTACTGCAGTTCATACCCAAAACATACACCTGTGCGGGAGGATGACGCTTAGTACATGTAAACTTCTACTGACAAAACACACATAAGATGTTATAGGTTGCTTACTTCATCATCATGGGTGATGAAAATGGCCTCATTTGCAGATGTTCCAAAGATGCATGCCTTACGTATGGAGGTGATCTCCTGCGTGTTTAACAGGGTGAAGAGAGGCCACTTACTAACATCCACCATGGCAACACTCCTCGTTATGAAGCGATGGGCGGGGTTAAAGCCAGGGACCCAAAATGTGTTTCCAGTGCGTTTGTCTGTGCCTATGAAACACAAAGATGTCAGAAATGTTCATCTATGGAAAGATATTAAACATGTTAAATAAGAGTCCATCTGGCAGTCTTCTGGTGACTTAGAATAATTGAATTCATATGGAATTGAAGTAATAGTTTATCCAAAAATGAACATTCTCTCATCATTTTGAAAAGAGCATTCATCATACAAGTAATTCATATAAATTATTTTAGCTTTAAAAATATGACAACCATTCAACGTCATTACAAAGACAAGGAAAGCAATGAAGGCAGATCATTTTTTTTTATAACTTTGTGTACAGCAGAGGAAAGAAAGTCACACGAGGGTGAGTAAAAGATGACAGAATGTTCATCTTAAGGCTAAGATACACTACAAGACTTTTGCTCAGATTTTGCACAGATTTTCAGTCTGGACTTGTTGCAGAAAGTCTGTGCCAGTCTGCAGATTGATCAGTTAGTGTGTTTCTATCTGAAACTTTCAAAAGGTCTGCAAGTGTATGATGTCTAGTTTAAAAAAATCTGTTCCGATTTTAAAAGTCTTGTAGTGTATTCCAGCCTTTAGGGTGAACTGCTCCTTAAAATTTTAAGTTTCAATTTTTATATTGTGCTGGTGTAGCCTGGGCTTCACATTAAGCATTTCAAAGTACAGTTCGTCATTAACATCTTGTGCGTATGACAAATAACTTCGATAAGATAAAAATAAGTTCAAACACATTTGATTGTATACCACTACATCACCCAATTTCACACAGCAAACAGCTTTAGCACAACAAGGCTCTTGTGTTTGAAAGAGTAAAGAACTGGTGAATGCTAAGCAGAAAACACACTAAGCAGGCAGCATTCGCCAACAGCTGTCAAAACCCACATTTCTGCCTTTCACTTTCATTGTACCTCATGTTTGCAGAATATCGCTTTCAGTTTAATAAGCTAATAGGGCTTCAGTCATAACTGCGCAGCAAAATAATTAGTAAAACCTAATAGTAAAGCAAAGCAAACGACTGAATGCAGTCAGGAAAGCTCGGTTAGCTTAACAGCTACAGCATCACTGCATTAGGACACAAGATGAAGTTACGCAACAAAATACCAGAACGGGTTTTCATCAAGACAACACCTACCTGATGACTACGGGAGTTTAATATGACGCATTTAGCATTTATATTTGTTATACAGTTTTCTCACGGAAGCGCTTTCACGTCTGTGTGAGGAAACGTATAGGCACTTGTTTCCTGATCCCTGCGGTTGCTACGGCTACTTGAACGACTTGCCATGTGTCCAATCACAGAGCGCTTGCGCGTCCCAGATTGGCCAGTAGAAGGAGGTGGAAAAGGACAGGGGCGGGGCTTAGGAATTCGAGCGACATTAACGCTGTTGCGTAAACTTGAAACCGAGTGATGCGAATTCAATAAATCAACTGTTAAATGATTACATTAAACATATAAGTACCTTTTTTTAACTTATTTTGACATTTTATTATCAGTAGGTAAATTGCCAAACCATTGAGGCGTCCACGTTTAGAAACGTTAGTAACACATAAAACAATGAATAAATAAAAAACCGCGACATCTAATGACGACGCCAATGTCATTGTCATACTAATTAAAGGTGGTTAACGTAGCCATTTAGAAGTCAATAAGTCGATACACCTGTCCAAGAATGCGGACAAACTCGTTCACGGTCATAGTTTCAGTTGCACCCTGCTAGGTAACCGTGGTACTCCTGCGTACGATTCCTCACGAAAACCGAAGACGATATACAAACCAACAGCGTTGACCTAACGTTTATCAAACCAGGATGGGTATCATTAAATCAAAACAGTTCCGTAAACTTCCTCAGGTTCTCCTAATAGGTTTGGATTCGGCCGGAAAATCCACTTTGCTCTTCCGACAGCAACGAGGTGTAGTGATGGAGACGTCGCCTACTGTGGGCTTTAATGTCGCAACAGTGGAACTGGACAAGAAAACGTCCCTCACCGTATGGGACGTGGGTGGACAAGAGACCATGAGGTCCAATTGGAAATACTACCTGGAGGAATGTAAGGTTCTCGTTTTCGTGGTGGACAGCAGTGACCGTGCCAGGATGGGGGACGCTCAGAAAGCCCTTAAGAAGGTCCTGAACGATGAGCACTTGAAAGGAGTTCCTCTGATGGTGCTGGCCAACAAAAAGGACCTGACAAACTCCATGACTATCAGAGAAGTGTCCACATTGTTGGATCTGGACAGTTACATGGATCGGGTGTGGGAGATCCAAGCTTGTAGCGCCCTGAATGGACTGGGACTCCAGCAAGCCTTTATTTCTATAGCTAAACTATTAAAAAAGTCATGAGCTGTCAGATGAAAGAAACATGACTTAAACATTTTTTTATTTGGACAGTTTTTTCTATGTGATTGTAAACTAAGGGCAAGAGGTTTGATCGTAGTCATATTAAAACTTGGGAGAACATATATAGGCAATATGTTTAACTGCAAACTTGTGATAAGTTTGAACTACTGGAATGGCAGTTTTGTATTTGCTTTACATATTGTATCTATTTATAGCCCTTGATGTTCTTGACTGTAAACATGTACCGTGACCATCTCTTTTATAAGTTAAAGGAATTAAATGTGTTGCTTTGTGTTCCCAATAGAGCAGACTTCAATGTAGCAATGCAAACTGATGACAAATGAAAACAAGGCACTTCTTTTTTGGACCTTTTATTCTTGTTTAAATATGATACAGTAGTTGAATTAAAATGATAAATCTTACATTAAAGAGCAGCAAAACATTGACGATGGTTTTATTTCGATCATACTCAACCGATAAAGAAACTGATTCTAGAGCAGTTTAAAAAGCTACTCTTACAGACAGCATTCACATGTTTAGTGTGATATGGCAGAAATGTACACTGTACAAAAAACTAAGAGGCTATGAATCAAAAGTTCAGTGTGTGCTTCCATTGTTTCCAATTTGTCTTCACCACCAGTTATGCAAACCCGCGCCTAACTGCCTTCTGCGAACGCAATAAATGCGTAATGCATTAACTGCAGTCTAATCCGTTTCCCTCTGAATAGCTTAATATTACTGCAACAATGATTTGGTGTATTTTATATTGGAGTCTATCTATTCTTGTTTGGATACTGATGGAGTCCTTTTTAAATCCGCTAAAGCCCTCCATGATTGCCAGAGAAGGAGTGCAGGCACCACCACCCAGATCCCGTTGAAGAACACCAGGTAGACCCACAAGTACAGCCAGTTGTTGGTGTTCAGGTTGGGGCTTCCGATTAGCCAGTCTGGACAGAAGGTCATCCATCCCCCATACAACTCGCACACACACAGAGTGATCTGAATGAAGTGCCTGGTTCAGAAACGAAGTGTAGTAAGTTTACACAAGTGCATAAGTCAGTGTTCAAGGTTGTGAAACTGTCCTAATGGTTTTAATGGGTGGTCAATAGATTTTATTGAAAAATAATACTTTTTTAGTTTTTTCAAATATTCTAAATCTGTTTTCATCTTTACCTGTAGTGTTTGTCTTTGATGATGGCGTAGATCAGAAGCAGGGCCAAAACGCCAACCAAAACCACCGTCAGAAGCTCTAGAGATACTATCGTTGGGTCCGAGTATAACCAGCGTTCATCCGCCTTTCCATATTCTTTCCCTGTTTAGTATTTCAACCCCAACATTACATACTGTACATATAAGACATTTTAGGCTCACCGTGTCTAGGATTAGTCGCTCAACAACTTCACCATAACTTCCATCATAAAACTGCTAATGGTATGGCCCGAGATATGACACCTGACTATAACAATAACAAACCTGGTGCAATGTGCCCTCATGCTCTAAGAATGAATAAGCATACGCACAAATAAGGTTTTAGAGTTACTGAGTAAAACTACTATGACTAATAACGTATTAACGTATTTTTGAAAATGTGAAGCTTGTAAATTAGGGATTAAAAGCAGTGACTGATGGTACAGTTTTAAACATTTTTTCAAGATATTTAAAATGAATGAAAAATAATAAAACATTGTAAAAGGACGATAACAATATAAAAATTTTAAAAATACACTTCATTTCGATCATTTTTAAAAATATATAAAAATATTGACATACCGTTGCGGGACGCCATACCAACAAACGCCACATGGTGTCGTCCTGATACAGTGTAATAGTGGCCCATTCATACCAAAAATAATAAATATAAAGCCAACTATAACGTTAACTATATTAGTAATTACGCCAACATACGATAAAGTTATGTTTATTCAAAGCGCGCGCGCTGAAGTTTTACATTTTTAATGCGCGAGTGCTTCAAAAGGATTTTGATTGGCAGTCAACGTTCTATCATCTTCTAGCAGGGGTAAAGTCGCCCTAAAAGTGATTATTACAATGATATATCGTTCCTATGCATCGTTAGAGTTGTATACTGAAAATACAAATCAAATTTCTTACTCACACAGCTCTGCAAATAGGTTGTCGGAAGTTGCCACATTTCCAACCAGTGACATGTACACGAAGGGTCCCTCCTACACGGTATAAAGCGAGCATGCTGTTGTTAGCGAGATAGAATAACACGAACATGTCACCAGAATATCTTTTTAAGGATATTTGCACTTACCAGAGTAAAATGAACTATTGCGTCGTAAAACAGCCACACGAGGACCCATCTATCAGCAGTCGAACGTTTGTTCCCCCACTTTTGCGCAAAAACGTATCCGACGGCAAACTGCCCCACACACGCGAGGAGAGAATAAACAGTGACTTTACTGAAAAGTGCAGGTTCACCGGATTCTGCCATTATATACTTTTATAATTTGCAATGCGATGTTTGTAACTGTGGTGAATGAGTGACAGCTGCAGGCTCCGCCCATAGTTCTAACGGCAGAACTTTGCACCCGTAGGCTCGCGCTGCACTCTCTCCACTTTCGCCAGTCCACGTCTTAGAACTGTGTGAACATTTTGGCGCCAAGCCGCCAACCCTTGCGAAATTCTGTTTAAAAGAATTTAGAGAACTTAAAACCACAAATTTACGATATTCACACTATTCCATAGTTTAGCCATGATATTTGTAGTAAAACTTTGGTAATAAATATGAATATAAATTAAACAAAAAATATGTTGCCATTTTATAACCAAACACAGACCGGAAGTTAACTTCGGGCCAGATGCACGCGTCCGATGAAACAGTCTATAAAAAGCGTTTTAAATCTTGAAGTTTCATTTTTGTAATGGTTTAGCCTTTTATGAATGTCAATTCAAAAACATTGAATTAACAAATGTTGACAAAATGTTTATATGCTCCAATACTTGTAAGTCGCTTTGGATCAAAGCATCTGCCAAATGAATAAATGTAATTTATAGCCACAACACGTGGTTAGTGGTTACCTACTAAAATGTACAAAAGTATGCCAAGTATTCCAAATCTGATCAACCTGCATAAGCTAAGGTTAAAAGCTTGACGCTAGAAAAAACCCTTGTACTTTCATCTTGAGGCAAGAATAAATATAAATGAACATCACATATGTAAACACTGACATTACATCCCCATGGACACTCGTGTGGATGGATGCCCCGATGTGACTAGCATTACATTTATTTTAGCTCCATCTTTACACATTTCAAGGCACCACAAAAAAACGTTTGAGACAGAGAAGGACCTCAGAATAGAAAGAGACAAGATAGATGGCCAGACGAAGGAAGAGGAAGAAAGGGTAACAGACAAAAGAGAACAGACACAAACGTATCAGAAGGTCAATCATAAAAGAGCAATAAAAGGATGGCTAACAGCAAGTTTATTTTGGTTAGGTTCATCAATACATAAAGCACGACCTGAGGGAGTGATGAGTGAGAGATGTGTTGCCATAGAAAGGTGAGGAGGAGGAGGGAGGTTGTATAGGTTGAGAATCGTGGGTAATTACGATCCATATGAAAAGAATGTAAGGGATCAATTACAAGTCAGCCAGCAGACTAGAGGAGAATTTAAGTGCGTCTCATCGCAACGTCCAGAGATAGGCAGACGTAACACCCAAGAGACCCCGTATTGTAAGCAGCTCCAATGCAACGTGGTAGGTATTATGAACCTTTTTTAAGTTGCTTTGAAATGAAAAACAAAAGGCACAATGACTTTCAACTCATTCTTTATCT